>NC_065450.1:89636304-89957043 GCF_917563875.1 Diabrotica virgifera virgifera | reverse complement strand
AAAGAAGAATTGGCTTGACTTTCTGACTACCCACTGTATATTACACTTTTCGCCAGACGAGAAGAAGAGGCCTTTGCTTTAAATATGTTAATGATTTAATGCTATTTTTATACCGAATCATCACTACCACTGTTGGCCGTTGCTCCCTCATCTGGCATGCCCGGATGTTGAGTAGACTGCCAGATGCTTAAGTTATTTTTAGATATTAAAACCTCGGTGCTTAGATCGGCAGATGCATAGTTATATTCTTCACAAAAAATACCAACTGTGTTTCTCACAGTGTGTGTGGAGGTTCAGTTAAATTTTTTTAATTATGTCTTAATGTCCGCTTTACGACAGCTGCCAATTTGTATGAGAAAAACCAAGAAATGAGTTCCCACAATATCATCTTTCTTAATTTATCACAATTGCCAGATGTTCCTCATTTCGCATGAAGAAAATATATATCAAACAGGATGCAGACTAGACTAGCCGGTGTTCGGTCTAAAAATAACTATCAATCAACATCGTCAAAAATGATATGGTGGGGTTAATATTCTCGTATCTTTATCCTATTTAAGGCAAATTAGTGGAGCTCCTCATTAGTTTATCGTGAATTATAATACGTGTAGTAAGTGTAATAAATCGTTTTCGCGGTCGGATAAGCTGTCGCGACGTAGGAACATATGTAAATACGGAAATGTAAACAGTGATAATAAGCTTAATGGTGATTATTATATTCCCGAAAAAAGATTAAGACCGCTTAAATTGGAAGTGATATATGGATGTGTTTTAAAATTGACGCATGCGTTTAAATCAGAATCGCATCTTATCGTTTTAGTAGTGGTAAAAACTGGATTATAATTGATTTTTAAAACATGTTAAACCCAAAGTTTTGAACATTTTGAGTGAATATCTACATCAGCACAATACGATTAAGGTAAATTTTGAAATAATTGCTATTTATCTAAAACCTGACACCAATCTATCAGATATCAAGTCCATGAACACATGCAATAAAATTATAACTATCAGCACTGAACTGGATGAAGTATTTGATGATTTCAATAAATATGTTAAATACAGCACTTTTACATTGATTCTTATGAGAAAACAAGCACAAATCTACTCATTTCAGGGGCCTTTTGAGCATAACGTATCACCATTCAGTTTTCCGTCCGACCGAAGTTTAATAAATACTTGACGTAACTTGTATTTTCTCATTCTGTTTCAGATCTTTCTTCAGTGCTTTGGTAAATCATTTACGTGTGCTCCGGTGTGTGGTAAATTTTGAAAATTTTGATTTTTTTTAATTTTTGAATTTTTTTGATAATTTTGACCTTTTCATAATTTTTGCTTTAAATAGGCAATTTTAGAAAATTTTATTGATAATTTAATATTAAATTTTTTAGTTTTAATTTAACATGTTGGCTAAACTTATTCTGTATATTTCATCCATCTTGGGGTTAATATCTGACAATTATAATGATGAAAAGTTAAGAAAAGGGTTGATAGAGTGTAGGAAAGCGATTAAAATGATTCATGATAGAATGAGATTTGCAAAGACGATTGGCGAAAAGCAACATCTCGAAGCCCAGATGCGACTTGTGAAAACGTTGAGAAAGCAACTAAACGCCGAACAGAAGAAGGGGGCGGGACTTAACACTCGTTCAGAGACTGCTTACAAGAGGGTACATTGGGAAGACTCTGTATCTACATTTAATTCAAGAATTCAGACTGGAGTCATCTCAAACCTTAAACACAAGGACCCAGGAAGTTTCCTGGTTGATTGTAAAGCTCTGTTCAAGCGACGAATCCAAAATGCCTTAAAAAATAACGCTGCAGTGAAAGTTAACATAGCATTTGGAGGAGAGTTCGAGATTGCTCAAGGCGATAGGATGATAAATGAAACCAAGTACTTCACTACTTCAAACTCGGCCATTTATAGAGACACCAATCTTGATGAATGGTTCGAGAAAAAAGTAGTGGAACCCATCAACAGAGACTTGGAAGAATTCCAAGAGAGAGATAGTGGCTGGGCACTAAAAGCGGTTGTTAACCTGGGGGTTAATATAAACAAATTTACACCACAGCTTGGCTCCTCATACATTGAACTTCCCCATCAAATAAAAAGAAAGAAAGCCTGCATTAATGTTAAGAATGATGATGAGGCATGCTTTGCATGGGCTGTCATATCGGCATTATATCCTTGTCGGAGTAACTCTGATTTAATGTCATCTTAGCCACATTACTCGACCATATTAAAACTTAAAGGTATTCAGTGGCCAATGACCATCAAACAGATTCCGAATTTTGAAAAGCAGAATAATATATCGATCAATGTATACATTTTGAAAAAGGAGAAAAAGAACTATACGACCCTCCCAACCTTCCTAACAAAAAACAAGAAGGATAAACATGTGAATCTGCTTTTGATACAAGATAATAATGACGAGCAAGTTAGATATCATTACGTTTGGATAAAAAATCTATCTCGCCTCCTTTCCAAGCAGCTTAGCAAATGTGATGGAACAAAATATTTCTGTAATGGCTGCCTCCATTACTTTCGATCGCAAGAAAAGTTAAATATTCATAAGACATGCTGCAAAGGGCGAATGGATCTTATCTGTGATCGATGTTTACAACCATTTTCATCATATACACAGCTAGAAGCTCACATCAACGATTGTGAAAGAATAAATGAAACAGCCATTAAAATGCCTGAAGAAAGCCAAAAAATGTTAAAATTTAAGAATTTCAGGAATAAACTAAAAGCCCCCTTCGCCGTATACGCAGATCTCGAAAGCGTTCTGGAACATAGTGCTGAAAAGACTACCTATCAAAAACATATACCTGCTGCCGTTGGGTATTACTTTAAATGTTCCTATGATAATTCTCTGTCATTTTAAAAATCATATCGTGGAAAAGATTGCATGAAATGGTTCGCAGATGAACTAAATCAGCTTGCTGAGGATGTTTCTACGGTGTTTATGTGTCCATTTGATATTAATATGACATTTCAGCAAGAGAGTGATTTTCAATCAGCCACTCATTGTCATATTTGTGAGCAGCGCTTCTCCCCCACCGATAAGAAAATTCGAGATCATAATCACCTGATCCCAGAAAATAATTATAGATTTGCAGCTCATGAAGGGTGTAACATTAATTACAAAGATGCTCACACTATCCCTGTGATATTTCATAACCTCAGCGGATATGATGCACACTTCATTGTTACTGATATTGCTACTCACATCAAAGGTCCCGTAGATCTTCTTCCTATCACTAAGGAAAAATATATATCTTTCACTAAACACATTAATGATGCTCGAATTAAATTTCGTTTCATCGATAGTTTTCGATTTATGGCGTCTTCTCTCGATAAGCTCTCTTCTTATTTGACCGAATATCCTAATCTCCGCTCTCAATATGTTTTCCTTCCCGAGGAGCAGTTCATTCTTCTTACTGCGAAAGGTATCATGCCTTATGATTATATTGATTCTTTTGATCGCTTTATTGAAACATGTCTGCCGCCTATCGAGTCTTTTTATAATAAACTTGAGGATAAACCTTGTCCTCGCCGCCATTATCATCGCGCCCTCCAAGTCTGGTCCTCATTCTCTTGTTCTTCTCTCGGAGATTACGTCGATCTATACATGAAAACAGATATTCTTCTTCTTGCCGATGTTTTCGAACGGTTCCGCTCCAGTTGTCTCGAAACATATAATCTTGACCCCGCTCATTACTTTACTCTACCTGGATTCACGTGGGATGCAATGCTTAAGTATACAAAACAGGAACTTGAACTTTTAACTGATCCAGATATGCATTTGTTTGTGGAGCGTGGCATTCGTGGCGGTTTGAGTCAAGTTTGCTCGAAACGTCGTGTTCATGCTAATAACAAGTACATGGTATCTTACGACCCATCTAAGCCCGACTCCTATCTGATGTATTTCGATGTCAATAATCAATATGGGTGGGCAATGTCGCAATATCTTCCATTTGGAGGTTTCGAGTGGTCTGATACTAACATCGATGTTCTTAGTATTCCGGATGATTCTTCTGAAGGGTGCATTCTCGAGGTCGATCTGGAGTACCCTCAACATCTCCATGATCATCATAAAGACATCCCATTCTGTCCCCAATCCTTGAACCCGAAAACTATGAAACCTCCTAAACGTCCGCGAGAGCTGACCAAATTAATGGCTACTCTTCATGATAAAGAAAGATATGTAATTCATTACAGGGCCTTGAAGCAAGCGCTAGCTCATGGATTAATACTAAAAAAGATTCATCGAGTCCTGAAATTTAAGCAGTCTCCTTGGTTAAAGTCATACATCGACTTGAATACAAATCTCCGGAAGGCAGCAAAAAATGAGTTTGAAAAGAATCTGTTTAAGCTTATGAACAATGCAGTGTTCGGTAAGACTTTAGAGTGTGTGCGCAGGCGCGTTGATATTAAATTGCTGACAGAGTGGGAGGGTCGTTATGGAGCTGAAGCTAGAATAAGTAGCCCCCTGTTTAAAAACGCCACTATCTTTAATGAAAATTTGATTGCTGTTGAGATGCATAGAGCGGAAATATGGTTAGTTAAACCGATTTATGTTGGAATGAGTATTTTAGATTTGGCGAAAACAACCATATATGATTTCCAATATGGCTACTTAGCTAGCAGGTTCGGAGAAAACTTTTCGACCTGCTATACAGATACAGATTCGGTGATTGTGGAGATACGGGAAAAAGACCCGTATGAAGCAATGATACATGATTGCTATAAATATTTTGATACCTCAGACTATCCTAAAGATAACATTTACAACATCCCTCTGGTTAATAAGAAGGTATTGGGCATAATGAAAGATGAGAATAATGGCTGCATTATGACCGATTACATAGGACTCCGATCGAAATTATACACGACAAAAGCAGCTACCACAGATAATGACATTGAAAAGCTGAGGGGGAAGTTGAAAGAACAAGAGTATGAGGATGATGAAATTGATAATATTATACGAAATTATGGTGTTACAAAGAAGGCGAAGGGGGTAAAGAAATCTGTAGTAAATACTAAAATTACTTTTGAGGACTACGTAGAATGTTTAGATACCTTCACAACAAAGACTGCCACGCAAAATCTTATACGCTCTGATAAACACCAAGTTTATTCTATAACTCAAAGCAAGATTGCGCTCAGCTCCAATGATGATAAAAGACAACACATTCAGGGTTCTTATGATACGCTTCCCTTTGGGCACTATTTAATTGATACTCTTGAGATGGATGTTGATTAGATCTAAGACAAAAATTCTAATAAACTTATTTTAACATTTACCATTGATGATTCGATTGACTTTAAGATGGATGCTGATTGAATATAGTCTTAAACTTTATTTATTACAACTGCAATATTGATAAGTATATCAGAATTAGACATTTTTTTAATAATATAATCCTCTTATCACCCTATCACTAATCGTTTTTACGTCACTAAGATTATTTAGATGATTGAATATTGTAATTTTTAAAACTTTATTTATTACAGCTAACATACTGATATCAGGAACAGACCCTTTTTACTACATTCCTCAACCTTTCCTGCACTCATCGTATTTGCATATGATGATTCTAGTAGATCGTAGTTTTGTATATATTATCTCTAAATGAAGAATAATTATTAAGATTAACCCATATAAAAAGATGTTTAGTTATGACCACTAAAAAGATATCTGATATGGACCACTGGCAAATTAATGAGCCGTTCTAGTTAACTCTGGAACCGTTGCTCGTGTAGCCTCCAAGTTAAGACAATCGATAACTTAATGGTCTTCTTTCCCCGATTTAGTTTTAAGTCGTCGATAGCCTGTCACAAAACAGGAGTCGGAAAATCCCTAGTTTTAAGATTAGATAACCTAGAGTTATTTTCCCCCTAATAATTCATTTTTGAATACTATAGAACTTAGTAACGAATGAATTGATACCAAAGTATCGGTGTTTTAACATTAATAAGAATACATAAAAGATGTCCGACAGATCAATAAAAAGATGTCTACTAAACCAAGTAATAGAGTGACCTTAGTAAGTAAGTTAAGTATATTGCCGTTATTAAATATATTATCATATAATGTAAAATATTTCATTCCTACTAACCATCACCCCTACTAACATGGCGGTCTATGTAGTCGTACCTTCACGTTGGTGGCTGCTGTTAAGAATATATTTTTGTTTTTTCAACAAATTTATGTTCGACCGAAATGACTACCTTTCATTTATTTCATGCTTACATTATTTTTATTCATCGCTTTACTCACATTCCATCGCTTAGATGCTAACATTATTTTATTAACGTTTACATATTATATTTAACCATTACTTACTGCTTGACTGTCCTTGCTAACCTTTTTTCAGTCTATGTAACCTAAATTAATTTATGGGCATAGGTAAAATACAGTACAATGTTTTTTTTATTTTAATACTACTGCTTATTTTCACTATGTTAAATGCCTTTTCTATGACCACATATGCATCATATCTATATATCCAACAATTGTTTGTGCTATGCTATATTGTTGAACGATTTTTCTAATAAAACATATATTCCCATTTTTTTTACCTGAGTTACCTACCTACAAAACATAATATTACCCGACTTGCCGCAGATAAAATAAAGTAGTATGCAACTCACAATCACGATTGGATGGAGATTTATGAATAGTAGTGTTCAATCATAGAAGACGGTGGGTGTTTGTTGGTTTGGCCGTAAGGATGGTATATGTCTCTAGGAACAGGTGTGTGATTGGCTGGAGATTCATGTATAGTAGTATTCAATCGTAGAAGACGGTGGATGTTTGTTGGTTTGGCCGTAAGAATGGTATATGTTGAATTGGTTTGACTTTCTGACTAAACCCTGTATATTATACTCTGTGATACCCGGAAAGAATTGGTTTGACTTTCTGACTAAACCTTGTATATTATACTCTGTGACCGACGGAAAGAAAAATTGGTTTGACTTTCTGACTACACCCTGTATATTATGCTTTTCGACAGACGGAAAGAAAAAATGGTTTAACTTTCTGACTATACCCTGTATATTATACTTTGCGAGAGATGGAAAGAAGAGGCCTATGCTTTAAATATGTTAATGATTTAATGCAATTTTTAGACCGAATGTTCATTCCCACAGTTGGTCGTTGCTCCCCTCATTTGCCCTGAAGTACCGGATGCTGATTAGACTGCCAGATGGATAAGTTATTTTTAGATATTAAAACCTTGGTGGTTATTATTAAGACATGCAGATGTCTTTATTTCACACAAACTAATCCTTCCTCATCACGCTTTAACAAATACAAATATAATGAAGTATGGCAAAACATTACCTTATTAAATTTATGAGAGACATATGCTGCCTAGAAATATTCATAAAAACGGGCGTGGTGTTATAAATTTAGATTCGAAAAGAAGACACAGATAACAACGTATGCTATAATGCCGTGTCCCCTTCCAAACCTCACACGCCACGAGCGGACCAATAACAACGGAGAATAACTCGTCACGATCATACGAGCCTTGGCGCCTCCACCACTATACGCGTCAAAAATGAGCAGAATGGACCTTAGCGATTTCTTATGGGATTTAACACGGGGAAATAGGCAGAACTGTTACAGTACTATTACTTGTCTAGTCGGACAAACTTTGATATATGGGAACACTGGAACAGGGGCAGTTTTAATTGTGGAACAGGTTAAAAATTTGGAACGGTCAGACCACGAAAACGGAACATGTATTTTGTCCGACAGAACAGACTTAAACTCTCCGAACAGATATTAAACTCTCATGCAAAAATCAGACTGCTATTTATCACCAAATGGGCGTTTTAATGCGTGGAACATGTACAATATGTCAAATGACAGGAATTATGACAGGTGATAAATAGCAGTCTGATTTTTGCATGAGAGTTTAATCTCTGTTCGGAGAGTTTAAGTCTATTCTGTCGGACAAAATAAATGTGCCGTTTTCGTGTTCTGATCGTTCCAAATTTTTAACCTGTTCCACAATTAAAACTGCCCCTGTTCCAGTGTTCTCATATATCAAAGTTTATCCGACTAGACACCCGTAAGCTATCAACAAATTTTCAGCTTACTATTAATCAACTTTTTTTCATATGCGGGATCCAGACCTATCACAAAAAAATCATAACATGTGATCTGTCTTTAAAAAGACAATCATATGCAATGGTGACAGTAAAATTCTCGCGCTAGAGATCATAGGCATGTTGACATATTTGAGATCTATCAAATTCTCTATTTTTGATATAATACTGATGTTCACTTATTCTAACGTTTAATGGTCTTGATGTTTCACCTAAATAAAATTGTTCACATTCACAAGGTATTTTATAAATACAATTCTTTGGGATAATGAACATAGAGTTCAGTGGAGAGATTCAAGTATTTATAGTCCTGAAAGAAACATATAGTAAAAAGAGAAAAATCAAAGAAGCGGCTTTAATTATGCTAAATGAAACCAATTGTGTCGCAAATTCCTCGGTAGAATGCAGTAGGATGTGGTTACCCATACTAAAAGAGGAAGTCAATAGAAAGAAAATACCAGGTTTAGTAGGTCAATAACATATCTAGTTAGTACATATTTTATATTTTAGTATTGTTTATATATCTATGTATTATTAATATTATTTATAATTTAAAATAACATATGTACAAATTAAGGTCAGAATTTGGTATTAGTTTTGAGAGTAAACTAAAGTAAGACCTAATATACTTACGATGTCGGGATAGTATCACGAGATTTTTTCCTGGTTTTCCCTCGTGATTTACTATGGAATCTCTAGTCTCCAGCGCGAGAATTTTACTGTCACCATTGCATATGATTGTCTTTTTAAAGACAGATCACATGTTATGATTTTTTTGTGACGGATATTCTTGAGTTGGGTCGATTTCATGTAATCGAATGAACTATCTTTCAATAAAGTCGTCCCAGGAACGCAACTCATAAATATTGGCAATATCATTTTAAAGTCTTCTACTTTAAAATGTATAATATATGTCTGAATTGCCGATATAAATGAGTCAGATTAAATAAATTATTAGAAGAATTTTTTTGCTAAGCAACAACATTTTTATTTAATTCATTATTTTTTGTATTTTGACAACGGCACCCGATTTAGGCGTCGAAACGTTAATAAAATCATTTTTTTAGTAATATTGTGGCTTATTTCCCATCAAAACTAGTTAATAAATTGTAACATTTCCTCATCTTCCTTAGTCTCAGCATCCGTTATGGCTTGAAAATTTTAGAAGCCTCGGAGGTGTAACCAAAGAAGGTTCCCATTGTTTTCAATCTGGTGGGATGTAGAGTAATATTTTTGATGTTGCTTTATGTGCTATTAGATTGAAAACTTAGTCTCTTAGTTTCTAATTTATAAATTTTAGCAGTTACCGTTTTGCTGGCAATCATAAGTTTTGTAATAGGTTTTATTAGTAAGTATTAAGTTTTAGCCCATATTTATCACATACTTCGATCACCCTGTTTATTAGTCGTTGCAAGTCTTCTTCGTTGGAGGTAATCAGTACCGCGTCATCTGAGTATCTGAGTTTGTTGACGTTAATTCCGTTGATTTTAATGGCTGCATCTTCATCCAAGGCTTCTTTGAAAATAAATAAGGAGTAGATATTAAAAAGTAGAGGCGATAAAAAGTTCCAACGAGATTGGTTCCCTTCGTACTCCAATCAGAGTAAACCTGTTAATCAAAAATGAATAACCATTTTCAATTTCGTTGCAACACGAAACTACAGCTGAATCATATTCTAGTTTAATCAGAGAGTGCAGCAAGCATCACCACCGGTTTCGAAACTTATTAGTCTCTCATCAGGAGGCACGTATGCTGCTCTCTCTGACCCAACCTGGACAAACCCCACCGTGCAGTTACGGATTGCAACGAACGAAATGTCAGGGATGCCCTAGAGGCAACTGCTAGCAAAAGACTAAGTTTTCAATCTAATAGCACATAAAGCAACATCAAAAATATTACTCTACATCCCACCAAATCGAAAACAATGGAACCTTTTCTGGTTACACCTCCGAGGCTTCTATAATTTGCAAGCCATAACGGATGCTGAGACTAAGGAAGATGAGGGAATTTTACAATTTATAATTCACGTCCCATCTGCTCAGCGCGGTAAAGTTCCAACGAGAATGGTTCCCTTCGTACTCCAACCAGAGTATATCTTTCGTGCAGCAGTTTTCAAAGCAACAATTGCCATTTGGTCTTGGAGAATGGCAAACGAAATCTAAACCTTCGAAAGGTAACGGCCCAATAAGAAGAAGACAATTAAAAATACTTCATATTTGACGTATTTTGATTTCCATATCGGAATAAAAAAAATGTTATAGTTAATATAGAAATGCCAAAGAAACTAGTTTTAGGCCCCTATTCACAGGGGTGTAGTCGCAAATTAAGCAGTACCGGAACACTATGACTTTGTGATATTACTTGTCAGTGCAGCAGTGGCGACGCGTGACTTTTTCTGAAGTGTTACCAAAACCAGATGCAAAAAATCTTATTTAAAAAATGAAGATGTGGCTAAATGTATATATACACTCACCGGCACAAAATTCCGCCACCCAAAATTTTTGATTAAGTTTGACAATCTATAACTTTATTATTTGTACTTCGATTTTAAAGATTCTTGCACGAGTTTGTAGGTACATACATGTATTGATGTCAATTACTATTATTCCGGTAACAAAAAATTTTTGCTTAGATGGCATTATACGGGGGTGAATGTAAGCGTTGTTTTTCCTCCTAATTTTAAAAAATTCTGTAGAAAAATTGGAGGGCTGATTTTGTTTCATACTCCTTCTGTATTATCCTGGAGGTATCACTAAGGTCTTGTTTTTTGAATTATCTGAATATCTCTTTTCTTGTAAGAGCTGTAATTAAAAACACTGCTTTGAAGGTTTATTTCATTAAAAATATCAAACGCACTAAAATTAACAAAACAAAACAAATTTAACAACAAAACAAAACAATTCAATAGCGGTTATGTCCACCTCTTGCAGCAACGACTGCTCGCAATCTGTTTAGCATCTAATAAAGATGTGTTTTCCTTGCCTGGGGAATAGCCCGATATTCCTCTACCAGGGCCATAACTGTACCAAATTTTCTGGAGGCCTAGGATGACGGCAAATAGCTTTTTTTATTCATCCCATAAATGCTCAATATGATTGAGATCTGAGCTGCATGCGGGCCATTCTAATCTTATCAATCCAACCTCAATTGTATGAGTCAATCAGTGTTTTTATTTACAAAAAATGGTACAGCTCTCACTAGAAAAAAGATAATCGGATAATTCAAAAAACAAAATGTTGGTGATGCCTCCGGGAAAATATGACAGGATTATGAAACAAAATCAGCTATTCCGTTTTTCCACAGAATTTTTTAAAATTAGAAGAAAATACAACGCTTCCTTTCACCCCTGTACAATGACATGCAAGCAAAATTTTTTGTTACCGGAATAATACCAAACAATATGAATACATGTACCTACAAACTGGTGTAAGAATCTTGAAAATCTGAGCACAAATAATAAAGTTATAAATTGTCCAACTTACTCAAAAATTTTGGGTGGCGGAATTTTATGCCGGTGAGTGTACCTATATTGGGAAAAGTCAATTAGATCTGTAGTACTACTTATAATGATGACAATTTCATTAGGCATCGTTAAATCACAACTCAAACTTTGCAGGGTAATTATACTTCTCGAGAAATTGTCAAACTTAATCAAAAATTTTGAGTTGCGGAATTTTGTGCCGGTGAGTGTAGCTTCAATAATATCATTTTGTATATCACTTGAAACTCTCGAAAAAACAGATGTTTCTAGATGTTGACAAAATTTTTGATCTTTTTTGGCAATTAATGTTAACAATTCCCTGTAATTGCCTGGATTGTCAGAGTCGTCGCACTCAAAATGACCACGAAACGCTAGTTCTTGTTTGGCCCAAAAACATACAGTATCTATTATAAGTGTGCTAAGGATATACCTATCTATTTTTTTAAACAAACTCATTATGTTTAGCAATATTTGCTTTAAAAGCTTGGTTAAGAGAACTTTTGATTTTTGTTTTGCCAAACTGAATCAAATTGGGTATACATCTTACATGTAGGTAACGGAGAAATGTCATGTCTCCTTTTTAAAAATCTAACACTATTTAAATCGTGAATCTGGTGCACCCATTTTTCTGTAGAAATCAGAAGACATGGCCAACAATACAGTATATTTTTCTTGCAACCATAACATAACGAAGGATTTTCACTGTACCAACTAAATTTAAAATATCGAACTACTTTTATCGATTCCTTTTTTAAATTGTTTAAAATAGGTCTTTCATTTTTAATCTCATTTTTTTCAACAAAATTATACAAAGGAAATTACTTTTCAAGTAGTTGATCGATTAAGAAGCGACACTCATCCATGGTTAACTGCACGCACACTTTTTATAGGTACTGTCACCAATTTTAAATTTGGTAACAGCGCTACTGATACACAGCGCACCTATGCCGTCGCTTCTTCAAAATTTTCAGTCACTAGCCGGTCCCGAGCGCCAGCGTGGGTATATAATCATTGTAACCAGAAATGAGTCTGATAACAGAGTATAATAAAATGCAACTGATTCACATAAACTCGCCAATATTTTCGTGTCTACGAGTAGTTGGCTATTTACTGAGTTAGGTACTATTATCACATAATATAATAATATATTTCTATTGGTAAAAATATTGGTAAATAGAATTATTCATCGTCATAAAATATTTATTTGCAAGATTTTTAACTGTTACCAATGGTAACAGTGGTTACATGGACGCTTCGCCAGTGCAGTGTAGTGGTCAATTTTCCGCGGGGTTTGAGGAACCCAAAAAACCAGTACCGGAATGGCATTCCGGTGCGTTCCGGTTCCACTACATCCCTGCGTATTCATAGTCGAGACTCTAGACAGCGTCGATGTTCAAGACCGACCTTGAACAAATTTGTGTTTCATTAACCGATCTTGACGTCAAATGACAGCTGAAGATAGCTTGAAGAACGAAAAATGACAACATATGCAGGTCTCAAGTCGTCGATGGACCTATCTTGAGACCAGTGGCGTAGCTGACAGGCCCGCAGGGCTCACAAGGCGGGGGGCAGGCCCCTTAAAGCTTTCAAGTTTAATACATTTACTTTCTTTAAATAATTGGGGACCAGAACATTTTTCTAATAAGTATCAAAATAGGGAATTTGGAAGGAAGTAATGAAGCGGGTAATTGACGTAGCTCTTACTCTTTCCGGGTGCAATTTAGCGTTTCGTGGACATGTTGGTAGTTTAGATGAAAGTGAATCCCAAAATGGTAATTCTTCGTCGGTGGTATTTTTATTAGCTAAGTACGATCCTGTTTTAGACAAATTAATCGATAAAAACAATAACTTAAAAACAAATTACTTGAGCCCCCAAATAAAAAACGAACTTATAAATTTGCTGGCTCAAGAAACTGTAAACAAATTGATTAATTTAATTAAAAAAGTTGTTTTTATTCAACAATTCTTGATACCACTCAAAATATTTCAAAACACGATCGGCTTAGTTTTATTTTCCGGTATTAGCCTAATAAAATAAAAAATAGTCAAAATGTAAATTCGTACAGGTTGAAACAAATTTTATAGCAAAGTTTAGGTGGGCACAAATGATATTTTCAAGAAAGTATCCAAATCATACAAGGGGATCAATGTTTAAATAATTAAAAAGGGGTCATTTTTGCAAAAAAAATACTCTTTTAACTGCTGAGGTCATTCAATTACTAATAAAGGTCTATAGGATTATTGTCTGCAAAGAAGAAGGGTAAATCTTTCACATAAGACTTACTAAAATAAATTTTACCCCCTATTTATTTAAATAATTGTATACAAAACTTTAAAAACAAATTTGCAAAAAATTATTTTTAGCGTTTTAAATAAACACTATAAAATATCTGTTTTTACAGATGAAGTTGTGCTATGTTACCAGTATTAAGCAAAAAAAAATTGATCAAAAAATATATAATATTTTTTGAGATATTGAATTTGTTTATTAAATGTTACTATATTTTCAATTGCAAAAACGCGGTTGTTCCCAAAGAAATATTCACATGAATAAGATCTCATTATTTTTATTTTTATCTATATTTTCGATAAATGTATTGATAAATTCAAATTTCAATTAAACTCCCCCCTAAAATGGCATTTGAAAATTATTCAAATTTGTTTATAATTTGTTTTTTTAATAACGTCGCGGGGATTAAGTATTTTGAAATGCCGTTTCGATAATTGGATTCCTAGTAATTTTTTACTAATTAACAAAATTTTTTCTCTTTTTTTCCTCTTCTTTTTTTTTCTTGGAGTTATATTACTACGGGCCCTTTTAGGGTTAAATTTCATTAAGAATATCGAATCTCTGAGTTGTAGATTCTAGACCTAAAAATATTAAGATTTAACTAAAATCTCTTAAATAAAATGTGACTACTTACTGAGTTACAGGGTGTTTTATTTAAAAATTTAAAAATTATTGTTACCAATTACTTTAAAACTATTTGACGTATCCTTATCATACTTGGCAGAAAGTGTGGCTATTATACATCCTACTAAATTGTGATTAATAAACGTTTCTAGCTAGTGCCAGAGGCGTACGACAGGGGATAGTGAATGATTGACCCTTCCCAAATTCTACGCCACTGAGTGAATTACTATTTTAGCGAAATTTTTCGATTCTCCAATACTTTGTATGTAAATAACTTTATTGGTATCGATAAAGTCATCAGTTTGCGAGATATTGGAAGTTTAAAATAAATGAATGAATGAATCAAAATAACTATGCCGTTTCATTTTTAACGTCCAATATATCGAAAACTAATGACTTAATCGTTACCAGTAAAGAGTATATTATTTACATAGAAAGTATTGGAGAATCGAAAAATTTCACTAAAATAGTAATTCCCTCAGTGCCGTAGAATTTGGGAAGGGTTAATCATTAACTATCCCCTGTCGTACGTCTCTGGGAGTAGCTAGAAACTTTTATTTATCACAATTTAGTAGACTGTATAGTACCCACATTTTCTGCCAAGTATGATAAGGATACGTCAAATAGTTTGATAGTACTTGGTAAAAATAATTTTTAAATTTTTAAATAATACACCCTGTAACTCAGTAAGTAGCCACATTTAATTTAAGTGATTTTAGACCAATCTTAATATTTTTAGGTCTAAAATCTACAACTTAGAGATTCGACATTCTTAATGAAACTTAACCCTAAAAGGGCCCGTAGTAATGTAACTCCAAGAAAAAAAAGAAGAGGAAAAAAAGACAAAAAAAATTTGTTAATTAGTGAAAAATTTTCAGGAATCCAATTATCGAAACGGCATTTCAAAATATTTAATCCCCGTGACGTTATTAAAAAAAAACAAATTATAAACAAATTTGAATAATTTTGAAATGCCATTTTAGGGGGAAGTTTAATTGAAATTTGAATGTATCAATACATTTATCGAAGATATACATAAAAATAAAAATACTAAAATTTAATACAGTTGAATATTTATCTGGCAACAACCGCGTTTTTGCAACTGAAAATAGAGTAACATTTAATAAACAAATTCAATATCTCAAAAAATATTAAATATTTTTCGATCAATTTTTTTTGCTTAATACTGGTAACATAGCGCAACTTCGTCTGTAAAAAAAAGATATTTTATATTGTTTATTTAAAACGCTAAAAATAATTTTTTGCAAATTTGTTTTTAAAGTTTTATATACAATTATTTAATTAAATAGTGGGTCCAATTTAATTTAGTAGATTGTGAAAGATTTACCCTTCAGCTTTGCAGAGAATAATCCTATAAACCTTCATTAGTAATTGAATGACCTCAGCAGTTAAAAAAGTATTTTCTTTTGCAAAAATGACCCCTTTTTAATTATTTAAACATTGATCCCCTTGTATGATTTGGATACTTTCTTGAAAATATCTTTTGTACCCACCTAAACTTTGCTATAAAATTTGTTTCAACCTGTACGAATTTACATTTTGACTTTTTTTATTTTATTAGGCTATATGTAAAAATAACTTGAGATGAAAATCATTTACCTTCCAAAGCAAAAGTTGTTGATAGTTTTTTGGGATTTATTGGCATATTAGACCAAAGTGCAGAAGGTCTTGTAAATGACATTTTCAAATTATTTATACAATCAAAACACCTTCCGTACAAAACTTCAGAGGAAAGGGGTATGATGGGGCAAGCATTATGAGTGGTGTATAGGTACTCCATAGATATAATAACTACAGTAGACCCTCGGTTAATAACGAACGCGGTTATTACGAGGTTTCGCTTATAACGAGGTACACTAGATGTCCCATGAAATTATTCCTATTGAACTATTTGGCATATTTGGTTATAATGAGGAAAAATGAAATCGAAAAATATTTTCTTTACCTGTATTTAGCGCAGTAATGGCTATATACAGTGAGCACGTAAAGGTTGGAATAAATTCATTTTCTCGAGAATGGACGATTTTGGAAAAAAATCCCAAAACAGGTCAATTTTTATTTTAAAATTACGACTTATTGGCATATATATCATACTAGTGACGTCACCCATCTGGGCGTGATGACGTCATCGATGACTTTTTTAAATAAGAATATGGGTCGTGTGATAGCTCATTTGAAAGGTAATTCAATTATCTATTCAGTAATATAAACATTAACATAATTATTTATACAGGGTGCCCAAAAAAAATTTAGTTAAATGTATTCACATAAAAAGAAGAATGTGTGTAATTTATTTAATTCAAAATACATTTTACTGCTATCAGAAAACAGTAAAAAATGTTTATTTGGCAAATAAATATGTGCTTAAATTCAATGTGCTTTTTGCTTAAATTCAATATTAAAGCCGCCACCCACCAGCCTCACGACAGTTTGAACATTTAATTTAAGCGAAAAGCAATGATTATTTTTCAAATAAACATTTTTTTTTAGTTTTCTGAGAGCAGTAAAATGTATTGTAAACTAAATAAATTACATACATTATGTCAATACATTTAATCAAAAAAATTTTTTTGGACACTCTGTATAAATAATTATGTTAATGTTTATATTACTGAATGGAGAATTGAATTACCTTTCAAATGAGCTGTCACACGATCCCTATTCTTATTTAAAAAAATCATCGATGACGTCATCACGCCCAGATGGGTGACGTCACTAGTATGATATATATGCCAAAAAGTCGTAATTTCCAAATAAAAATTGACCTGTTTCGGGATTTTTTTCCAAAATCATTCATTCTCGAGAAAATGAATTTATTCCAACCTTTACGTGCTCACTGTATAAATACCCCAATTGCCTGTATACAGAAATCCCCAACATCTGTGTGGTTATCGAGGCCAGTGCTGTAATAAACTCCACCGCCTATAATAAACTTCTTATTGTTTATCTATCTAAATTTACAATAATTTATGATGGCGAAGTCTCATTGTTGAGGAAAGAATATATAGCATCTTGTATTGCTCCGAATGGCTTCACTATAGGAAGTTCTGTATATTCATATGTATGCACAATATCATTGTTGTCTGATATAACGAGATCCGCTTATAACGAGATAATTAGCCCGCCATTTCAGTTCTCGTCATAGAGGGAGTCTACTGTAGTAGATTAGGCAAGGTATGTGCCGCTCTGTGAGTGGTCTATAGCCTGCTTTGTCTATCACATGCGCGGGATCGCTTGGTTAAAAGAGATAGATAGACAGTGGGGTGCCATGGATTCCGCGGCACCAACAATTGTCACCGAAGGGCGCTAAAATTCAATACTAAGTTAGAAAAAAAATATTTGTGTTAAAAAAAAAAAAGATGTGGATAAGTGAAAAGTAAGATGATTGCATAAACTTTGCCCTATCTATTTGCTAACTAAGAAAAAACGATGAAAAATTAGAAGATAATGCATTATTAGGGCATATGAATAATTTTGAATTTGCTGTTAACATTAGGTACTATTCAATTTAAAATACTTAACTTTATTAATCTAACCTCAAAACTTTTGCAATCTGAAACGGCAGATTCGCCCTTCAATTTTTTGAAAAAACTCTTTGATAATCTTCAAGAAATGTGTTTTGAAGTTAATGTTTTCAATGAAAATTTAGATACATATACATAATATTGCAACAACTTACTAAGAGGTTTGTCGCATTAAGAGACATGTATAATAGGTTTTCATGTCGCATTAAAAGAAATGTATAATAGGTTTTCATGTCTATTTCCAAAAAATCTATTAACACTAACTGATGAAGACTTATTAAAGAAAGGCCAAATATTGTCATTTACACATAGTTTAGTAATTATACTGATATTAGTTGTCGTTATGTTTATAATACGGGGGCCCACAAAAATTGTCGCTGGGGGGCCCATGAATCTTCAGCTATGCCACTGCTTGAGACTGCGTTTCTATAGGTTTGTTCCAACACGACCGAGAACCGTCACGAAACGGTAACGCTCCTGCGCAGTAAAAAAAATCCGTTCCAACAAAAATATGATCGTCATCGGATCGTCCTTCCCACTGTTCCAACAAGAATAAATTGTGATCTTTTAGTGACGGTTTCGTGATGATCATTTCAGTAATCTGGAAATAGGGTTTTTCATTGATTGTCATTTGTTTCGAGCTATTGTCATGTGTCACATAATATTAATATATCCACGGCATACGTCTTTAGCTTTTATCATTGGATAACAATATACATATTGATAGATAAATACCAACAACAATATACATATTGATAGATAAATCAGTTATCAGTCAGGTAACCGTTCCAACATATCGGTTTCCAAATTACCGTCATGGGACGATAACTGGGCGATACAATTACGAACATACGCACAACAAACGGTACAAGTAGTTTCGTGACGGTTTCTGGACCGTCCAAAAGTTCATGTTGGAAGAAACCTTATAAAAAGGCTCGTTTTCACGCTACGTCTTATTGTACGTTTTGTGTGATAGGACAAATCCTATACAATAAAATGTGGCGTGTAAACAGCAAAACGTACGTCTTGTCGAATCGAAACAATTAAATCTACTTATTGACAAAACGTACGTTTTGTATGACCCACAAAACGTACAAGAAAAAGTAGCGTGAAAACGGGCCTTTAACCTAACTTTGTTTGTTTTTGTTTGAATCTTGAATATTAATTTTTTCCAATTCAGTCCCAATCCAAATTTCTGTTTTTCTAATTACCATAAAAATGTATGAAGAAGTTGAAGAATTTTTAGAGTTTATTGATTATATTGAAGAAGAAAATCGCCCGGAAAGTATACAAATTCGTGATAAAATTATATCTAAAATCTATTGGAGTTTTACAATATTGAATGGTATCAGAGCATTAACTTAACAACAAAGGTTGTATGCTACTTATGGGAATATAACCAGTTTTTATGAGGCATTTTCCAAATGTACAGAGGTATATAGGTATACTTATGTTTGTTATTCAGGCCCTTATTATTTCAAAAAATTGTAGGTTCTTTCAGGTCCTAGAAGAGAGATTATGTATGTTGTTGTTCAATAATACAGTTATCAAGTTATGACAGCTTAATATTTGATCCAAGTGCATTAGCATATCCAAGAGCTAAACTGGTAATAAGTGAAATTCCAGAATTGTTAATAGGTGACAATGGATATAGGTAGGTACATGCAGACATTATCTATTTACAGTCAGGTATTTATTGATAATTGACTAAGTAAATAATAGGTTATTTAATAGATATATCTTTTTAGGTCCTGATCAAGAAAATAGATACCAGAGTGCCCATGTAAGAACAAGAAATGTTGTTGAAAAACTATTTGGAACCTGGAAAAGACAGTTTCCTTGTCTTCAACAAGGCATACAAACCAAATTAAATACATCTCTTGCAATAATATGTGCTTCAGCAGTACCTTACAATCTTGGTTTAAGAGAAAATAATTGATGATAATGATTTTGCAGAAAATATTGATGTGTTAGTAAATAGAAATGTTAGTTAATACTGTGGAACGATGCTTAAATTTTAGGAGACATTTTATTCAACAATATTTTGCACGATAATGAGAATACACTATTAAATACTCGTATTGTATTAGATGTTTCTTTTGTCTATTAGTTCTCAAGATGTCATCATGATCATTGACTCGACAATCCTTTTTGTTTGGCTTTTGGTCTCTTCAGGAATACTGCTTCATTCCAATCTATTTCGCCTTGTTATGTCCAGCTGACATTGGTTTGTTTATTTTGGAAAGTATTTTATATGCTTTCATATGCTTCCATCCTTCCTCTTATAATGTGGTCCTATTTTGATGAATGTAAGTATGTATATGGATCATCGTATGCCCTGTATAGTTCAAAATTATATCTTCTCTATTTTCCTTTTTATTTTTCTCGTTTGTATATGTGTCAAGACTGTTCTGCCTAAAGTAACAATAAGGGCTTTTCAACGCTTCTCATTTGTTTCAGGCTTTTGTAATATAATATTAATATATCTACGCCATACGTTATTGATATATACTAATTATTCAAACCAAAGACATATGACGTGGATATATTAATTAATAGTATATGACATATTATGACAAAGACCTGAAATAAATGAGAAGCGTTGAAAAGCCCTATTGGATGCCTTCACTTTTAGTAAGTGACCTGATATCAGATTCATAATGTAAATAATGGATATATTAAGGTTTTATGCAGTTGGCATTTAGTTTTTCTTATAATTTCTCATCTCAGTTGTTTAATTGCACCCTGGTAACTTTAATTGACTATGCATTGTTCTTGCTCTTTAGTATAATATTATTTTTGTTGCTTGGTACCAAATCCTTCTAATAATTAATTTTATCTGACTCATTCATATTGACAAGGGACGATTTTATTGAAAGATAGTTCATTCGATTACATAAAATCAACTTTATCTTAAGAATATCCGTCAGAAAAATCATAGCATGTGATTTGTCTTTAAAAATTTAAACATCAAATAAATTTAATTTCAAACTTAAATTGTGACTTACTTATTCACACGAAAATCGTAAATCGCATTTTATATTAGGTTCCAACTGTCATAGTTTGTTCTTAGTTCTATGTTTTGTAGTTTTAAGTCTGGTGAAGTCTATAAACAGAAGAAAGCTGACACCGTTAATAAAAAGGTATATAGGTACTATGAAGCACCCAAGTTTTATTTGCTTCGTTTCAGTGAGAAATAAAGGGTACCTCCCAGTGTTATCTCTACGTTCTTTGAATATTTCATTAGGTACTCCCCAACAAAAATAAAGTAATATCACACTATTTTGTCATATAAACTGGGGTAATATCGAATATTCACAAATAGTATCTACATTTAGAATTTAAAACAGTTTCATGTTTTCAATATCATACATTGATCTTGAATAGGTACCTATATTAAGTACAAAATAAAAATAGATATTGTAAAGATAAATTAAGGTAATTATCTCAGGTTTTAGGGTTGATTATAAGAAAATCACGATAATCGAACCAATGGTGTATTTTTGTCTATACGTTACAAAATCTCGATGCTATTGTCCTTTTCATGATCATTTTTCAGTGCGTCACAAATGATAGGAAAAAGGGTAAGTCCGTGATAATACACATTTATGACATTTATTCTAACATGACATTTTAGTTAAATCTGACAGTTGTCACATTTTATTTTCAATTTAGAATAAAAACAAATCAAATGTGTTTCTTGTATTTATAAAATGGTATTTTCTTTGATTTGTGTAGTCTTATAAATTATACAGATTATCAAAAATGAATAACCATTTTCAATTTCGTTGCAAAACGAAAATACAGCCGAACCATATTCCAGTCCAATCAGAGAGTGCTGCAAGCACCTCTACCGGTTTCGAAACTTATTAGTCTCTCATCAGGAGGCAAATATGCTGCTCTCCCTGATCCAACCAAAACAAAACAAACCCCAGCGTGCAGTCCCGAATTGCAACGAACGAAATGGCATAGATGCCCTAGCGGCAACTGCTAGCAAAAGACTAAGTTTTCACTCTAATGGCATATAACATATCCCACCAGAATGAAAACAATGGGAACCTTCTCTGGTTACACCTCCGAGGCTTCTACAATTTGCAAGCCATACGGATGCTGAGACTAAGGAAGATGAGGGAATTCTACAATTTACAATTCACGTCACATCTGCTCAGCGCGGTAAAGTTCCAACGAGACTGGTTCCTTTCATACTCCACACAGAGTAAATGTAAATCAAAATATAATACAGATTATATTTGTAATATTATTATCTAATTAAAAAAAATTATTTTTTTTTAATTATGGCGCCATCTATCGACAACTAGAATAATCACAGAACTAGAAGTAATCACCGACGTGCCTTTTTTTCTGTCATATACAATTGAATACGTTAGAAAGAAATCGAAAAACTGTGACGCACTGAAAGATGATCATGAGAAAAAGAATAACTCAACTAAACTAAACAGAAAACTGAAAAAAGGTACATCTGGTTCAACGGGGCATTGGGCCACTTAATATCGATTCCCGGAAAGCCATATGCCCTCTGCGTCCTTACCGACGCATTCCTTACATAGACGGCGTAGAAGGGGCAGATTTGTTACAGTCTCCCCCCTGGCATCGATCTCGTTAGAGGAGGGGCCAGCAGAAGATGTAGTTTTCTTCCTGGGACGTCCTCGTCTTCGTTTTGGCACTACAGGCGTTGGAGCTTCCTTCACGATTATCGGAGGTAACCGTTTCGATATCACTGCAGTTTTCCCCGGATCAACTTCCACGACGTTCACTTGTTGATACTCCGATCGCAAATCATATAAATGATCCGAGCCACTAGTTACGGTGTTTAAACAGTGATAGTCCACGCAAAGTCTTGTACCGCCATCCTTTTTCGGCACTAATACAACCGGCGCGGCCAAAACACTTCCGTATTCTTCGACTATGTCTTCCCCCAAGGGTCTATCCAACTCGGTCCCAAGCACTTCTCTCTTGGCAGGTGACACCCGGTAAAGTGGTAGTGAATTTGGTGCGCTATTTCCCGTAGTAGCATAGCTGGCAGGCTCTCCCCCCATTCTGAAGGTATTCTTCCATCTTCTTTCGTTGGGTCGAGCTCGTTCATAATCTAGAGCTATGTGTACGGAAGAGAAATCTATCGCGGATGCTTCCGTATGCCTACACTCTGGGTAGTTAGCCCTAATAAATTTCGGATTACCGCAACCGTAATACTTTAACGGGGTGTTTAGGCTATTGCGGGGCGAATTCGAAGTAATTGCTCCGACGGTAGCACTGTCCGTACGCGAAAAACTCGCAATTTCTTTCGAAATCGTAGGTCGATCGGTGGATTGTCGATCACGTAGTTTTCGACACTCATCCTCAGAATGACCCGGAACACCACAATAGCTACATCGCGGCCGTTTTTCGTACGTTTGTCGATTGTGGGGCGTTTTATTATCGTTAGAACAAGGTCTCTCGAATACATCTTCGACTTTTCGTGCCGCTGTAAGCAGCGCCGTATTAATGGAAAAAAAAATCTCTTGAAATATTTTCTCGAATCCCCTTGTTTAATAATCCATACACCATATCTAACCAGATCCCTTCTGTAAGGCTGCCTGGATCTAGTTGCGCAAGAACAGCCCTACAACGGCAAAAAAGACGTCCACTGTCGTTTTTTCGTCTTGCTCATCGGCGAATAACTCGCGGTACACGCGATATGCAGATTTTTTCAGACCGAACGTAACTCTTAGCAAACTAACAAGTTCCTCCCATGTCTCAATAGTATCCTTGACGCCTTGATACCATTTTGCCGCGAAACCATCAAAAAGCATAGCGATTCCCCGAAATGCATTTTCGTCCGACACTAACGCGCAATCCTTATAAATTTCAACAGCGCTAATGAAAGCATTTACGTCGGTGTCTTTGTGTCCATCAAAACGCGAATGGCATTTCGACAGGTTGCCACTTTGGACCGACGGCGACGGCGAAGCAGAAGCGCTTTGTACCGCCAATCTCGATAACAGTTCTTTAAATTGTTCATTGGTCAACACTACCTTTTGAGTTATGTCTCTAATGTTTATTGCTACGGTTTATTTGAACCAGATTCAGACTCAGAACTAATTTTTATCGTACTCAAATGTTCAAGGTTTTGCGTGGAACGCAAATTGTACAAATGATTGGTCACGCAAAAATTGGAAAGTACTTGCCAGTAAATAGCTGTGTCCACGCTTGGTTAAGAATACCTCCAGCACCCTTCTACACACCAGCTTGGAACAACTAGCACTAATCACTTTCGAGTTTGACAAAAACAGAAGGTTTTTTACACGTAACCGAAGCAGTCAATTATTGTCTAATAAATAATAAAAATAGACAAAAGCGTCCGAATAACTAAAGCACTTTGAACAATATGTCGACTAATTATTATATACCGAAGCGGATGTCCAATACGATAATTACCGACTTTGTCACTTGTTACCACACAATAGGTCCACTTAATTATTTAATCAGCGAAGCACTTTAAACAGAAGGTCCACTTAATTATTTAATCAGCGAAGCACTTTAAACAGAAGGTCCACTTAATTATTTAATCAGCGAAGCACTTTAAACATAGGGTCCACTTAATGATTTAATCAGCGAAGCGCTTAATTATTTTAACTTGAGCTAGCGAGCTTATAGTGAAAATAGTCCGATTAAGCTATCGAAACTCACTTTTCACGCGAACACCGGCGAAAGAGGGTCCAACACTAACACTTTTTAAGTAATTACTATGCTGAAGCGCGCTTTTTCATTCAAACTACCGAAATATACGATTTATCGCGTAATTTTCATATAAGCCACAAGATGAGCGACATTGTAAAGGTAAATTAAGGTAATTATTTCAGGTTTTAGGGTTGATTATAAGAAAATCACGATAATCGAACAAATGGTGTATTTTCGTCTATACGTTACAAAATCTCGATGCTAACTCAACTAAACTAAACAGAAAACTGAAAAAAGGTCTCTTTATCTTTCTTAGGTATATTTGGTTCAACGGGGCATTGGGCCACTTAATATCGGTTCCCGGAAAGCCATATGCCCTCTGCGTCCTTACCGACGCATTCCTTACATAGACGGCGTAGAAGGGGCAGATTTGTTACAATATATTTATATTAACATAAAAATAGATAGGTATAAACAGAACATTTAGGTACATAAAACGATTGTTTTAAAAATCCAATACATATTACAATGCAATCCTTTACCACAAACACAAATAATGAAAAGAACTATGAGAGATTACGGATATACGGATTACCATTAACCTCTGAAATAATAGCACATTATTGATTTAGAACCACCCATATAATAGTTATTTATGATATAAGTGTTAAAAGTACCCCTTTAAGGCACGCATGTGAAAGTTTGCAGAATGAGCGAAGCGAGTTCTGCAATTCTTTATTTCTCTTTTTTTACTCTTTTTTTTGTTTTATTTTCTCTCTTTTTTTCTTTTTTTTTCTTGTTCTTTTTTTTCAATTATAATATACAATAATTACTTAAATCTACAGGGTTAAAAAAAAACAACAAAACAAACATGTTGGTTTTGTTTAACAAACATGCCTGTTTTGTTTTAACAAAATTACTTAAATACAGGGTTAATTATATTGCTACAATTTATATTTACAGTTTTTGATATGTTCGTAAATTGTTTTTAATATATTAATATCTTCAGAAAAAATCAAATTGTTTAGGTAGACGGGAAGTGGAATTTTTAAAATATTAAGATTATCATAAAATTTGTTTATATTTACTGATTGATGGGAACATTCGAGGAGAATATATAGTAGATCACCTTCTTTTCCACACTCACAGTTAGGTGACTCTGTGAGACCCAAACTGAACATATGAAGGGGATAAGAGTAAGAGCGTGATTACATCTCAATCTATTTATAACTCTTATGAAATGGCGATTTGATACAGAATGAAACCATCTTTTTATGGTTCATCGTATAATATATAATATAATAGTTCATGTATAATAGTTCACCGTTTCGAATATGTATAAATGTGTAGACATTTGTACACATTCGAATATCAAATGTATAAAATGTAAGACAAAAGGGACTTACAAATAATAACAAACCTTTACTGGAACCAAAGAGCACAAATTGTAATAAATAACGAACTCAGTCCAGAAATTGAAATTAAGAGAGGAGTTAAGAGTTAGGCAGGGATGTATTAAATATGTCTCAATTACTCTTTAATGTATATCATAGTGAAGCCGTTTTTTAAGAAGCATTACTATCTCAAAGTTAAGGAATAATAATTAACAGAAGATCTATTAACAACGTAAGACATGCAAATGACATCGTGGTTATGGCAAGCTCTGCTGAACAACTCCAATTACTGCTAAACAAAACTAACAGTTTCTGTGAAAAATATGGACTAAAAATGAATAAAAAAACGATCAAATACATGATATTAACAAAGAAAACAAATTATACAAACAAACATACATTTCGGAAATGCACCGATAGAAAGGATTAATAAATACAAATACCTAGGAACCTGGATTTCAGACGATAATGATCAAACAACAGAAATAAGGGCCAGGATAGAAATAAAGACAAGGCAAACGAAATAGCAAGACATGCGTTTGTAAAAATTAAAGCAATTCTCTGCAACAAAGACCTTAGATTAGAACTGAGAGTAAGAGCTCTGAGATATTACACGTGTTTTCGATACTGCAATATGTACTTGAAAGCTGGACATTGATGCAAGCACATATTATAAAAAAGCTAGAGTCCTTTGAAATGTGGTGTTACAGAAGGATGCTTAGAATAGCATGGGCACAGAAGAAAACTAACACAGAACTATTGCGAGAAATGGCCAAACAATACGAAATAATAATAATAATAAACACAATCAACAAAGTACACAAAAAACACAACATAAAACAAAGTACGAACACACCTCACAAAGGCACAAAAACACCATCCTAAAAGTGCAGTAGAAAGAACAACATTACCACGGAATCTAGGAGGAAGAGGACTTATGGATATAGGTGAGCAATTAGATAAACAAATTGCTAATTTAAGAACTTATTTTCAGATGCAGGCTGAGACATCTACTCTACATCGCGCTATCTGCGCAGTAGATGACACAACACCGATCAAACTGAGGGAACCAGAAATGCGCATAAACCACCTTACTAAGGACGAAAAAGTGCGCGCCTGGATGGGTAAACCTCTGCACGGGCGACATCCCAATGAGGTCAGCCAAGATTATGTCGACAATATAGCGTCGAACTACTGGTTGACATCAGGAAAGAGGTTCCCTGAAACGGAGGGTTCATTACTGGCCATTCAAGATCAGGTTATATCAACCAGAAATTACCTGAAATATATCATCAAAGACCCTCAGGTTCAAAACGACAGATGCCGATATGGATGTCAAGCCCAAGAAACCATCCAACATCTTACAGGGGGCTGCCAGGCATTTGCTGCAACTGAATACAAGGAACGGCATGACGCAGTGGGAAAATCCTTCATCAAGAGATAGCTATCAAGCTGGAACTTCTCCAAACAGACCATCTCCCGTATTATCAATACGTCCCTGAGAGTATGCTTGAGGATGGCAACTACAAGCTATACTGGGACCGCACTGTGCTCACAGACCAAACAGTGGCACATAATAGACCAGATCTCGTACTAGTTAATAAATTAACAAGACAAACAACACTAATTGATGTGACGATACTTAACAACAATAATCTACGTAGTAAATTTACTGAAAAGATCGCCAAGTACAGAAATCTAGAAATTCAAATACGAAGGCAATGGAGAATGCAAAGTACCCAGACGATACCGATTATTATGTCTACTACTGGAGTCATTCCGAAGACCCTCCTCGAAAGCATTAGAAAGCTGGGTCTGAATGAACATTTTTATAAGACCATGCAGAAAGCTGTACTACTCGCGACGGCCAGATGCGTACGAAAATTTCTGGGAGATACACCTGCATTCCAAGTCAGCTAGGGCTCGATAACACGGAAAGAGTCCCACCAGAGCTCAATCCTTTTGATACCGTAGGTATCTGGGATGAGTCAATTTTCTCCTTAGAGAAAACGTAATTTTCTCCGCACGTCTCCACACGTAATGAGGGGAGAGCGATTTGAACTGCTAAGACTGATAATAAAGGGAAAGTTAAGAGGAGGCGGGAGTATAGAAAGAAGGACAGTGTCCTGGTTGAAGTTAAGTAAGTGGTTTAAATGCAGTTCTATAGAACTCTTCAGAGCAGCGGTAGATAGAGAAAATATAGTGATGACGATATCCAACCTCAGAGTGGGAGACGGCACTTACAGAAGAATAAATGTGAAAACTAATATAAAATAAAAACTCTAACGGTCTCGAACAAGGCAGTAATAATAACTAGACAGTAAAAGAGACTGCTAATGAAATGGGCTACACAAGAAACAAAAACATTTAGGACCGGTACTTTATGTCCCGGTTAAACCTCGGTTAGCTAACCGGGGTTTAATCGGGACAAAAAAGTACCTCTTAGGGCCCCTTGCGTTGTAATAAATGCAATTATAATTATTATTATATTTATGCATATATTTCTGTCCCGATTAAACCCCGGTTAGGTAACCGAGGTTTAACCGGGACATAAAGTACCGGCCCTTAAAATGTTATCTTTGTATCTACAATAATTAACAAGCGACGCGACGTTTCTTCTTATCTCATCTAAGTACTCCTCTGGAAGGAAATAGTTAAGGTGGAAAAAATTCGACCAATAATATTTAAATAACGGTGAGATCGAAGGAATTGAAGTAGATGTGGTCAAACAACACAGCACAGGTGTAACTTATTTGCGGTTCAAACTCAACCGAATATGACAACAAACGTTATTTTTCTTGTGTTCTGTGTACTGCTAGTTGCGGCAGATAAGACGAAATATGCAACAAGAGAACTAGAGGTAAGACATTTAACCTTTAACTACCCGCGCATCAAGTTATAACATAACTACACGCGTGGCGTACTTTATACGCCACAAGAAAATACACTTAAAAACAGCGAATTTGTTGATTTTTTTTTGAAAAAATTCACTTAGTTGTTTGTTATAAGCCTTATTCGGCATCAGTAAATACTTGGAGTTCCTTCTCAGTAAGCCAATTGGGATTTATAACAGGAATCATGGAATAACTGGATTCCATGATAAATAAAATTACTAATAAAAATATTTTTGAAATGTGATTTTTTACAGGAGAAAAAGTATTGTTTATAAAGAAAAATATATTTTGTGCCATAATGACTAAAAAACATATGAAATATGTACTTATATTACTGCTTATATTAATATAATCGTGGTGTATATTGCCCACCACCGGAAACAACAAATAATAAACTGTAAATTACGATCTTCCCAGAACGCCAATTATAACGAAACTAAAACCAAATTGTAAAGCACATTCCAGTGATATGTTAGAGAGATAAACAAGGTTAAAAATTAAATTTTTAAATGTATTTGCAGTAGAATTCTTACATCTGGCGTACAAAATAAGCCAGCGCGTGTAGTTAAAGGTTAAAGTTTTCTCTGTATTTTAGTAGAATGAGGTGTACAAAAGTGTTTTTTAAGACTTTCTACTTTGATTAAGTTTATATAACTATATACAATCAAAACTACATGTTACATAAATAACAGATTTAAAAATTAATAATTTTGAGGTAGGTAGGTACCTAATTTGACATTATTTATACAGTGAGCACATAGGAGGTTGAAATAAATTCACATTTTAATGAATGAGCGATTTTTGGAAATACATCCCGAAACAGGTAAATATTTATTTTTAAATTATGATTTTTTGGCATACATATCCTAATAGTGACGTCATCCATCTGGGGGTGATGACGTCATTGATGATTTTTTACATGAGAATAGGGGTGGTGTGCCAGCTCATTTGAATGGTTATTCAATTCTCTATTCAGTAATATAAACATTAACATAATTATGTATATACAGGGTGTCAAAAAATATATTTTTAATAAAATTAATTGAGACAAAAAGAAGAATGTATGTAATTTATTTAATTCAAAATACAATTTACTGCTGTCAAAGAACAGGAAAAAATGTTAATAGACAAATAAATATCTTTTTTTCGATTAAATTCAATATTAAAGCTGCCACCCACCTGCGCCTTGGCAGTTTGAACATTTAATTTAAGCGAAAAGCAATGTTTATTTGTGAAATAAACATTTTTTTTGTATTTTCTGACAGCAATAAAATGTATTTTAAATTAAATTAATTACATACTTGCTTCTCTTTGTGTCAATTAATTTAATTAAAAAAAATTTTTTTTGGCACCCTGTATAAATAATGATGTTTATATTACTACACTGTCCGTCAGAGAAAACGGGCACCCCAAAAAATTAATCTCTTTTGATGTCCCGTATCTCCTAAACCTGTTGTCCGATTTAAGTAATTTTTTTAATGTGTTATAGCCTTATTCTTTAACAATATCGGTGTAATAATCTTTTGCTAAACACGTAAATTTTCATTGTATACCGGGTGTATGAATCAAACTGTGTTTTTTTCTCAAACTTCGCAACACCCTGTGGAATATTCAAGCATTTATAAAATACTGAAATTAAACCTAAATATAGCCTCAAGTTTTCTTAACATTTTGTCTTTTGATTAATTCGCCTATGTTGAATAATTAGTGTGACCAACTGCAAGTCAGTCCATGAAAAAAAACCTAAAATCCGGGACTTTTCAAAGAAAATCGGGCCATTTTTTTTAAATATAGAACTTTAATATCATTTTATTGATTATTTAACATTTTTATGTTGACAAACAATTTTCTGATGGGATGGGTTGTAATGATAATTACATTTTTAATAGTTATTGATGTTTCGACTTCCAATTTGGAAATCGTTCTCAAAAAGGGAAAAATTAGAAAATTTAACTGATCTTGGATTTCCATGTAAATAGAACCTTAGGTTAATATCAAAATGTAATTATCATTATTTGATATTCATGTTTTTGAATCGTCTTTCAGAAGACGATAATTAAAATACAGAAACGGGAAAAAGTCCAGGGTTTGAGTTTTTGTAGAACTGTAATACCACGATATAAAATGCAAGCGTTTTGGATGTGATATTAGTAGTGTGACCAACTAGCCCGAAAAATCCGGGACATGGCCCGAATTACGAAGTCGTGTCCCGGCGTCCCGGGCAAGGTTTCCGGGCCATCCGAATTTTCAACGTTTTGGTAAAATTCTATTGTGAAATTTTGAATACGTAATTCACATAAAATTGAATTGGTGGGACGAAAAAAAGTCGACGATTTCTAGAGTGTAATACTAATATCACATCCAAAACGCTTGCATTTTATATCGTGGTATTACAGTTCTACAAAAACTCAAACCCTGGACTTTTTCCCGTTTCTGTATTTTAATTATCGTCTTCTAAAAGACGATTCAAAAACATGAATATCAAATAATGATAATACATTTTGATATTAACCTAAGGTTCTATTTACATGGAAATCCAAGATCAGTTAAATTTTCTAATTTTTCCCTTTTTGAGAACGATTTCCAAATTGGAAGTCGAAACATCAATAACTATTAAAAATGTAATTATCGTTACAACCCATCCCATAAAAAAGTGTTTGTCAACATAAAAATGTTAAATAATCAATAAAATGATATTAAAGTTCTATATTAAAAAAAAATGGCCCGATTTTCATTGAAAAGTCCCGGAGTTTAGGTTTTTTTTTTCAGCCTTGTCCCGAATGGGACTGACTTGGAGTTGGTCACATTAATTATGGTAGATGTAGTTTTTGTAATCCTTGTAGGAGAGTTAACGTGCATTGAGAGACCATACGATTCAAATATGTTGACCAGGGACACTTGGGTAGCACAAGCAGCAGCATAATTAATGTTAAAGTCACCGCATAGAATTTTTCTGCTTTTATGAGGCAGGTCATCTAACAAATTTAGCAGGTTCTGAAAAAATAGTTCCACTGTAGAGACAGGTGATCTATAAATGCAAATAATGTAAAGATTAAGATTTTTATTATAAACTAAGGAAAACTCAAAGACGGATTCACTTAACAAAAAGTCATATTTTGTTACCAGAGAAAAATCATTATTTCTAGAGAGAATTAGGGTGCCTCCATGAGCCGAACTTAGACGATCATACCTGGCAATTGTGGTATATTTTTTTACAAAAAAAGGCTCGTTGCCTTCAAGCCAGTGCTCTGTAACCGCAACTATCGGGGGAAATCCTTATTCCTCCAGAAACAAAAATAATTCATCAGTTTGCCAAATTCATACCAAAGTTGTCATCACTAAAATAATTTGAGGTTTCTAGTCCCTCAGAACACGTCGTGTTGTTCAAAAATTTCGCTTTTGAGAGCCAGTGGAATAATAACTTCGGTGACATTCCCTTGACTTTTGTAGGTGTATAATTCTTTCCGAACTGAGATAGGACCTATAAGCGGCAAGATCAGCTTCCACTTCAGCTGGACCAATTCCGTAGGCATGGTTAAATTCTAGAAGAACTTTTCGTAGTTCTTCGGTCTTAGTAGATAGTCCTTCGGAAGCCAAAAAGAGTTTCACGCCGGTGTTGGTGTATCCATCATAAAATACAGAAGAAGGCTGATCGTGTAGAAAAGCAAGATGTAGTTTAATTGCTTCTAAGATATCCGGTTCCCTTAATCTTGCAAGAAGATATCGACTATTCGAGTTATTAGTTAGCCTAACTCTTGGTGGTGTTAAAGGATCCAAATTTCTGGATGGTTCCAGAGTATCTTTCTTAATAAAATTGATATGGGAACGGAAAGGCTCTTTTGATTTGCAAACTGTGATGGCCTGCTTGTCTGTAAATATATTTGTGTTTTCAACTTCATTTTTATTGTTGCTTGGAATGGTAATTGGATTTTCCAAGCTAACCGGGCTTCTGATGTATTTCGGATTCATATTTTGTTCAGATGAAGTCTTTGGTTCAAAGTATGATGATTCTGTGGACCATTTAATGTTGACACCAGGTGGCCAAATTTCCTTATTAAATAATAAGTCGATAGACGTATTAGATTTCAGCAAAAGCTAACTGATCCAGTAATAACGGAGGTGGATATTGATGCAACTGATTTATTTAGTGAAATAAAAACATTTAAATTATTTTCATTACCTGACTCATCAAATCCTCTTAATAATGTTCAATAGATATTTTTGAAAATATCTAACTGCATCTTTACCAAATATCACTATTTCATTAAGAATCTTTCTCACTTTAACTGTGTCTGTTGCTTCTGTTAGAGATCATTTTCAAAATTAAAGTTAATTAAAAATTATTTGAGGTCTACTATGGTAGAGGAAAGATTATGTATCTGGTTTGGCCATATTAGCTATATAGCAGGAGGTCGTCAATAAAATTGACTTTGAAGGTATAAAAGAATTTGCTGCAGTCAAATCTAGGAAAACACCCATTTAATTCATTGATTGATTTCATGTAATCGAATGAACTATCTTTTAGTAAAGTCGTCCCAGGAACGCAACTCATAAATATTGGCGATATCATTTTAAAGTCTTCTACTTTAAAATGTATAATATACGTCTGAATTACCAATATAAATGAGTTAGATTAAATAAATTATTAGAAGAATTTTTTTACTTAGCAACAACATTTTTGTTTATTTTAGTAGTATTTTGTATTTTGACAACGAAACCCGATTTGGGCTTCGAAACGTTAATAAAATCATTTTTTTGGTAAAAATGTGGCTTATTTCCAATTAAAAATAGTTTATTATAAAAATGCCACAAGGAAATAGCTTCAGAACAACATTAAACAATAACAAAGGAAAAAACTGTTTAAACATAATAAGTATGGTTCATTCCACGAATATACGACTGTGTTGGATCATCTCGACAACGAATATTTTATTGTGCAAAATATGAAGAACAAAAGTAAATTGCACATTATATTGTTGTTTATTGGAATAATCATTAGAGCCATTTACTTTCGTACTTCTTATGTTGCACACTAAAATATTCGTTGTCGCGATAATCCAAAACAGTCGTATATTCGTGGAATGAACCATTTTTCATAATAGTCTTTAATACGATAAATGGTGAATATAAGGAAAAATCCTTTTATTTTAAGAGGCGTATATTACCCACAATCAAATAGTAACAACATGGAAGAATTCATAAAAGATTTGCGAGAAAAATTGGACAGAATGGAAGCAAGGGATACGAGGATAGAACAAAAGTTGGATGGAATCCAAAAAGAGCTTAAAGAATTAAGAAATCAAAACCAGGAGCTCTAAAGAGAAAATATGTTCCTGAAGCAAGAAATAAACCAACAGAGAGATAGAATGGAGAAAATTGAGAGAGAGATGAAAAGAAAAAACTTAATTATATACGGTCTTGAAGAAACAGAAAATGAAGATACCCAAATGTTGTCAAACAAAGTGCAGGAAGTCATGAACAAAATGGAAATACATTGCAGAACAGACCAAGAGACAACAGAAGATTAGGCGGTAAAACTAACATCTCGGACTCGGAAAGACCATTCCATGTTGAGCTAACAAGGGGAAGCAAAAAAAATGGAAATCCTAAAGGCAAGCGGGAAATTAAAAGGAACAAAATGGTTCGTGAATGAGGATTACCCAAAAACCATCTTGGAACAAAGAAAAATACTTTTAAAGCACATGAACGAAGCAAGAACAAAAGGATATAATGCGAATATTAAATATGACAAGCTAATAATAAACGGAGATGAATACGGAATAGAAGAAGTCAAGACATGGAATACTCCAACGGAGGAACGAAGACAGGAAAATATTACAGAAACTAACATAGATAAAACTAGAGCCAGAACAATGAGTGATAGATCCCCACACATAGAAAATGACCAAAGAGAAAAAATAATGAAAGTAATCCATCCAGCAAAAAACTAAGATTAAAACCAAAACAACATACGGAGACGAGAACGGGCAGGAAAGGACATGGAACAACCAGTACTATGAAAGAGTAAACAACGAGGATAACTAATAACAAGGAAGAAAAGAAAAATGAAAACAAATGTCAAACGAGAATAGGTATTATACATGGAATATAACCTCGATAACAGGAAAGGAACGTGAATTAACAGAGGAAATGGAAAGATTTGAGCTGCAGTTGATAGAAATAAGCGAGACGAAAAAAGTAGGAAATAAAATTGTCGATATCGGAGAGCAGGACATACTATACTATTCCGGAGTCCAGATAGGTCAAAGGGCAAAAGAAGGCGTGGGAACAGTTGTAACGAAAGAAATGAATAAAAGAATAACCAAATTCAAACCAGTATCATCAAGAACCATATACATAAAAATAGAGTTAGAAGAAGAAGAATGTCACCTAATACAGGTATATGCACCGGTAGAAGGAACAGAGCATGAAAAAACAGAACAATTATATAATGAGATATAGAAACTTATTGATGAGATACAAGAGGAAAGCAAAAACATACTTTTATTAGGAGACTGGAATGCAAGAATAGGAAATGATGAAAATATGGTATTTATTAGGCTGCTTGGGAAGGTATGGAGAAGAGACGATAAATAGGAATGGTAGAAGAATGATAAGTTTCTGCCAAATAAATGACTTGTTAATCGGTAATTCTTTCTGGTATCAACCGAGAAACGAAAAATATACATACGTAGCAGAAGAAAGAAATGCGAGAAGCATAATTGACTACATAGTATATCCTCGAGACGCAGACCTAATGATAAAAAATATAAAAACAAAGAACGAAGCCGAACTCGGTACCCAACACAGACTAGTGACAGCAGAGATAAACATGAAACTAATGGAAATAATAGAGAGTCCTCAATATACAAAAATAGCAATACATAAACATAAGATAAAAAATATGGAAGTGAGGAAGTTATACCAAAGAGAGACAGATAAAATACTGGAACAGCATGAAAACAATGAGGAAATATGGAATATGGAAGAGAGATAAAAAAAATTGAGAGACACGTTATGGAACATTGCAAAACAAGTATGTGGAATAAGAAAGAATGGGAAGAATAGTAAAAGAACCGGATGGTGGAATAAGGAAATAAAGCAAGCAGTAAAGAAGAAGAAAGAAATGTGGAAGCGATACATAAACACAAATGAAGAGCAAGACAGAGACGAATACAGAAAACAGAGAAATATAGTGAAAGAACTAGTAAAAGACGCGAAGAAGAAGAGCTGGAAGAAATTCGTTGAAGAATTGAACGAAGGTTTTGGGAATAACAATAAACAGTTTTGGAATAAAATTAGAAGCACGAAAGGAACAAAAAGGAAACAAATAAGAGGAATTAGAAATGAGCAAAATGAATTGAAAACAAACATACAGGACATACTAACCATATGGAATAAGCACTATAAAGAAAAATTCGAGGCAAGCAACCAACTAAATGAGGAGAGAGGACAGCAGGAAAGAGAAGAGGATAGGGACAATCGAGTAGACGAAATTCATACCAAAGATATTGAAGAAGGATTGGCAAGAATAAAGATTGAAAAAGCGGGAGGTGCAGATGACATAGATCCGGAGATGATGAAGTACGTGGGAGAACGAGGCAAGTTTTGGCTACTGGAAATAATGAGGGAAGCATGGAGAACAGAAAAGATACCGAAAGAGTGGGAAGAAAGTTTATTGATACCAATACACAAGAAAGGAGATGAAGCGGAATGTGATAACTATAGGGCTATATGTTTATCATCAGTGGCATATAAAGTCTACACCGGGATAATAGAAAGGAAGCTCCGGAAAGAACTGGAAGGAAAACTAGAAGAAGAACAAGCTGCTTTTAGGAAGGAAAGAGGAACAACAGATAATATATACAGTGCGTCCATAAAGTAACGCATAAATTAATTATTTCGTAAACCGGCAACTTTAAGGAAAAATCCCGACACAACTCGACTTTTATTTTTAATTTCCGATTTTTTGGAGTATATATCATACTAGTGACGTCATCCATCTGGGCGTGATGACGTAATTTATGATTTTTTTAAATAAGAATAGTGGTCATGTGATAGCTTATTTGAAAGGGTATTAAATTCTCTATTCAATAATATAAACAATAACCTAATTATTTATACAAGGTGTTCAAAAAAACATTTTATTAATTTAAATAATTGAGACAAAAAGAAGAATGTATGTATTTATCTAACTCAAAATACGTTTTAATGTTATCAAAAAACAGGAAAACATGTTTATTGGACAAATAAATATTGTTTTTCGCTAAAATTCAATGTTAAAGTTCCACCCACTTGCCTCTTGCCAGTTTGAATATTTCGTTTAAGCGAAAATCAATGTTTATTTGTCAAATACATTTTTGTTCTCTTTTCTGACAGTAGTAAAACGCATTTTGAATTAATTAAATTACATGCATTCTTCTTTTTGTCTTAATTATTTTAATTAAAAAAATGTTTTTTGACCACTCTGTATAAATAATTATGTTAGTGTTAACATTAGTGAATAGAGAATTGAATACCCTTTCAAACGAGCTATCACATGACCCCTATTCTCATTTAAAAAAATCATCGATTACATCATCACGCCCAGACGGATGAAGTCACTAGTATGACATATATTCCAAAAAATTTTAATTTAAAAATAAAAATCGACCTGTTTCAGGATTTTCCTTAATGTCGCAGGTTTACGAAATAACGAATTTATGCGTTACTTTATGGACGCACTGTACATACTGAGAAATATAATGGAAAGGAAAAACGAAATAGGAGAAGACTTATATATTACGTTCACATAGATATCTATTAAAGCTGCTTTTGATTCTATAAATAGAGAAGTAATATGGTCAGTAATGGAAGACCTGCAAATCCCGCAAAAGATAGTAAGTGTGGTAAAAAGTACATATAGAAACGTACTTGCTAAAGTACAAATAAACGGAAACAGATCGCCAATAATAAACCTAAGGAGAGGAATAAAACAAGGGGACAGTATCAGCCCAGTTTTGTTTATATTAGTAAAAGATAGAGTAATGAAGAGAGCTAAAAGAAAGTTAAGGCAATTACAGTCAACAATAGGGGAGGTACAGTAATTTAGTACAAGTGAGAATGGAGGGATTACTATATGCAGATGACCTAGTAATAATAGCAGACAATAATGAGAAAATGCAAAAATTAATCGATATCTGGGTGGAAGAAATAGAAAATTTGAAACTGGAGGTAAATGTAAAGAAAACGAAGACCATGATAGTAGCCCAAAAGAATATGGAAGAAATAAACCAAACGATATTTAGATGCAAAAACGAAATAATAGAAACAGTCTCTACGTTTGAATACCTGGGAGTAATAATATCAGAGGATGGGAAGCTACATAGATCAAGAAATCTCATACAGGGCGAAAAAAGCAAATAAGATCTACTATGCACTAAATAAAACAATATTTGGAAAGGAAGAAATAGATAAAGAAATAAAACTGAAGGTATACAATGCCATATCTGTACCAACTTTAATATATGCAAGTGAGACATGGGTAAACAAGGCAAAAATAGACATTACAATAAACGCAGCGGAGATGAAGCAGCTGAGAAAAATAGCAGGAAAAACGAAATTGGACAGAATAAGAAATGAAGATATTAGACAAAGATTGAAACAGGAATCGATAATAACCAAGATCCAAAAAGAAAATTAAAATGGTATGGACACATTAACAGAATGGACCAAGGAAAACTGCCAAAGCAGGTGATGGAATCAAAAAGATATGTAAAAGAAGGAAAGGGAGGCCAAGGAAGAGATGGATCGATCAGATTATAGAAATTGGACACGAAAAAGGAAAAACACTTCAACAAATGAAAGAGTTAGTAAAGGACCGCAACAAATGGAAGATATGGATAGAGGATGAATAAAACCTCCGACGCCCCTGAGGGGCATAAGGAGTTTCGAGAAAGAAGAAGTATATTACCAGTATTAAAATTATTAGATTCATTTCGATCCCCTGAAACCTCCTAGATAGATTGTTTCACTAGATGAAAGAAGAAGCACGATAAGATCTCTCATTGGAAGAAATAGACCAGGGCATTTAGCACAAAATAAATCGATTTTTAAATACAGCACCTAAAAACTTGCAATGTATTGCATTATGTTCAGGATGATTTTTTTTTTGGTTTTATGGCATAGACTTGGGTGTCAATTAGACAGTCACAACTTTTTTTTCTATTCATACATAAATAAGGCAATGAGGTCCTTAGTGTTCCATAGCAAACTCTTCCACAGCTCTCTACTCAGTTCAAAAGCTGCAGCTGGCCGCTATGGACTATCCAAGTTGCTCACCACATTTTTCCATTATACATCTTCTTCTTCTTCTCTTTTAATATGTACATATATATCAAATTATCAGGATTAATAAGTTTAGAGGTTAATTTTAGTTTCACAGATAAATTTCATTAGTTCAGGATGATATCAAGAAAAAGTCCACTATATAAAAATGGGTGTAAATGATTAGTTGCATTGCAAAGTGCATAAAATGCATCTAAAAGTGCGTAAACATGTCAAAAGACGTGTACTAATGGCCCGATTTTGCTACTCCGGAGGTTTTGGGGTCGCTGAAGACGAATACGCCATCAGAATCAACCACCAGAGCACCTAATGCCCAGGTTCGCTGCTAAGGCACCACGTCATCTGGAGTTTCGAGGGTTTTCGGCACTAAATTGATGCAAACAGATTACTCGGGGGGTTTTTATGGATGCTGAACAAGAATACGCCATCAGAACCGACCTCCCCAGTGCACTTGGTGCCCAAAAACTCTCCAAACTTCAGAGGATAACATGCCTTAGCAGTGACCTTGGGCACCAGGTGGTCTGGGTGTCAGTTCTGATGGCGTATTGGTGTTCATCGACCCCAAAAATCGTCTAGTAATCTATTTCCATGCATTCAGTGCCGAAAACCTTCGAAACTCCAGAAGATAACGCCTTATCAGTGATCGTGGGACCCAGGTGCTCCGGGCTCCCGGAGTTGGTTCTGATGCACTATTCTTGTTCAGAAACCCCAAAATCCCCCCTGTAATCTGTTTGCATGAATTTAGTGCCTAAATCAGTCGAAACTCCAGAAGATGACGTGACCCCAGACACCAGCTGCTCGGTGTTTAGCTATCCCAAAAACCCATGAGTAATCCGTTTGCATCAATTTAATGCCCAAAACCCTCGAAACTCCTGCAGATGACGTCCCTTACAGTGACCCTTGGTATCAGGTGATCCGGGGGTCGGTTATGATATCGTATTCGTATTAAGTGACCCCAAAAACCTTCCGAATAACAAAATTCGACTATTAGTATACTGATGCATTTTATGCACTTTAAAGTGTAATTATTCATCTCCACCCATTTTTGTACAGTAGACTTTTTTCTTGGCGTCATCCTAAACATAATGCAACAAGTTGCAAGTCTCTAGGTCTGTATTAAAAAATCGATTTATTCGGATGTTTTTAGAGCTAAATGCCCTGGTCTAAAGGCATCGTGATCGGGATATTCCCATCTCGGCCCACTATAATCCTATAATACTTTATGATACCCCAGGTACATTTTAAAAACCCCCAGCTCGGCTCGAATATTAACAGGTAGGTATTAGGGTGTATTCCCATCTCGGCCCACAAATTTATCTTGGAATTATAGATTAGGGAAAATATACTGTTTGGGTATCTGCTACGCCACTGCTCATGTAGTCAAAAACAATTATTTCTAGTTGAAGATACACTAATGAGTCTGGTGCCGACCACCGGACTAGTAACACGCGTGCGCGCGGAGCAGAGCAGCAGCAGCGAAGAGAAGCCAACGAGAAGTGGGGATAGCTCGGCTGTGGACTTTTCAGTCCTGCCTTGAATGTAAGCAAGGCAGCAGTTGAGCGTTTTCACTCCCTGAGGCGTGAAGACGACGAGGAGCCAACAGTGGAAGAAGTTGTACCATTAGCAGGAATTATTATTCCATCACGAATGTAAGCGTGATAGCGAAGTCGTGCACTTCTAAGCCTTAGGCAAGAAGGAGAGGCAAAGGCCGATCGACTGGATGTGGTGAAACTTAGGGAATTTGATTTTATTGGATTCTCTGAGACGCCACAGCTAGAGATCGGTTAGCAGAAGAAGCTAAGCGGGCTCGACGGGAGCCTGCTACGGGATTTTTACTGTGCCTCCGTAAGGGTAGACACTGCAAGGTGTAGTTCTATGGAATCTACATCGGGCAGCCCCGGCCCCTAGATCAGTAAAAAAGAGAACATCAAGAGGATCCCGTACCCAGTTCTGTCTGGGTACGTGAACAACCGCGATAGGGGTAGGGAAACCAACCCTGAAGCCGAGCTGGCGTAGGGCCAGTCGGCGGAAAAAAAAGGTTCGCCAAGATTAGGGATTCTCCCCCCAGACGATTGATCGAGCTAAGTCTCGATCACCCCTCCCTATGGCCACTCCGCCAACACATGAAGATCCACGCAAAGTGGACCTTAGCCTTTTACAGGAACAACAAACCGATGAAAGCGAAGAGGAAACCGAAGAAGATACCGAGATGAAATCCGAGGAAGACTCAGAAGAGGATATGGAAAGCGAGGCAGATAGAAAAAACCTGATAGAGAAAGCCCTCCGACGGGCAAATGAGACGCAACTAGAATATGCAAAGTTTTGTCTAGATATGGAAAAAGCAGAGGCAGAGCGATTAAGGGAAGACTTGAGATGGACGAAAGACCAGCTTGCGAAGCAATTTAAGGAAAAGGACGAAGAAATAGCCCGACAAAAGACCGAAAGAGCGGAACTACAAGAATCGATGATGAAGATGAAGAGCCAGATGAACGAACTGACCAAAGAGCTGCGAGAAGCCCAGGAAAACCTGAAGCTAGAATGACAACAACAGGCAAAGCCCATACCGAAGCTAGAAAACAACCCAGCGACCGATAAGCCACCACCGACTAAAAAACCGAGGGCAAAAGAAGACTTCCCACCACTGTCACGAAGACCAAACACAGATAGTGAGACGCCTGCCTTGAGGCGATCTGACGATTCAGAGACAGAGGACATGGTAACAAACGAAGAAACCACCGTGCTGACCGAACAACAGGCAACACCTCACAGACAGCCGCCTGTAATTAAATTACAGAGCGTGAATGAGACAGGGGCTATCCTCACCATAGCCCAAAGACTAAAAGTCTATACGACTAACAAAATCTCCAGGAGCGGTAAAGAAACACTCATCCAGGCGAAAAACCTGGAAGATTACAAGAAAATGGTGAGGGTAATAGAAGAATACGCAAAGGCACACAAGGACAAAAGGCTACAATGGGTAGCCTTCCCAGTAGACGAGGATAAAAAACCCAAAGTGGTTTTAAGAGGATTGCCCTCAAATACCACCGAGGAGGAAATCCAAGAAGAGATGGAAGCAAGACACCAAATAGTCTGCCAAGCAGCCAAAAATATGACCACAAGAGTCGGCTCCAAAAGGCAGTTACCGATGTTCGTACTGACTCTGAATCGTGGGGACGTAGAAAAGGCTAAGCTGATCACCAATCTGTGCCACATGAAGATAGAGGTAGAAGACCTAAGAAAAGCGACAGAGCCAACGCAGTGCTTCAACTGCCAAGGCTTCCACCATGCGCAGAACGCGTGCCACAAACACCCCAAATGCGTGAAATGCGGAGAAGACCACCACACGAAGACGTGTAAAAGACCCAGAGAAACAAAGGCAACCTGCGCTAACTGCAAAGGAAGTCACCCCGCAAGCTACAGAGGATGCCCGAGAAGTCCAACCTGGAACAGACCACCACAACAGAGGCCACAACAACAGACCAACAGACGACAACAGGCATACGGAGTCTCCTATGCCAATGTCACACAGGGCAAAAACCAACAAGCCGCCACAGCGATCCTCCCAGACGAAGAATACCTGGTCAGACTAGTCACCAACATAGTGACCAAGGTAGTCCAGGAAGCCATCCAAGATACCAGACAGACGATCAGGTAAAACCACTATACAATTAAAAAAATCATAAAAAAGGCGTAAGCCACCAAAAAAATCACACAAAATAAAAAAACCAACATAAAATTAGAGCGTCAAGCCATTGGACGGAGCCCATTAGGACTCGGTACAATGGCTTGGAGCCCAAGCAAGCAATTTTAGTTCCCGCGGATAAGTAAATAAGAGGATAAAAGGCTTAGAGCGCTTAACGCTGGCCTAGTTTTGCATTCGATTAGGGTACCACATTGGAATCCTATTACCCAGGGTTCCATTGTGAAGAGCATTTGGCTGATAGTTGTGCCCCTATCGCGCATAAGCGTGCTATAGGGGGAAAAGGGATGGCCTGGGGCATTGGAGCGAGGTGGGGTGATCCCTGTATTTATACTCGGGCCAAAACACCTCGCCCCAATGAATTATTACACCCGAATGTCTCTTTTTCGAAAGGGTGAACATCTCCCACAGGTCGGGTTGAATCAAATTGCTTGCTTGCAGATACACTAATGTCACTGTTTTTGTACTATGTTTTAAAAAGCATGTTATTCGGTCGACACCTCGTAGTGTAATTAATGTATCTTCCAATTAACTACTAGTTCAGTATCCAGGCAAAATCTAAATGACATATTTAAGTATAAATGAAATGTTTAGTCAAAGAGGAAAATTGTTATTAGTGTGTGAACGATATAAATTTAAAGAACAAAAACGAAAATTAGCTTCAGGTGAAACAAAGTGGAGATGTGTAAAGGATAACTGCAAAGCGAATATCGAAAATTATTTATATGGATGGTACATTTTCGTACTGTAAAAAGTTTTTTAAACAAATGTTTATAGTTCACGGCTATTTTAATGGTCATTATATTCCGTTAGTATTTTGTTTACTGAAAGACAAAAGCGAAAATTCTTATAGACAATGCATTATGAACATTTATCAATATTGCGTGAGTAGAAGTTTAACATTTTCGCCACAAGAAGTAGTCATTGATTTTGAAATTGCTATTCATAATGCTGTAGTAAAAATTTGGCCAAATTGTAAAATTACCGGTTGTCGATTTCATTTAACACAAGCTTGGTTTAGATAAATCCCAAGCTTAGGTTTGGTTAATGAATAGATATAAAGATAAAAGTTCAGATATAGGAAAATGGCTGCGTTACTGTTTTGGCCTTTTATTTTTAAATCCCGAAGAAATTGATGATTTTTATTTTTTTGAACTTTATGAAATTAAACCTGAACATCCTAAATTGGAAGAATTTTCTGACTACAAATTTTACAAAACTACTTAATATCTGATTCAAAATTTCCGCCAAAAATATGGGCAGATGCTTCCGCGGCTTTAAATAAAACTACAAATGCATGTGAATCTTTCCATTCCCATTTCAATAATTCAATGTATCAAACTCATCCTTCATTATTTATATTTTTAAATTCAATTTTAAATATACAAGCTGAAGTTCATGTTAAGTGTAACAGTATAAATACACCCCATAAATTTATAAATATACATTCAAAAAAGCGCAACCATTTATGTCATCGCAACTAGAATATGTTAAAATATTATCAAATTATTATAATTTTTGATATTAGCATTTATTTTTATTGGACTATGTATAATTATACATATTGTTATGACAGTTCCGTAGATTGTTCCTACATAGAAAGAGTCCCTCGACGTGAAAGAAGAAGTAGTCACGTACGAGAATATTCTGGATGTCATGGAATAACCCAGAAATGTCTGGTGACATCTAGAACGTCAGAAAACTATATAAACATTATGTGTTTGACATTCTATAGTTCAGTTGTAATTCAGATTTAGTAGTCGATAGTTGTCAGTTTGTTAAAGTTTATATTGTATTTGAGTTTGAATAAAGTTACTTTGAAAAAGTTGTAACATTGGTGACAGCGGTGGGATTTAAGAGATATTGAAGAAGATATTGAGAATTGTTTATGGTAAATACCAGATCATCTAAAGTTGAGAAGGAAATGGATACATCCGGACCACCAGCATGGTTTTTAAAAATGAAAGAAAATGAAGAGAAACGTAGGCAAGAAGAGAAAGAAAATGAAGAGAAACGTAGGCAAGAAGAGAAAGAAAATGAAGAGAAGCGTAGGCAAGAAGAGAAAGAAAATGAAGAGAAACGTAGGCAAGAAGAGAAAGAGGAAGATAAAAAACTTAGAAAAGAAGAGGAGGAGAGGCGTAGACAAGCAGAGGTAGAAATTATGAATAGTTTGTCCCAAATTCACGAGCATTTTCAGTTAGAGGTAAGTCGAATTACTAATAAAATAGATATATTAGAAGAAAAACAAAACTGTTTAGATAATAAAATAGAACAACAACAAAATTATTTAGAAAACAAAATAGACCAACAACAAACTCATTTAGAAAATAAAATAGAACAGCAACAAAACGATTTAAAGCAGCAACAAAACGATTTGAAATATAGTTTAGAAAAACAAATAGTAGAGTTAGCAAACAAAATTAATACCCAAGCTTCTTTATCTCATATTGTTTCAGTTACTAATATCGAATCCGAACAAACAGCCCTTTCCTCTTCCATCGTTGATCCAGGCATAATTAGAAGTAGCAAAATTTTAAAACTACCCACGTTTGATGGCCAAACAGCGTGGGAAACTTATCGTTTCCAATTTGAAGCTGCAGCTAAAGCAAATGGCTGGACTGAAAGAGAAATGGCAGCTTCCTTGGTGGTGTCGCTTCGAGGCCAGGCAGCAACCGTCCTTCAATTTCTTCCTCAGGATTCACCTAGTTATGACTCACTTGTTCAAGCTTTAGAAACAAGATATGGCCAACAACATCTGAAGCAGGTTTTTCAAAGTCAGCTTAAAGTTCGGTATCAAAAACATAACGAGAGCCTACAAGAATTTGAAGCTGATATTAAAAGATTACTACATTTGGCATACCCTCAGGCACCTAAAGATTTTCTTGAACAAATCGGTATACAGGCATTCATAGACGGACTACATGATATCGAAATGCAACAGGCTCTCCGATTACAATACCACAAAACGCTAGATAAAGCACTAATCTCAGCTCAGGAGTACGAAGCGGCGAAAAATATTTCTAGATCTCTTCCACAATTAAAAGAAATAAGATTTACAATTAAAAGAAATAAGATTTACAGAAAATAAGCAAGTCACTACCACAGATAATGAACAACTAGTTTTATCCCAGATATTAAGCTTACTACAAAATATCCAACAAAAACCTCGAAATGAAAACAGAAGATGTTTTAACTGCGGAAGAATGGGACATCTAAAATCCAATTGCAGAAGCCGATCCCAAGCACGAAAAGAAGAATACAAGAATGAGATCAGAAGGTCGCCTAGTTCGACATCCAGAAGCCTGTCGCAAAGTCTCACTAGAAATGATGGTAGATGGTCACTAAGAAACAGATTTCCTACAACTGACCATAGAAAGGAAGAAAATACACTGGAATTTGAAGTTAGGCATTTGAAGGAACAACTAGCGATTAGTAAAAATAAAATAGAAAGATTAAGAGAACAGGTGACAATATTGCAAGAAGAGTGTAAGGTAATTCAAAATAATGCAAAAACTACACAGTCCAATCTGGAAAACGAATGTCAAAAACTGATGAAAGAGAAGAATGTGTTAAATAAACAATTTCAAGAATACCAAAATGCATTAAATGAATTACAAGTTCAAAGCCAACGTCAGCTAGCACAAAAAGAGAATGTAACCGAAGAAGTTAGTCTGCGAATGACCACAGTTGAACAGCAAGAAGATAATGACCAGATTTCTCTGGAAAACATTAAGAAGTTTGAATCCTTGCATCTTTCGAATGGTTTGTTATATCGGAAGTGGGAAAGTTCCGATGGAGTACGTATAGTTCAACAGGTGGTACTGCCAAAATCACACATTAAAAGTGTGTTGCAAGAACTTCATAGCAGCCTGTCTGGAGGACATTTTGGGGTAAAAAGAACACTGGCCAGGGTTCGAGACAGATTTTATTGGATCAATTGTCGCCGAGATGTAGAAGAATGGTGTAAGAAATGCGACTTATGTAACGGTAGGAAAGGCCCTAGAACAAGAAGTCGTGGTAAAATGGCACAATATCTTTCCGGAGAGCCTTTTGAACGACTTGCAGTTGATATTCTCGGTCCACTTCCAACGACAGAGAGAGGTAACAAGTACTTAATGGTTGCAATGAATTATTTTTCAAAATGGCCTGAAATTGCACCTCTTCCTAATCAAGAAGCGACGACTGTAGCAGAAGCATTCATAACACACGTCGTATCAAGACATGGAGTTCCTTTAGAGTTGCATTCTGATCAGGGACGAAATTTTGAATCCGAATTATGGCAAGAATTAATGAAAATCTTGGGTATTAAGAAAACTCGAACTACGCCTCTCCACCCACAATCAGACGGAATGATCGAAAGACATAATAGAACTATTTGTCAATACCTCTCAATGTTTGTTGCTGATAATCAAAAAGATTGGGATACCCTAATACCTCTATTCCTGTTAGCCTACAGAAGTTTTGAACATGAAGCAACCGGTTATTCTCCATCAATGATGATCACCGGAAGAGAAATGAAGCTTCCTCAAGATCTTATTTTCGGAAAATTGCCTACCTGTGAAGAAGAACCTTCATCCCTGACGTACCTAGAAAGCTTAAGAGAAAAACTGGAAAAAGTCCACGAATTTGCTCGTAAAAGTTTGAAGCTTCAAAGTGATAAAGCCAAGTCCAGGTTCGATGTGCAAGCTACAGGGACAACTTTCGAAAGAGGTGATCCAGTATGGCTATACAATCCCACACGCAAGAAAGGACTTTGTCCGAAACTTCAACGAAACTGGGAAGGCCCGTACACCGTCTTAAAGAAAATAAATGATCTGGTCTACCGCATCCAGTTTTCAGCGAGAAGTAAACCCAAGGTAGTTCACATTGAGAGATTAGCCCCATATCATGGAACTGATCCACCCTGTTGGCTTCAACCAGACCCTGATAGACCAGTTATTCGAGGCGAATAACTATAAAGGAGGGAGCAGTGTTATGACAGTTCCGTAGATTGTTCCTACATAGAAAGAGTTCCTCGACGTGAAAGAAGAAGTAGTCACGTACGAGAATATTCTGGATGTCATGGAATAACCCAGAAATGTCTGGTGACATCTAGAACGTCAGAAAACTATATAAACATTATGTGTTTGACATTCTATAGTTCAGTTGTAATTCAGATTTAGTAGTCGACAGTTGTCAGTTTGTTAAAGTTTATATTGTATTTGAGTTTGAATAAAGTTACTTTGAAAAAGTTGTAACAATATCTATTTAATAAAGTTATTCTATAAATGTGTTTTTTTCCATTGAGATGTAAATTATTTGATTGTAACAATTAATATCTCATGGGCCGAGCTGGGTATATTTTATATCGGACAGTTTTAATCTTTGCGCCGACTTGGGACATTTTTAAAAGACCTACCTGTTTCTTGGGCCGAGATAGGCACTGCCCTCGTGATCAAAATAGTGAAGCGCGGAGCATTTAATCGGTAGTTTAATTATCTCCCTTTACCTCGAGATCACGCGTGAATTGTTGAAAAAGCTAGGCTAGACCACAGTACCTATATCGTTAAAGCTAGACCACTCAATGTGAATATTGTAGTTTCACCTCGTTTCACAAAGCGGCCCTTATTTCTCCAGGCTTTCAGTAACCCCAAAAACCCCCTAGAAATCAGTTTGCATCAATTTAATGCCGAAAACCCACGATACTCCAGAAGATGACACGCCGTCGCAGTGTCACTGGGCACCAGGTGCTCTGGGGGTTGGTTGTGATGGCGTAGTCGTGTTCAGCAACCCCAAAAACCCCCGAGTAACAAAATCTGCCAGTTAATATGCTAATTTTGACATGTTTATGCACTTTTGGATGCATTTTATGCACTTTAAAATGCAATTATGCTTTTCGACAAATTTTTCTATAGTACACTTTTTCCTGGCATCATCCTGAACACAATGCAAACAGTTGCAAGTCTCTAGGTGCTGTATTTAAAAATCGATTTATTCTGGTTTTTTTTTGTGTTAAATGCCTGGTCTAAAATTAAAAATGGTAAACATGACAAAATCATCATACCAGCCATAACATATGGATCGCTTTGGGTCAAACCTATGAAACTAACATCATAGGGCAGTCAATGAGGGTATTTTGCTCCGAATTCCACCCTACTACATCGATTTACTTGATATTTTCGCAGTAAGTAGGGAATAGCTCAAAAAACAAAGTCTACCCTATATACTATGGCGCTTTTACCTTAAAGACGGTTCCCACCCCTTCTCGGGGGTGGAAAATTCGGACATCTTGGATATTAGTACACCCTAATATGTCTGTGTAGATTTTGGCATTGGATCCGACCATTACTTGTAACACCGTTGCCGTATCCTCTATTTTTTCATACTATCACGTTACAATTTTTTGTAATATTAAACACGAGCGGGACGCCCTCAAAAAAGCGCTTAGTTTTCGAGATACTGACCACGGAGGGGTGAATGGCTAATTTTATTCATACTTTATATTTTCGAGGGTGCTGAAAACGAAAATGAGGTTTATTTTGAATTTTATGTGGGGAAACATTGTCAAAATTGCAATTTTAACCTAAATATAAAAAAAATTGAATCACGTTTTTTGCGTTTACCTCGCTACAACTCTGTTACATTTTATTATTTTTTTCTGAAATTTTTACAGTATATAGCTCTAACATTTCTGAAGACAAAAGTACCTCCCTCAAGTTTTATTCTTATCATAATAAAGGTTATGAATTTTTCAAAGAAAAAGTTGCGGATTTGTGCATTGCAAAGTTTAATTGCAAAAGTTTATTTGAAAGTTGAGAGTACAAAGAAGTTTTCTGGTAAATTTTAGATCAAAATGTTTTATAGAAAAAAAAATAGTGCAACTTTTAATGTCGACATTAGAAATCCCCAATATAACGCTTATTTTTTGAGGGACAGACAATCTAGGTCTAATTTCTCACCTTTAGTACTATCCTTGGATTATAAGCTTTCATTTGACACCTCACTTGTCATTCTACCTAGTATAATGACGGAGAAGTAAACGTTCTTATTCTATTATTCTTGTAGGTACATTTAACATTGATTTAAATTATGAAAGAAATGGCATGGCAACACTGTGACGCACAAACATAAGATTCAGCTGTGCGTTACATAGGGTGCACTAATATCCAAGATGTCCGAAAATTCTTTGGTCAAAATAACCACGGAAGTGGCTAGAGAACATAATTCTAAGCAAAAACTGTTCTAGAATTTTTTGTTGAAAACTCGATACTTTTTGAGTTATTCGTGGTTGAAAATTGGCCATTGTCATTGAAAAATGACACCTTTTCGGACGGTTTTTTTGCAAATACCTTAAAAACTATGTATCTAACTAAGAAACTATATAAAACATTTTGTAGCTTATAAAAAGAACAAAGAAATTCGTTGCTTCATAAATCTTCTAGTTATAATACAAAAAGAGATATGGTAGGTGAAAAGAGTTTGTTTTTTTTTGGTCATGCTCAAATCGGTATATGCAATTTTAAATAACAGAGAAACGGTCGATTTTAGGTGTATAATGCTACCAATACCTGTTGTAGTGCTTGAAAAGACCTTTAAAATGAGCAATATTAAATGTCGACTACATTAAAACTAAGCGAGATATGATGCAAAAAATTGATAACTAATGTATTTTAAGAAAAAATGAGAACTATTTAACCCCTCATCCACCAGAATTTAAATGCATGGTTTCCTTCTAAATACCTTTTATTATAGTGTTATTTCAATGTTCAAAAAGTTGTACGGGTTTACAATGAATGATTTATGAAAAAAATAAGATCAAATTATAGAGCGCATTTTTAAATTTTCTTAAAAATCTTCCTTTTCTCCATATAACTTGAAAATTATAAGAGATAAGAAAAAAATACCATACAAAAATGTAGGGATTTTTTAGACAAAAATTTTATTTTTGTTCTTCATAGCTGTATCTCTTATCATTTTCAAGTTACTTCAAGTTTTTTTAGTTAGATGTATAGTTTTTAAGGTATTCAATTTTTCAATGAAAATGGCCAATTTTCAAACCACGAATAACTCAAAAAGTATTGAGTTCAGTTTTCAAAAAAAAAAATAATTATAGAACAGTTTTTGCTTAGACTAAGGTTCTCTAGCTACTTTCGTGGATATTTTAACCAAAATGTTTTCCACCCTTGGAGAAGATGTGGGAACCGCCCCCAAGATAAAAGCGCTATAGTAAATAGGGTAGACTTTGAATTAGGAGATAAGTAGAGGGTATACCCAAAATTTCATTTAAATACATGCAGTAGGATAGAATGAACTTGAACTTGAATACTTAGGCCACCTGATGAGAGGACAAAAGTACACATTCCTACAAAATATAATGCAAGAAAAAATCCAAGGACGAAGAAATCCAGGCCGTAGAAGAATGTCCTGGATGAGAAATTTGAGAGAGTGGTTTGGCTGTACCACTAACGAATTGTTCAAAACAGCAGTAAATAAAATTAGAATCGCCCTAATGATATCCAATCTCCGATAGGAGAGGCACTCAAAGAAGAAGAAGTAGGATAGAATTCGGAGATAATATCCTCTTCTTGCTCTCATTGACTGGCGTACAGGAAGTAGATACAAATAGCCCAAAACCACATTATATAGGGTGTCCCAAAAGTAGCGGAACGGTCGAATATTTCGCGAAATAAATATCGGATCGAAAAACTGAAAAATACGTATTCAATAATTTTCAAAAATCTATCCAATGACACCAAACACCAACCCCCACTACACCCCCTGGAGGTGGAGTGGGGGGTAACTTTAAAATCTCAAATGGAAACCCCCAGTTTTTCTTGCAGATTTGGATTCGTTACCTAAAAGTAAGCAACTTTTATTCAAGACATTTTTTCGAACTGTGGATAGATGGCGCTATAATTGGGAAAACGATTTATCCTGATACCATATAGTCCAGAAAGCCACTGCGCATCCGCTAGGAAAAATATTCTGATTCGGATTTTTTGCACAATCTTACTGAAAAAGGACTCCTTTTAACAAATTTGCATGTTGCCAGGACCAACAGGTGGTCAAAAATTTTTTAAACGTTTTTTTGTTTTTTTCCTAAAATTATTTTTTTTGCATGGAAAAAAGTTTTTTTTAGGTTTTTTGGATCATTCCAAACAGAAAAGGTCTTTAGTGACTTTTTTGTAAAAATGATAGTTTTTGACATATAAGCGATTAAAAATCGGCCATTTTAACCCTCAATACTATATGAAAAACTGCAAATTTGAATGTTGCCAAGGTAGGTAAATATTCTTTAAACATCGATTGATGAAATTTCGAAGACTTTTTTGCAATACAATATTCAAAACTCCTTTGTTTTTTAATTGCTAATCAAGCATTGCACCAGTATGGAGCAAATGAAAGGAATAAATTCGTGATTTCGTAAACCGGCCACTTTAAGGAAAAATCCTGAAACAGGTCGATTTTTATTTTTAAGTTATGATATTGTGGCATATATGGTATACTAGTGACGTTATCCGTCTGGACGTGATGAAGTAATCCATGATTTTTTTAAATAAGAATAGGGGTCGTGTGCTAGCTCATTTGAAAGGTTCTTCAATTCTCTATTCAGTAATATAAACAATTACATAATTATTTATACAGGGTGTCCAAAAAATGTTTATTAAATTAAATTATTTGACAAAAAAAGAAGTAGAAGGACACCCTGTATAAATAATTATGTAAATGTTTACATTACTGATTAGAGAATTGAAGAACCTTTAAAATGAGCTACCACACGACCCCTATTCTCATTTAAAAAAATCATCATCATACCATATAGGCCACAATATCATAACTTAAAAATAAAAATCGTCCTGTTTCGGGATTTTTCCTTAAAGTCGCCGGTTTACGAACAGTAGGTCCTAAAACCAAAAAAAAGTTAAGTAAAATTTTCCATTTTAGTGGGCGCTTGCCATTTTTTAATTTAATTTTCCATTTCCAACAATGGTTTTTTCCGATTATAGCGACATCTATCCATAATTCGAAAAAATGTTTCGAATAAAAGTTACTTATTTTTACGTAAGGAATCCAAATCTGCAATAAAAAGTGAGGGTTCCTATTTAAGATTTTAAAGTAACCCCCCACCCCACATCCATGGGGCGTCGTGTTTGGTGCCTTTCGACAGATTTTTCAAAAATATTGAATAAGTGTATTTTACAGTTTTTCGATCTGATGTACATTTCGCGAAATATCACGGGATTCGTATTTAAAATATTAAATTTATCCCCCACCCCTCTCCGTGAGAAGTTGTGTTTGGTATCATTCGTTAGATTTTTAAAAAATATTGAGCATGTATTTTTTAGTTTTTCGATCTGTCATTCATTTCGCGAAATATTCGGTTTTTTCTTGTGAAAATTTGGGGCTCACCCATTTCCTTACGCCCGGCTCAAATCGTCAGATTTTTGAAATATACACTCGTTTGCATGTACTTAACCTACCTTATCTTAATCTGACAATTTCGAGTTTTTTTAAGGGTAGATTTTTTTTTTCGGGCCCCCCTTAACGAACTCCCCTGTGTTAAGAGCCAATATATAGTAGAGGTACATCTGCAGGGTACCAGGTTTCTCACCATATGCTAATCTGACGCGCTCGAGTGACTGCAAAAATCCCCGCTTGGGCTCCCCTACCATAACGAATTTATTCCTTTCATTTGCACCATACTGTCGGTGGAAAATAGTGTCGCGCACGCTTGATTAGCAATTAAAAAACAAAGGAGTTTTGAATAATGTATTGCAAAAAACTCTTCGGGATTTCATCAATCGATGTGTAAAGAATATCTACCTACCTTGGCAATATTCAAATTTTCAGTTTTTCACATAGTTTTTGAGGGTTAAAAATGGCCGATTTCGCAATTTTTCAATTTTAAATCGCTTAATGTCAAAAACTATCATTTTTAGAGAAAAGTCACTAAAGATCTTTTCTGTTCGGAATGATCTAAAAAACCTAAAAAAACTTTGTTCCATGCAAAAAAAAATAATTTTAGGAAAAAAACAAATAAAAAACGTTTAAAAATTTTTTGACCAACTTTTGGTCCTGGCAACATGCAAATTTGTTAAATGGAGTCCTTTTTGAGTAAGATTGTGCAAAAAATCCGAATCAGAATATTTTTCCTAGCGGATGCGCAGTGGCTTTCTGGACTAATAGGTAAATTATAGAAACGGTCTAATATCTCGAGGAATACACTTGCAAATGAGAAACCAAAAAAACAGGTTTTTAATATTTTTCGAAAACCTATCGATAAACACCAAACATGACCCTTCAACCCACCCCCTGGATGTGGGGTGGGGGTAACTTTAAAATATAAAGTTGCAACCCCCACCTTTTTATTGCAGATTCGAATTCGTCATGAAAAATTAAGCAACATTTATTCGAAACATTTTTTTAAATTGCCGATAGATGGCGCTAATAAATCGTATTTTTCCAATTAAAGCGCCATCTATCAACAATTCTAAAAAATGTTTCGAATAAATGTTGCTTAGTTTTAGAGGGGTAATAAAATTTGTAATAAAAAGTGGGGGTTGCTATTTAGAATTTTAAAGTTACCCCCACCCGACCTCCCTGGGGTAAGTTGGAGGGTCATGTTTGGTGTTATTCGATAGGTATTCGAAAAGTATTAAAAACCTTTTTTTTAGTTTCTCATTTGGAAGTGTATTTCTCGAGATAATATTAGACCGTTTCTATAATTAACCTATGGTATCAGGATAAATCGTTTTTCTCAATTATAGCGCCATCTATCCACAGTTCGAAAAAATGTCTTGAATAAAAGTTGCTTACTTTTACATAACGAATCCAAATCTGCAAGAAAAACTAGGGGTTTCAATTTGAGATTTTAAAGTTACACCCACCCCACCTCCAGGGGGTGTAGTGGGGGTTGGTGTTTGGTCTCATTGGATAGATTTTTGAAAATGATTGAACACGTATTTTTCAGTTTTTCGATCCGATGTTTAGTTCGCGAAATATTCGACCGTTCCGCTACTTTTGGGACACCTTGTATATTACATATATGTATATACACCGTTATTAGGCGTCAACGCCCTTTCGGTAGGGATCTATGGGGGAGTATCACTGAGCCGCAAGCCCTTATCCCTTGCCGTACTGCTCCCCCATAGGGGGAGATCAGACACCAGCATTCCAGATTAAGCCGTAGATTCTTAGAATTTTAGACTACTGGCTTAGCCTTTTTTAGTTTTCTTTTCACCGGGAACATTCCCACTTGGCACTTACGTATCCGAAAAGTTCGTATACAGAGAAACCAAAGAGGTAGATAAAATTAACGAAAAAGTGTAATAAGAAATAAAATCGTACTCTTCAACGAAATCAGAAGTCATTCGAATAAAAGTGTATCTATACTATCAAACCGAAGAGTGAAACGTGAAAAGGCAGTCAGTCACATGGTAGGAAACGGCACTCTATGGGTTGACATTGCACTGAACCTGTCAAACGAAGAAGTTAGAATAGGTTAGTTAATAAAACATGATAGGATATGAGAGAAAAAGAAAACAAAAAAGAAGAAAATAAAAAAAAGTAAAAATACAGAAACACATAGACGAGGCATGTGATGCAGATGCCTCTGACGAAGCAACCGAGATTCTTGAGCATTGAGGTCATGTATCGTTACGCACGGACTTGGAGGTCAGACCCTCCGGCTGGTTAGCTGGCAAGGTAAGCAAAACACCGTTTGCCAAAATCGGCCATCTATCATCCGCCACACACACAACTCTAGTTCGGAGAGCCAGTTACTAAGATAAAAAACCATGGTCACTGGCTCACTGGACGGGCAGCGTATTTCCGTTTGCGTGTTCATTTCACGACAACGCGGTTTTGGAATACACACGGAAACGGCACAACATATTTGGCTCCAAACAAGTGTTGATTTGAAATAGCTAATCCCCGAACTACGTACGGGTTTGTATTGTACCAAAAAATGCGGCGTTGGACTGCTACATACAGTGGGTGATCATATTATTAGAGCCACCTAGTAAAATTCAATGTTTTAGAGGAAGGGTATATAATTGGGCTGTATCATATATTAATGCATTTGTTTCCATTTGGCTGTCTTGTTACACTTTATGAAAGTGCAATAAATAGTCTGACAATAGTGGCAACACTCATGTGTGGCAATGCGTGACTCAGATGCCATTGTTTGTCAGTGTTGCCTAGCCTAGCTTGCAACTCATGTGTCTATTATTTTGTATTCTTGCTGTTATAGAGTTATAATAAACTTTGTGAGTTTTCATTGCTCTCTAGTGATATTCTGACAGTCCTATACCATATTTTGTGAATTTAGTAAAAATTGCGCGTTCGTTACAGTAGTGGTATGGTATATTTAACAGTAAATGGTTGAGTTCAATTAGTTACCACTATAAACATCCTTCATTAACCGATAATAGTATAAAAAGCCCGGTTTCAGGTAAAATTTATTTCAGGCTTTATTATGGGAGTACTGTCTAGTCAGTGTTAATTGCAAAAGACCAACTCTGTCTACCTCGGTGGCTTATCGCTCCGGGTGGGTCTTAACAATGGGCCAGGTCAGATAAATTTAATAATATTTACGACCGCACTAATTGAACTCAACCATTTACTGTTGAACAAACCATACCAGAACATCACGGGAAATCTAAAGACATCTCACCAAGGAAAATAGCAGAAATAAAAACTTTAATATTCAATACTAATCACTCCAACAGAAACATAGCATCCATTTCTAGAGTTTCAAAGGCAACGTGGACCGTATAAAGAAAAAACATACATACCATTATTAAACAAAAGTAAAATTTTCTGAGGTGGCTCTAATAATATGATCACCCACTGTACCAGTGCGCAGTACTACGTCTACTCGTTTCATGTGTTGTTTATTAATTTGCATTTGTAAAAAAAGCATTTTCAAATAAATGTTTTTGTGTTTTTTACTACGTCAAAATTCAAAATATTTTATTATTTACAAATCGACTCTTTTATTTACTACCAATACTTCTTATAATAGCAATTTATAGACCAATCAAGTTAGTAAAAAATAAGCCGTTTTTCGACATAATTGAAAAGAAGAGGTTTGACAGTTGAAATGTGTAGTATGAGATATTACAAAAAGGCTACCATCTTGGGATTCATCAATTTTTTAGTGGAACATTTTTTAAATAAACAATCAAAACGTCAAACTTAGTTTTTTGCTCATAACTTAAAAACTTGTTTATTTAGAAATTTGACGTCCAGAGGTAACTTTTTCAGAAAAAAAAAGATACATCGAATGAGATACACCAAATTTAAATCGGTTAATAAACAAAAAAGTTATTGCAAAACGGACGACAAAATCACTGTTTTTGAATATTGTTAATAACAATTTTATTGTTTATTAAAATATGGTTAGATATACCTAAACTTGAGGGCATTATGGTGTTTGAATGGTGTGCAAAAAATGGTCCAGATCTGTTAAATAGTTTTTGCAAAATTTAATTTGTTTATAAATTTTTTTGAAAAACGAGCTAAGTTCTGAGGCTGGTCCAGTTAATATGGCTGAATGTATCTCAATAATCAGGAACTCATTTCCTTCGTTAAGATGTATACTAATACTCTATGAAAAAAAAAAGTAAAAAAAATTACATGTACGTACACAAAATTATTTGTTAATAAATAGCAGTTTTTAAGCTTATAAACAATTACAATAATTTCGTAGAAATTAGATCAAATTAAATGGCAATAAAAAATACTGAAAGCTGGTTAAAATACACAACTTTTAAAAAAAATGTTTAGGTCCTACGACCCTTGGGGTCTGAGATAGCCCCTTTTTTTTAAATCACTGTTACGTTAATTAACAACACAAAGATCTGAAATTAACCAATCTTTTATAAGTAAAGTCAAAGTTTTTAACAAAGTTTTTTGCAAGAAAAAATGTTAAAAATTGTTTAAACAGTATTGTTATAAAGAAAGAGTATTTTGCGTTCCGACTAAAGTAAAAAAAAATGATGGGCGCAGCCGAATGAGAATAAATTCACGGACTAGCATTCGCTAGCGCTAGACCGTTGCAGCCCATTTTTAACATTGACAGTATACCGGATTTGAAGCTTAATATTATATTTATATATTTTGGTAGAAACTTGAAATTATGTTGCACATTTATTTAGTAAAATTATATTTTAAATAAATTTAAAAAATAACAATAAAAAGGCCACAAAGTCAAAATATGCAACAGAAAAAAAGTTACGCGACCTTATAGACGAGTGGTACGTGGTCTATCTATCTATCTAATCAGCCCTAAACATCCATCCTTGGATATAGGCCTCCTCTTCCTTCTTCCATGCCTCTCTATCTTGGGCAATTTGCATCCATTTTGACCCAGTGTGTTTCTTCAGGTCATCTGACCATCGCATCTGTGGCCTTCCCCTTTTTCGTTTTGGTTCCATGGTCTCCAATGTATTACCATCTTAGTCCATCTTTCATCCTTCTGCCGTAGCGTGTGTCCGGCGAACTTCCATTTAAGCCTTTGCTACTTGGGTAGAGACGTCTTTCACTTTTGTTTTGTTACGGATCCATTCGTTTCTTTTCTTGTCTGATAATTTAATGTTCAGCATTTGTCTTTCCATGGCTCTTTCTGTCTTGCTATTTTTTCCATATTCTCTTTTGTAAACGTCCATGTCTGAGAGCCATATATTAAAACAGGGAGTATACATTGATTGAAGACTTTTGTTTTTAGGTATTGCGGGTATTTTCTGTTCTTTAGAATATAAGAGAGTTTTCCGAATGATGCCCAGGCCAACCTTATTCTTCTCTTTATTTCTTCGGTCTGATTTTCTTTATTTAATCTAGTGATTTGTCCTAGATATATATATATATATATATATATATATATATATATATATATATATATATATATATATATATATATTCTCTTACTTGTTCTATTCTTGTTTGTGCCACTGTAATTACTAGTTCTTCTTGTTGATTGGTCATGGTTTTTGTTTTACTGTAATTCATCTTCAGTCCTATCTTTGTCGATTCTCTATCTAGTTCTTCCATCATTCTTTGTAATTCTTCACTTCTTTCTGCTATTAATACAATATCATCAGCATATCGTAAGTGATTCAGATATTGCCCGTTTATGTTTATACCCAAACCATCCCAGTGCAGTTGTTTGAACACATCTTCTAGCGCTTGGTTGAATAGCTTGGGCGAGATGGTATCTCCTTGTCTTACTCCTCGGTTTATTTTAATAGGCTTCGTTTGTTTCATTAGCTTGATAGTTGTTGTTGCCTTATCATATATATTTGTAATTAAGTCGGTATATCTGTAGTCTATTCTGCTGTTTTGTAGGGAATTCTTTACTGCCCAGTGTTCCACACTATCAAATGCTTTTTCGAAGTCAATAAATGCCATGTATAGCGGGATATGATATTCGTTAGCTTTTTCGATTAATATCTTCATCGTTAAAAGGTGGTCACTTGTACTGAAGCTTTTTCTAAATCCGGCTTGTTCTCTTGCCTGGTATCCATCTAATTTAGTTGTTAATCTGTTTGTTAATATCTTGGTTAATAGTTTGTACATCACATTTAGTAAAGTTATGGGTCTGTAATTCTTTAGATCCTTTTAATCTCCTTTCTTAAATAGTAACAATGTTACTGCTTCGTTCCAAGTGTTGGGTATTTGTTTTGTCATTAATATTTTATTCATAAGTGTGTACAAAACTTCTCTAGTTGTTTTCCCACCATGTTTTAGCATTTCTACTTACAGTTATCCCGTCTTTTCCTGGCGATTTATTATTCTTCATCTCCTTGAGTGCTCTTTTTATCTCATTCTTACTGATTTCTGGTTGTAAGTCGGAATTGACATTTTTTATTTTTATTTGTAATTGCTTAAGGATTTCTTGTGTTGGTTTCTGTTTTGTATTGTAGAGGTTTTTATAATATTCTTGTGTTATTTGTATAATTTCTTTTATATTATTGGTCTCTATGCCTTCTTTGTTCTTTATACTATTAATCTGTATGCTTCCAAGCTGTGGTTTTAAGCACTTCATATTTTTATTTTGTTCAATGGTTTTTTCTATTTTTTCTTCCTGTACTCTCCTTTGACTTTCCTTGATGTTCCTTCTGATAGCTTTGTTTACCTCTTTGTAATCTACTGTGTTTCTCTTGTCTTGTTCTATTAATGTTTTTCTTTTGCTCATGAGGTTTTTTGTTTCCTGGGATATATAGTTTTCCTTTTTTATTCTTGTTTGTGCTACCTCTTTTCCCGCCTTTGCTAATGTATCGGTTAATAGCTGATTTATTTCATCGATATTTTTGTTTTCCAAATCTCTAGTGGCCGGTATACTTTCCCTTATTTTTTGTTTATATTCCTCTTTTGCTTTCTTAAGTTTTCCCATATCTAGTTTTGATCTACTTTCCATTTCCTTTTTTGTTTCGAATTGGCTATTAATGCTGAGTTTGGCTCTGACAAGTCTATGATCACTACCGGTTGAGAAACGATTCAGCACTGTAACATCTTTGATGATGGCTTTTTCTGTTGTAAGGATGTAATCTATTTCATGTTTAGTATTGCCGTTGGGACTTATCCATGTCCATTTCCTTTTCCAAGAAAATGGTACGTGGTACTCCCCCCAAAAAAAACGCTCATTTCTCGAGATATCAACCACGGTGTGGTGAATGGCTAATTTTGGTCTTACTTTATACTTTTTATGGTGCTGAAAACGAAAATGAGTTTTATTTTGAATTTTAGATGGGGATACATTGTCAAAATCGCAATTTTACCCTAAAAATAAAAAAAAGATGAAATCTCGTTTTTCTTAAAATTAAAAGTTACACCATTTTTTTTCTATAAAACATTTTGTTCTTTGTACTCTAGATTTTAACTTAAAATTAATTAAACAGCTAAATTTCAAATTTTGTTACTCAACTTTTGCCATTAAACTTTGCAATTCAAGAATCTGCACCTTTTACTTCAAACAATTTATAACTTTCTTTATGGCAAGACAGAAATATTGAAGCAGGTCCCATTGTCTTCAGAAAGGTGAGAAATATATACTATAAAAATATCAGAAAAAAATATTACAATGGAACAGAGTTGTAGCAAATTAAACTCAAAAAAGTTTTTTTATTTTTAGGGTAAAGTTGCGATTTTGATAATGTTCCCCCACGTAAAATTCAAAACAACCCTAATTTTAGTTTTGAGCACCATCAAAAATATAAAGTATGACCAAAATTAGTATCAGTATCTCGAGAAATAAGCTTTTTTGGGGTGTGCCGCTCGTCTATAAAGTCACATAACATTTTTTCTATTGCATATTTTAAATTAAATTTTTTTTGGAAAACTTCTTCATAAATTATATTTTATTTCTGTGTTAATTAAAATTATAAACTAAAAAGTTTGTCACTCAACTTTTTCAAGTAAACATGAAACTAACGAAATCTGACGACAAAATGTTTAAAAATTAACAACTTCTCTTTTAACGTGTTGAGTCATTTTGGACAAATCTCATTGTTATCTAAATGCTTCAAAGATAACACAGTAAAATTTTCAAAAGGAAATATTTACAGCGACCAAAAATACAGTGAGTTAAAATTGAAAAATCATCAAAATTGATTTTTCGCATTTTTGTATAAAATTTGATTTTTGAACATGTTCCACTAATTCTAGAAAAAAATTAACTCCATATTCGGATTCAGAGACCTCGAAAACATAAGGAATGACGAAAATTTGTCATTCACCTTAAAGTGGATTTTTTTGGTCGGGATAACGTAATTTTAATAGTTGCTGCCGCATGCCGGTCGCCAACCGCGCCCACTATTCAGTCAGTCGACTACGCCCGCTATTTTTTACTTTAGTCGGAACGCAAAATACTCTGTGTTTATAACACTCCTATTTAAACAATTTTTAACATTTTTTCTTACTAAAAACTTTGTTAAAAATTTTGACTTTTCTTATAAAAGATTGGTTAATTTCAGCTCTTATTGTTGTTAATTAACGTAACAGTGATTTTTTCAAAAAAAAGGGGCTATCTCAGACCCCAAGGGTCGTAGGACCTAAAAATTTTTTTTGAAAGTTGTGTATTTTAACCAGCTTTCCGTATTTTTTATTGCCATTTAATTTTATGTAATTTCTACGAAATTATTGTAATTGTTTATAAGCGTAAAAACTGCTATTTATTAACAAATAATTTTGTGTACGTATATGTATTTTTTTTTACTTTTTTTTTTTCATAAGCTGTTAGTATACATCTTAACGAAGGAAATGAGCCCCGGATTATTGAGATACATTCAGCCATATTAACTGGACCAGCCTCAGAAATTAGCTCGTTTTTCAAAAAATTTTATAAACAAATTCAATTTTACGAAAACTATTTAACAGATCTGGACCATTTTTTGCACACCATTCAAACACCATAGTTCCCCTTAATTTTGGGTATATTAAAACGTATTTTAACAAACAATAAAATTGTTATTAACTATATTCAAAAAGAGTGATTTTGTCATCCGTTTTGCAATAACTTTTTTGTTTATTAACCGATTTTTATTTAGCGTATCTTTTTTAGAGAAAGTTACCTGTGGACGTCAAATTTCTAAATAAACAAGTTTTTAAGTTATGAGTAAAAAACTAAGTTTGACGTTTTGATTGTTTATTTGAAAAATGTTCCACTAAAAAATTGATGAATCCAAAGATGGTAGTCTTTTTGTAATATCTCATACTACACATTTCAACTGTCAAACCTCGTCTTTTCTGTTATGTCTAGTAAAAACCTAACTTGATTGGCCTATTACGCAAAATGACATATTTAACAAAAAAATTTTTATTCGTTGGATCTGTGGAAACAAAACATAATTTCATAATAACAAAGTTTCCTTCCTTTTTCTTTATAAATTTTCAAAAAACTCAAAGTAGTGCCAAAATAACCTTAAAAAAATCTATTAGGTATAATACGTAGGTAGGTATATACAGGGTGAGTCATGAGGAACTGTACATACTCCTACCTCTCGTAGAGAGGCCCCTATGGGGAATAACAAATGAGCATTAAAAAGTGTCTGCTCCCATTGTTTAATAATATACAGTGCGAGTTTCGCATTTTGACTGAAATTTGTATTCGTCATAATTTTTGAACGGTCAGATCGATGTGTCTCTTATTTTAGTCAATCGTTACACTATTGCCACCTAATCAACTGATTTATTCAAACTAGAAAAGAATCAGGTCTGGCTTTAAAAAAATTAGTTCGTTTGGGTCTTAGAAAAAATTTCAGCCTGTATAAGCTTTTTGAAAACTCTAATATGAATTTTACAAATTAGACAAATAGGCAATTAAAATAACACATTTATTTTTTTCCGCACACGATTGCTTAATTTTTTACAAAAAAATCAAATTTGATTATGAATTAAAAGTTTGGTAAAGTGAACCATAGATTTAACAAAATTAACTTTTATTACCAAAATTAATTTTTTTTAACAAATATTTAATATATGTTACCACCAATCAACTGATTTATTCAAACAAGAAAAAAATCAGGCCCGGATTTAAAAAATTAGTTCGTTGTGGTCTTAGAAAAAATTTCACCCTGTATACGCTTTTTGAAAACTCTAATATGATTTTTACAAATTAGACAAATAGGCAATTAAAATGGCATATTTATTTTTTCCCCACACGATTACTTAATTTTTTATAAAAAAAATCAAATTTGACTATGAATAATTAAAAGTTTGGTAAAGTGAACCATAGATTAAAAAAAAATAACTTTTATTACAAAAATGAATTTTTTTTTGAACAAATATTTAATTTATGTTATCACCCAATCAACTGATTTATTCAAACTAGAAAAAAATAAGGCCCGGATTTAAAAAATTAGTTTGTTTGGGTCTTAGAAAAAATTTCACCTTGTATACGTTTTTTGAAAACTCTAATATGAATTTTACAAATAAGACAAATAGGCAATTAAAATGGCATATTTATTTTTTCCCCACACGATTACTTATTTTTTTATTAAAAAGTCAAATTTGACTATGCATAAAAAGTTTGGCAAAGTTTTTGCATAGATTTAAAAAAATTAACTTTTTTACAAAAATTAATTTACAAAAACAATGTTTTTCTTAAAATTAAAAGTTTTACCATTTTTTTATAACACGTCTAGATCTAAAACTTCCCATAACACTTCTTTTGGACTCTATAGTTTAACATAGACGTGATCAAATTGATAAAGGACCCCGCACAAACCTTATGGAAAATAGGTCCCAGTGGATTTCGTTCATACTTTGGGAAAATACTCTTTGAAGCATCATGATAAAAAGTTCTCATGGGCACAACTCAATCGTATGAAGGATTTTCAAGATATAGAGGCTTAAACTCGGAAAATTATAAGATTTACGGAGTATTCCAATTCCATGAGTTACTGGTTATTTGGCAACATGTAGAAGTTTGGATCAAGAAAAAGTACTAGTAGTCTATGATTTTTTCCTGGCTATCCAATGGCGACGTTTACTTTGACCTTGACCTTCAACGGACGTCATCTTCTAGAGTTTCGAGGGTTTTCGGCATTCAATTGATATAAACAGATTATTCATGGGTTTTTGGGATCGCTAAACACGAATATGCCATCAGAATTGCCCTCCGGATGACGTGGTGGCCAGGGCCTCTGCAAGGGACGTCATCTTCTACAGTTTCGATGGTTTTCGGCATTTAATTGATGCAAATGAATTACTGGAGGGTTTTTTGAAGTCGCTATACACGAATATGCCACCAGAACCGACTCCCGGAGCACCTGATTTCCAAGATCAATGAAAGGGGCTCCTGGAGTTTCGAGAGTCTTTGGTACTACATTAATGCAAACAAATTAGTTATAGGTTTTTGGGGTTGCTGAACACGAATACGTGATCAGCACAGACACAGGAGCACCTGGTGCCTAGGACAGGTTATCTTCTGGAGTTTCGGAGGAATCAAATGGATTACTCTTAGGTTTTTGGGGTTGCTGAACATGCATACACTATCAGATCCGACCAACGAATCACATTGTGCCTACGGCACAATATGATCACGTATTCATATTCAGCAACCCCAAAAACCTATAATTAATCCGTTTGCATCAATGTAGTACCGAAGACCCTCGAAACTCCAGGAGCCCCTTTCATTGACCTTGGAAACCAGGTGCTCCGGGAGTCGGTTCTGGTGGCATATTCGTGTTTAGCGACCTCAAAAAACCCTCCAGTAATTCATTTGCATCAATTAAATGCCGAAAACCATCGAAACTCTAGAAGATGACGTCCCTTGCAGTGCCCTGGCCACCACGTCATCCGGAGGGCAATTCTGATGGCATATTCGTGTTTTGCGATCCCAAAAACCCATGAGGAATCTGTTTATATCAATTTAATGCCTAAAACCCTCGAAACTCTAGAAGATGACGTCCGTTGAATGTCAAGGTCAAAGTAAAGGTTGCCATTGGATAGCCAGGAAAAAATCCTACACAACTAGTACTTTTCCTTGATCCAAACTTCTACATGTTGCCAAATAACCAGTAACTCACGGAATTTGAATACCCCGTAAATCTTATAATTTTCCGAGTTTGGACCCCTATATCTTGAAAATCCTTCATACGATTAAGTTGTGCCCATGAGAACTTTTTATCAGGATGCTTCAAAGAATATTTTCCCAAAGTATGAACGAAATCCACTGGGACCTATTTTCCATAAGGTTTGTGCGGGGTCCTTTTATATTTTTCCACCTAATTTTTGCGATTTACAAGTTTGCAACTTTTAAAAGAAGAAGACTGAAAGTCTACAACAATTTTCATAGTCTTCACAATGGTAAGAGGTATGTGCTGTAAAAATTTCAGAAAAAAATATTAAAATGGAACAGAGTTGTAGCGAGTTAAACCGTGAGTTCATTTTTTTTTTCATTTTTAGGTTAAAATTCCGATCTTGACAAATTTGATTTTTTAATAAAAAATTAAGTAATCGTGTGGGGAAAAAAATAAATATGCCATTTTAATTGCCTATTTGTCTTATTCGTAAAATTCATATTAGAGTTTTCAAAAAGCGTATACAGGGTGAAATTTTTTCTAAGACCAAAACGAACTAATTTTTTAAATCCGGACCTGATTTTTCTCTAGTTTGAATAAATTAGTTGATTGGATGGTAACATAAATTACTTATTTGTGCAAAAAAATTAATTTTTGTAATAAAAGTTATTTTTTTTAAATCTATGGTTCACTTTACCAAACTTTTAATTCACGGTGAAATTTGATTTTTTTATAAAAAATTAAGTAATCGTGTGGGGAAAAAAATAAATATGTCATTTTAATTGCTTATTTGTCTAATTTGTAAAATTCATATTATAGTTTTCAAAAAGCGTATACAGGGTGAAACTTTTTCTAAGACCCAAACGAACTAACTTTTTTAAAGCCGGACCTGATTTTTTTTCTAGTTTGAATAAATTAGTTAATTAGGTGGTAATAGTGTAACGATTGGCCAAAATAAGAGACACATCGATCTGACCGTTCAAAAATTATGACGAATACTAATTTCTGTCAAAATGCGAAACTCGCCCTGTATATTATTAAACAATGGGAGCAGACACTTTTTAATGGTCATTTGTTATTCCCCATAGGAGCCTCTATACGAGGTAGGAGTATGTACAGTTCCTCATGACTCACCCTGTATATTTTTGCAATGCACAATAATACTTTAATGTTCTATTAAAAACACCCATATAAAATCACAAATACGTGTTAAATTGTCACGTCTTTTTATTCTATTTTGACTGTTTATCACAAAATGTGACTTATTCGACTTTTTACATATCATTATAGTTTTTTTAAGATAGTATTTTGGTAGGTACTACTTTGAATTTTTTGAACATTTATAAAGATAAAGGAAGGAAACTTTGGTAATATGACGAAATTATGTTTTGTTTCCATAGATCCAACGAATAATAATTTTTTGAAAAAGACCAAGCTTTCAATCTAATAGCACATAAAATAACATTAAAAATACCTATAACTCTATATCTACATCCCACCAGACCGAAAACAATGGGAACCTTGTCTGGTTACACCTCCGAGGCTTCTACAATTTGCAAGCCACATCGGATGCTGAGACTAAAGATGACAAGGGAAATTTATAATTTATAATTCACGTTTGAGGCACTCATTTGGAGAAGAGGCAATTCTAAAGGATTCACAAAAAGATAGATATACCAGGGTGAAAGGCGCATATATCGCTACTCCAACGGAAGCGGCATCACCGCAGAATCACCCCTGGGATGCCCCATGTCTCAGACCAGGGCATCCACGATTAAGAAAACAAGTAAAGTCTACCCAGCGTTATTTCCGCTATTGGGTGGGCAGGGATATGGAGGTGACTTGGTGGTCAGCGAGGTATTACCTCCACGAGGTGTGTGTGTGTGTGTGTGTGTGTGTGTGTGTGTGTGTGTGTGTGTGTGTGTGTGTGTGTGTGTGTGTGTGTGTGTGTGTGTGTGTGTGTGTGTGTGTGTGTGTGTGTGTGTGTGTGTGTGTGTGTGTGTGTGTGTGTGTGTGTGTGTGTGTGTGTGTGTGTGTGTGTGTGTGTGTGTGTGTGTGTGTGTGTGTGTGTGTGTGTGTGTGTGTGTGTGTGTGTGTGTGTGTGTGTGTGTGTGTGTGTGTGTGTGTGTGTGTGTGTGTGTGTGTGTGTGTGTGTGTGTGTGTGTGTGTGTGTGTGTGTGTGTGTGTGTGTGTGTGTGTGTGTGTGTGTGTGTGTGTGTGTGTGTGTGTGTGTGTGTGTGTGTGTGTGTGTGTGTGTGTGTGTGTGTGTGTGTGTGTGTGTGTGTGTGTGTGTGTGTGTGTGTGTGTGTGTGTGTGTGTGTGTGTGTGTGTGTGTGTGTGTGTGTGTGTGTGTGTGTGTGTGTGTGTGTGTGTGTGTGTGTGTGTGTGTGTGTGTGTGTGTGTGTGTGTGTGTGTGTGTGTGTGTGTGTGTGTGTGTGTGTGTGTGTGTGTGTGTGTGTGTGTGTGTGTGTGTGTGTGTGTGTGTGTGTGTGTGTGTGTGTGTGTGTGTGTGTGTGTGTGTGTGTGTGTGTGTGTGTGTGTGTGTGTGTGTGTGTGTGTGTGTGTGTGTGTGTGTGTGTGTGTGTGTGTGTGTGTGTGTGTGTGTGTGTGTGTGTGTGTGTGTGTGTGTGTGTGTGTGTGTGTGTGTGTGTGTGTGTGTGTGTGTGTGTGTGTGTGTGTGTGTGTGTGTGTGTGTGTGTGTGTGTGTGTGTGTGTGTGTGTGTGTGTGTGTGTGTGTGTGTGTGTGTGTGTGTGTGTGTGTGTGTGTGTGTGTGTGTGTGTGTGTGTGTGTGTGTGTGTGTGTGTGTGTGTGTGTGTGTGTGTGTGTGTGTGTGTGTGTGTGTGTGTGTGTGTGTGTGTGTGTGTGTGTGTGTGTGTGTGTGTGTGTGTGTGTGTGTGTGTGTGTGTGTGTGTGTGTGTGTGTGTGTGTGTGTGTGTGTGTGTGTGTGTGTGTGTGTGTGTGTGTGTGTGTGTGTGTGTGTGTGTGTGTGTGTGTGTGTGTGTGTGTGTGTGTGTGTGTGTGTGTGTGTGTGTGTGTGTGTGTGTGTGTGTGTGTGTGTGTGTGTGTGTGTGTGTGTGTGTGTGTGTGTGTGTGTGTGTGTGTGTGTGTGTGTGTGTGTGTGTGTGTGTGTGTGTGTGTGTGTGTGTGTGTGTGTGTGTGTGTGTGTGTGTGTGTGTGTGTGTGTGTGTGTGTGTGTGTGTGTGTGTGTGTGTGTGTGTGTGTGTGTGTGTGTGTGTGTGTGTGTGTGGGTGTGCGTTTGTGTGTGTGTGTGTGTGTGTGGGTGTGCGTTTGTGTGTGTGTGTGTGTGGATAAAAAATTCGTTTAATGATTAATGTATGCAATGCCAAAGATATTTAAATATTACAGTTTATATCAAAATATGAGTTCATTTTTGATTATTATGCTTATATAACCCCAAACAACTGCATACAGATAACAAAATATTAGACGCATTGCCTAACTGCTTGAAACCAGTTTCAGTGTCACGAGGTCACATAAGACAAATGAATTATCATTTAATACAAAATATGCGTAAGCGATTGTTGATCGAGAATAAAGGAATAATAAGTCTCATAATCCATTAAGAACATGTTATAGACGCTGATAACGAATACAATTATTTATAAAATTGAATAGGCATATTTTTCAGTCTCGTGTTAGTTTTTTATGTTTTGTTTTGTTCCGTTATAAAACAGATAAACCTCATGTACAATGAGGACTTCACGTGGTCGTATGTGTTTATTTAACTGCAATGATTAATGATTAGAATTATTGTCTATTGTTATTCTAAGAATATCATATCATCATCCCTGCTTGGCGTTTGCTACCGAAAGGAACCAGAATCTTTAACACGTTACCTGTGGAAAAGTTTTTAAATAACTTGATGGAACGAGATCATAAAATTTCTTATTTGACGGATAATTTTTTTAAAGCTTCCCCACCTGCTAAGGCTGTAAAGTGTTTATTTTTGAACCATTTTTAATGTTATTGGTACCGTGTAAATCCTTATGCTGTGGCCACACTAGCGTCTAATCCCATTAATTATCGCATTATTTTCCATCTCTCTAATGCAAATAACGCGATAATTAACGGCATTAGACGCTAGTGTGGCCCCAGCATTATAGAGTACTTCAGTCGAATTATTGTAAAAAAAATGTACGAGGTTGATTTGGCCTCTTACCGCTATAAACTACGAGGTCGAATAAGCTTTGTGTTTTCACGGCGTCGCCATTTGGTTGTCTTACCGCACCCATTTACAAAACTTTTAAGAAAATTACTCTTTAACAACAATAAAATTTATTTAAATATTTAATATTTAAACTATCAAATAATCTAGAATAATAAACTATAACGAAGTTACTTTAAGATGTCCTTCAGTTATTTTTTAAATAAACTAATTTTGGAGTCAAAACAAGCAGAGGTGTAACTAGGATGATCCTAACGAGGGCCCACATAACAATGATGTTCGCATCATGTTCAAAGCATATACTACCAACATTCGTCGGAGTATATTCTTTTTAGTATATGTGTAGTACATGCATAGCATTCTAAACATACCTTAAAAAACATTCTAAATTTCATGTTCTTTGCATATACTTCAAAGAATATTCTCGTACCGAATATACAGAGCACATTCGTGTACGTAGTATCTCAGAATATTCGTAAAAGTTTATTCTTAGAATATACCTTTATCGAATATTCTTTAAAAGTATATTTGAGTATATTCTTAACACATACTTATAAGTACATACATACTTTTAAAATATCTTAAAAATATTATATATCTAATAATGCTAGCTTGATGGATAATTAACTTCGTTATTTATAGAATAATTAATAAAATTTATGTATGTAATTAGTATTGAACGAATTAATTTCTTAAAATTGTTGTAATTGTATGGTAAAGAAGTTTCAGCGTTAATTGTATTAACGAAACAAAAATATTCGTTTTCATAATTGAAATGAATTTACCATTTCGAGTTTAGCATGAGTATTTTTACATCGTTGGATTATAGGTACATTCAGTGACAAAGAACTGAAAGAATACATCATCCACCATTTTTATCAACAGATCTTAAAAGCAAGTATTTATAAAAGATCAGATCGGAATTATATCGACGTGATATGGGCCATTCCATTCAACTGCAAACGGCCAGTCTATCTCATTCTGACCATTTCCTACCTGGATAGGGATTAAGTACGCAACGGTAAAATATGAAAACGAAAACAGACATTTGTCTCTAATTATGCAGTGTTAAGGATGAAGGCGAACGATAAAGTACTAAAAGGAGTAGGACTATTAGGAACATACATAATCTCTTTATTTTGTTTGCGGTGCTTCAAAATATGATTCATTTTGGTAACTTAATATTACTTAAATAGTAGGTAAGTACATATACTTAAGTATATAAATTTTAGTTACGTATAGGTTAGTTTAGATAAATATTATATAATATTTATAATAAATAACTAAAATTTATATATACTTACTTTTTAAATAATATTGTAGAATGTACTAACTACATTCTCATATGCAATTAGAATATGTAACTAGGTACTTGGTAGAACCAGTAGAACCTAAGATGAGATTATGTGATGCTGAAAACATACTTCTGAGCAATATAGCACTTCCTTGGGATATTCTTAAAAGTATATTCTTCCCAGATACTAAAAAGATGTACGGTAGTACGTTCTAGGTATATAAATAGAAGGTTTATAGCACGTCCTTGGAATATCCTAAAAAGTATATTCTTAGTATATACTGAAAAGAAGTTCGGTAGTACATTCTAAGTATATACATAGAACGTTTAAGTACTGTAATGTAGTATATACTCAGTATGTGCTCTGCACATTCCCAATGGTAATTACGCATATTCTCAGTATATACTTTTTCTGAAAAGTATGTTCTATGAATCTACTAAGAACATGAAATTGTTATGTGGGGGGTTACATCTACTTGAAGGTGCCTGGAGGGTATGGAATAATAATGGTGTTAAACGTATAGAGCTCAAAGTACATTCAAAAGGGGGGGCGGGTTATAACCCCCAAAACCACCCCCTGGTTAAGCCTATGAAAACAAGGGGTTAATAATAATTCTTTCACAATAAAAAGCCTACTATGTACAACTTAAATCTCACAAAAATCTCGGAAAAACCTAACAAAATGATAAAAATCTCATTACAAACAATATGTATTAACGGCCACTCTCATTGTGAGGTCAAGAGAAGACTGCCTACTGCTTAATATGTTTCAACAATGTCCAAAAAATGGACAATGTAGAATTCATGAATTTCACTTTGTTGACTAATGTTTGTATTTTTGAGTTTTATTTCAATAAAAATTTTATACATCGCTCGTGCTCTAAACATCGCGTGCGTTCGCAAAAAGCATACTTCACGAACTGTTTCATAAATAACTATTTTAACACGCATATCATACAATATTTTTTCTACAAACGTAATTACAGGACAATATCTACAAAAACTTTTACTTGAACTTATTCCATTTTTATATTTTTTGGACATTACATCAAAATTGCCTATACGGTCAATACGAACTGCAGTGCCTTAAAATTTTTAAAGCACTATGGTTTGTTTTTTAACCAAGAGGAGTGATTCAAACTTACCGCGCTCTATTGCTTATTTGTAATTGGTCCAACCGCAGGCAAGTTTACTGCACTGTTATAAAATTTTGACACTAATGACATTTATCAAATTTTGACACTAGTGACATTTCATAGGTTAATTAAGTTATACCGGCGATTTTTGTGTTTTCTGTGTTATTCCTTTAAAGTCTGCTTTTATATAAAAAGCAGTTGTTTTTAGAACTCCTTAGCGACATATTAATTTAATATAATATTTATGGATTACCGTTGAGGCCGACTAGATCAACCAAAAAAGAAGATGTATTTGGTGATTTTTCTTGTGACTTTCTTGGGTGTGAATCTGTCTTTTTAGTTTACTCCTCCTGGTTAAAAAATAAACTATAGAGCCTTAAATTAGCATTTTTAACGCTCGTATGGAGTGCTAAAAATTGCATTTTTAACACGATTGTAGAAAAAAGTTAATTAAGTTTATATGCAAAATTAACATTGGGAAACCTTGTTGAAGTTGTAAAACCAAAAGGAACTGAACAATTTTTAAACAAATTATAGAAACTTCCTTTTTTTGTTTCGACATTACTTTTTTAATAACTTGGGATATTTTAAGACGAAAATTATTCGTGTAATTTTTTCCTAAAATTCTTACTTAAAATAATTACTTTACTTGCGTAAAATGCAAATAAACAATTAAAAATGCCGAAAACCGCCAATTAACGTTTTCGAGGCCATTTTCCAACATTTTTTAGACCGTTGTTTTTCAACATTTCCAACATTTGATTGGACATCGAATTAAAAAAAAACAAAATAGGTATATGAGATTAAAACTCAGTCAAGTAGGTATTTTCAAATTGAGAAATTCCATTTTGATTTTATATGATACAACTCAGTTTATAAAATCCATAAACAAATTAATATAGCATTGCGTCTCGAGATATACAGGGTGTTCCATTAAGAATGTCCTGAAGAAATCTCAGTCAAAGATTATAGACCCCAAAATATTAAGATTTAACCCAAATCACTTAAATAAAATATTGCTCCATACTGAGTTACAGGGTTAAAAATAATTGTTTAAAAATTTAACAATTATTTTTGCTCAGTATTTTAAAACTATTTGACATAACCTTGCCATACTTGGTAAATAGTGTAGGTACTATACATTCTAGTAAATTATGATAAATAAACGTTTCTGGCTACTACCAGAGGCATACGACAGGGGCAGTGAATGGTTGACCCTTACCAAATTCTACTCCACTGCTAGAATTTGTATTTTAGTGCAATTTTTCGATTCTCCAGTACTCTCTATGTAAATAATATAACTACTCTGCACTCGTAACGATAAAATCATTAGTTTTCGAGATATTTGAAGTTAAACATAATATAACAGCACAGATATTTTGATTAATGTATTGTGCCGCTTCATTTTAAACTTCAAAATATCTCGAAAACTAATGATTTTATCGTTAATAATGAAAAGTGTATTATTCATTCTTAATGATAAAATGATTAGTTTTCGAGATATTTGAAGTTAAAAATTAAGCGGTACAATACATGAATCAAAATAACTGTGCCGTTACATGTTTAACTTCAAATATCTCGAAAACCTAATGACTTTATCGTTACGAGTGAAGGGAATATTTTCATAGAGACTATTGTAGAATCGAAAAATTGCTCTAAAATAGTAATTCCGCAGTGGCGTAGAATTTGGGAGAAGTCAACCATTCCCTGACCCCTGTGGTACGACTCTGATAGTAGCCAGAAACATTTATTTATCATAATTTAGTAGGGTGTACAGTATCTACACTTTCTGCAAAGTATGAAAAGAATACCTATAATAATTTTAAAATATGAGCAAAAACAGTTTTTAAATTTTTAAATTAAACACCCTATAACTCAGTAAGGAGTCACGAAGCTAGGACAAATAATCCTGGACAAAAAATCCCAGCCAAAAAAATCCCCACAAATAATCCCCGGACAAAAAATCCCCACCAAAAATCCCAGACAAATAATCCCCACAATTTTTTTTGTACAAAATATCCCCACATAAAATTCCGGACAAAAAATTCCCAAGAAATATTTACTGCCGAATAGTTCTATAAAAGTTTTCCCGTGAACGCGATAGACTCAAATGTTTTTCAACCTCAGTGCATGAGAGTTATAGCAATCACAATGAAAACGCTTTTCAGCATGAAAATATTGATTAGCAATTAAGATTAAGCATAAATTATTGTAATTTCGATTACCAAACTTCGAATTCCAATTCCGTGCCAAAAACTTTGTCAAATTTTAAATGACAAAAGAGTGTTTTTTCAAAAATCGTGGAAGATATGGGGAATGAGCTAAAACTGTGGGAATCATGTTGTAATTATTCGCTTAAATCTTGTGCTCACTCTACTTTGAATCACTATGTTCAAAATATTGCCTATTTCTGATGATAACTTCGGTCCTGAAAACGATAATCTTAATTGTAATGCATAAAAACCTGTTCCTTTTTGTAAAGAATACCGAACACATCTTATGGAAAATATGTCACTCAAATGCTATAAAATTGCTATACTACTAATAATATCATTGCGCCAAGTCTGAATTTTTTATAATAACAGAGTAAATTGTATATTTCATTATAATTCCAATTTACGCCGTTATTATAATTATCCGTATGGAATTGGAATTCGAAATTTGGTAATCGAAGTTATAATTCATGCTTAATCTTAATTATTGCTAATCATTATTTTCGTGACAAAAAGCCATGGCGATTGGAAAACTTTTAGAGAACTTTCGGCAGTAAATATTTTTTGGAGATTTTTTGTCGGGAATTTTTTGTGGGGATATTTTGTCCAAAAGAATTTGTGTGGATTATTTGTCCGGGTTTTTTTGTGGGGATTTTTTGTGGGATTTTTTGTCCGGGGATTATTTGTCCGGGGATTATTTGTGGGGATTATTTGTGGGCATTTTTTGTCTGGGGATTTTTGTTCAGGGATAATTTGTGGGGATTTTTTGTCCGGAATTATTTGTCCGGGGATTATTTGTCCGAAGCCCGCTTATTTATAGCAACTATTCAACAAATAAAAAAATTATAATAGGGAACTTGCACATTTTTTTTATTACATAATAATGTTCAGTTTTGTATAAAAATGAGATTTCCAAAATTTCACGCTTCAAAAACTCGTAATAATTTAGAAGTACAAATTTAAAGTCTTCTTTATTTTAAAATAGTTCAATCGACCCGTGACGTCATAGAGTTTAACTATGTGATGCCGTTTATGGTTATATTTACGTATATTCTTCTTCTTCTTCTTCTTTAGTTTATTGGCCTTCACCTACTTGGGTATTTGCCCAGCTCGTCGTTGGGGAATAAAGGAAAAATATTTATATTCTAATGACATTTATCGTATGTCGTTGTAATAATATATGAAGGGTGTCGGGAGAAAATCATGGATGTCACCAATTGGGTGATATTTAGGTAAATACGTCATTCTCTAGATTTTAACGAATACTATCACATCATTCCTTCAAATAGGTAGAAAACGTCGAATGTTCAGAGATTTTAAGCCTTTTAAATTGACCATGTCGGGAAAAAACGATATTTGTCCACACGTAATTGGGTGAAAACAATGATTGTCACCCAAGCAATATCACTTGCCCAGAGCCTATTTTACTTCAAATCAGGCCCGAGGCACTACATACTTTTCGGGCCCCTAACAAAAATTTAATAGTAATAATAATTTTTTAAATGTATTAATTATTTAATAGAAATATAGTTGCACCAGATTAACAATAAATAAAATTTATATTTAAATAATTAAAAACATTGTTGAATTGTTTAAAGTGCAAAAACTACCGTGAAATTTCTCTACTATGTACAGCATATTATTATAAAGTCCTCACGTAAGTACATATATTATAAACCAGCGGCTCCAACCACTAGTAGAAAATATTAATTGAAGAGGGAGAGTATCAGACGGGCTGCTGCAGAAGGGAAAGATCGACAATGGATCAAATATTTACAGTCAAACAGGTCTTGAGCAAATCATGGGACACGGCATTCATGTTCACAACATGTTTGTAGACTTCAAACAGGCATACGACTCAATCAAAAGGAACATACTATACTATATAAACAGCTTATTTCAGAAATGGACTCGAGTCATGTTAACTAACTTTCGAGATATGTACCATATGTAAAAAACTGTCTGGATATAAACTGCTTTTCTGTAGTAAACGAGAAGTACTCCATACGATTTGTCTATTATTATAATATATTTAACCTGGTTCCTCTCTACAATAAACTATACGTCTACCATCATAGTGAATGAATCCACTCTTAACAAAAAATAACAAAAGACTGACTTAGGTGCCTTTCTGAAACAAGCTGTTCATATATTGCCTGAATTGGCAATACCACACAAGCTAATTAGACTCAAAGCCACAATGTATGAAACTCAGGTATGTGTACGAGTACAAAACCACCGGACAGACTTTTTCAAAGTCTCGCAGGGATTGAAGCAAGGAGATGGGCTGGCCCCAACATTAACCTGGCACTGGAGTATGCGGTTAGGCAAATGCAAACTGGACGAAGAAACCTCCTGACCAACAGAACCGTTAAACTGGCCTCTTATGCCGATGATATTAATATTATGAGTAGAACATGAACAGTAGCATAGGAAACATACGCAGAGTTAAAAAAGCAAACGAAAAGGCTAGGTCTGGAAATTAACAGAAAAAAAAACAAAAATAATGATACAGATGACAAGAAAAAATATAGTCAAAACATTATATCTGAAGATGACATTGAAACGGTTGGAAAGTTTACATACCTGGGAGGAGAAATATATGCCGACAGATCAGAAAATGGGGAAATACGGAAAAGAATACCGCAGGCAAACAGAGCTTATTTAGTCCCCTCCAATATATTTCGGTTTAAAAGTGTCCACCGAAATACAAAGATGAGAATCTATAAAACCTTAATTCGACTAATAGCATGCTATGGCAGTGAAGTATGAGTCCTGAAAGAAACATCCAAAAACAAACTCGACACATTCGAAAGGAAAGTACTGAGGAGAATACTAGGACCTGTGAGGGAAAACGGAATCTTCACAATTCGATACAAGAAGCTTTATCAACTTTATAAGGAAACACCCCTGTCAGACTTCATTAGAATACAAAGATTGCAATGGGCTGGACATGTGATAAGAATGGGAGAGGATAGGCTACCAAAAAAGCAATGAACGCTTGGATGCAGGGAAAGAGACCGGTTGGAAAGCCTAGCAAGTGCCGGGAAGACACCGTAACCAGCGATGCACAAGCATTTTTAGAAGTCCGTGTATGGATAAGAGCAGCCACAGATAAAAAAGTGTGGAGGCAAAAAATATGGGAGGCCAAGGCTCAAAGAAGAGGAACACAATGGGAGGACGAACTTCCTTTTTGCGCACTGTTTTGAGGTGTAAAATAAGATAATATTGCATCTTTTTGTGCCTGCCGTTTCTGTTCTCTTAATTTTTGCTATTTTCGTTTTTAACTGTCACGAAACGATTACTTAGATAAGAAAAATAAGTGTTTAATAAAACGACTAATGATTAATGAATAGATTAGTTGAACTAACTTAAAATCACAGGACAGGATTACTTAGATAAGAAAAATAAGTGTTTAATAAAGCGACTAATGATTAATGAATAGATTAGTTGAACTAACTTAAAAAGCACAGGACTGAAAACTAATACATACAATCAAGCAATACCTTATCTTTGCATAAAACGGCATTAAACATCAAACTAAATATTAAATTTAAAAGCGCATTTTAAATAAATATGACAATAATACGTGACATTACCTCTTTTTAATCCTACCTATTGCTCTTGTATCTGTAATCCTTCGAAGTGGTGTATAAAATTTGCTTATTGATATTGGTGCTGACAAGGCAATCTATTATACCTACTCTTATTGAAGTTTTATGATGGTTTATGGTTTAAGAATGGTTTATGGTCTTATGGTTTATGAATGTCACTCTAACCTAATTTGTTACCATTTATCATTTCCTGTTGGTAAAATGAAATAATTTTGAAAATTTATTTTGTTTTTTCAATAAAAATTTTTTTTGGTGATGTTTTCGGGCCCCATTAAAATGCGGGCCCGAGGCAGGGGCCTCATGTGCCTAGTGGTAAAATAGGCCCTGCACTTGCCACGTCGGCACGCTGCGTGGTAAAATGTATATGTTTCGGTTGATTTGTAATACACACGTGTTTAGGTAGGTTAGTCGTTAGTTTGTTTACAAATTATAACAACAGAGCAGTAGATTGTTTTATAACTACGAAAACTGTACAGTATTGTTTAGTGTGAGTTCAATATAATATTATCTCATAATGGCTAATAGAGAAAAGAGTGATGGAAAAAAGAAAAAAATGGGAAGGATGTACGAGGTTATTAAGAAAATAATTAAAAAATAAGATTTTTTAACTAAAATATTTTATTTTGTTTTAGATGAAAAGCAGAGAACAATAAAGCAAAAACAAAGCAGGAATAATCCTGTGACTAAACGCCTGTACTTGGTGACATCCATTGTTTTCTTCTTTAAAAAGTGGACATTACGCGACTAATTTTTTATTTTCTTAAAAACAATTTAACTCTTATGCTTTGTCTACATTAGTTTATATTATCAATACATTTTTCTATCATTACGTTTATCTTTAATACCTCCCAACACATTTTTTTTGTCGTAAATAGTCTTATAACTTTAAAATTCGTTTTTCTCAAAATCATTTCTTGGTGACATCCATGATTTTCTCCCGACACCCTTCATATACCAGTTTGTTGAGATTGGAGTTTGATACAGTTTTTAAGGAAAGGAAAGAAGGTTTACTATTGAAAATAAAACCATTTTGTAAAAGTACAAATTTTCTATGAATAGTTCAAACAATCAAAAACACTTTTAACGTCACATAACTGTATTTTTTAATGACGTTTATAATGTCTAATTTAAAATTATATATACAATTGGTGTAATAGAATGTAAACATACAACCCCTGACGTCACGACGCGTTTTGGGGTGGCTGGTATGAGTTGAATTTTTAGTCGTCTTTAGGGGCCAAACGAAAGACAAACAAAACTTTTTTATCTTCGATACAGGTTCTAAATTATGTTCTGTTGTGATTTATACCATTTTTTTCGAATTTAAAATTTTATGCAAGTTAGCTATTGTTGCAATACTATTAAAGTTTGCAAATAGGTTGTTGTCCTCTGCTGTTCTTGAAAATGATGGTGCATCGTTTCAGTATTGAGTATATTCCCTTCCTTGATTACTATTCCATCGATTGCGAGCAAGAGCCATGCCAGATAAATTAATAAAAAGGACAGAACACTAGGTACATGAAGAACCTCGTGGATAGAAAATATAATATAATGAACTCATGTGGACCAGAATGATTGATAACAACCAGTGGAAATATGGTATTACGAGAACAAAAAGATGAAAGTGAAATTCCACTATTAAAGTAATTTATATGGAATGAAAGAGTTTAAAATGGATAAAGAGTCTCTATCTGACCGAAGGTCATACAGAAGACGATATTAATTTAAAAAATTGCGAATATAAAGTGAAATATTATCTAAACACATAAATAACTTTTTCCTTATTTAAAAGATGACAAATCGTCTACATTTATTACAAATTAGCCAATCCCACTATCACCCGAACGTCATGCTTGCTTGAAGCTTGTGGCATTCAAAATTCAAAACCATTTGCGGAAATATGTTGATAAGAAATACAAAAACCTACATTATCATCTTTTCCTACAATTATTATTCACTACAATTCGTGAACCTTTTAAGAAAAATCAGCATTTATTGATTAGATTAGCGGGTATTCAAATTGATATCTGTAAAAAACATGGTTACACTGTTATTTCCATGTGTGTTTTTCTATTTGAACCTATCGTTGTGTTGTTGTTTTGTATGGAATTTTTACAGGTTATAGGGTGTCATCAATTTAAGACATATTTTTACTTTTATGATATCTTTAGAAAAATTTCGTATTTTTGATGTCAGCGAAACTAAAGGACTATGGAAGATACAAATGTAGTTTAAAAATTGCTTTAATATAGGTAAGGTATTCTACCAAGTGCCTTGGTACCTGAAAAAATTACCGGTGTTTCTGAATAATTGTACTGCATTAATTTGACAAAACACTACAAACTTTATGTCGTACTGAGTAAATTACTATCAAGTAATGTCATGTCTTTAGCGTACCTGTTTATAGACGTACGTAGACATAATCTTCTTCTTCTTTAAATGTCGTGCCCGTATTCATACGTAGAACGTAGACCATCATGATGTTTACAATTTTCCGAAACCTTCCTCTATGGGATGCTGCGCGAAATATTTCTTCTCTATGTGGAACCACATCATTGTATAATATTACGCAGCCATGAAAGTTTCTTTCGATCAATACAATGTCTTTCCCTCTACTTTTAATAATTCTAGTATAAGGCGAAGTAGGTGGTATTTAGGTCCTCTAATTATATGGCCTGTTCCGAGGCATAATCCTGTTTCTATGAGCTTCTTCTTGAGGTGTCATCTCCCTTACGGAGGTTGGCAATCATCATAGCTATTTTAATTTTTGAGGCAGTAGCTCTAAATAGTTGTTTTGAGCTGCATCTAAACCATTCTCTCAGATTCTTCAGCCATGAAATTCGTCTTCTTCCGTTGCTTCTTCTACCATCTATCTTTCCTTGCATTATGAGTCGCAGGATGCCATACTTCTCGCCCCACATCACATGTCCGAGACACTGTAGTTTTCTTTGTTTAATTGTAAGTTCAACTTCCTTCTCTTTACCTATTCTTCTCAGTACTTCGTTGTTCGTAACTCTATCTACCCAGGAAACCCTCATAATTCTTCTATAGGTCCACATTTTAAAGGCGTTAAGTCGTCTCATTGTCTACCCTACGGGTAATGGTCTGAATTTTTTTATGAAAAAAATAGTACGCCACTGGAATATTTCGAATTAAAAATTATTTTTAAATTCCACGTCTAATTTGTGATAAAAAACCTTTCTTGACTTTGTTCATATGGTGCACCGTTTTTTATGCAGAAAAATAAAACATCTTGACGCGTACCTTGGACAAATAAAAATAGTTTTTAAGTCATCTTCCATTCTACGAACCAGTTTTGTGGTATTATACATGTTATATCCGTTTTTACCAACTAACCTTAATAATGAAGTACCTACTTATTTCCCATCAGGATATATCAGGTGTCAGCCATCTGAATCGACGCATCCAGTTTCAATGCCAATGTCAGCGAGAACTACTACGTCCAGGCTTTCTCACAACCTCAGCATTTTGTAAATCATATAAAACCATTTGCCGGTGTTTAATATTTGTTCGTAATAATTTAGATTTCATTCATGTAACTTTATTTCTTGTATTTTCAAAATAAAATATTTTTTAAAAAGTCTAAAAAGTTTTAAGTGATATAAAAATTGGCGCAGTCAGTAGGATCTGGAAACGTTGTTAGAACACGGAAAGGCCTAACTAACAACGGTGGATTCCAATCCTTTGATTCAGAAACGAACCATCCAAAAGGCAGAGCCGTCATCACTTTGCAGATATCTACGGATTAGGAACACCTGGTGAAGCCCCTGGTAGAGACGCTGTCGAGAACAAGACGACTAGATGTTTTTGGATTTAGTGTAAGTCTAATATTGAATCATCTCGTATATTATTATTATATTTTTTATTATTATTATTGAATACTGTTCGATATTCCAATATTGATTATACTGAAAATCAATAAAGACAACTACATATTTATTCTCATTATTTGACGTTTATACTGTAAATCGTCAATTTTTATTTATTTATTGTTGTTATAAAACGCCGGAAACACGCACTTTTCGCTCATCGGGCAGTTATTATAAGAACATTTTTTTTAATACTAAATACAACCACTAAATATTTTTCTGATTATCTTTTAACTATTTGACGTTTATTCTGTTAATCGTCATTCCTTTATTTTCACTATTGTTCTTATATACACGTCTGAAACACGCACATTTCGCTAATCGGACAGTTGTTATAAAAACATTTTCTGATATATTTTTTATTATTTCTGATTATTATTTGATATTTAAATTGATTTATTTGACTATTTTTATTTTTATTATTTGATATATTGATTATTCCATTTGACTTATTTGACCATTTTTATTTTTAATATTTGATATTTTGATTATTTCACATTTAAATTGTTTTATTTGACCATTTTTATTTTTATTATTTGATATTTTGATTATTTCATATTTAAATTGTTTTATTTGACCATTTTTTATTTTTGATATATTGATTACCTGTTTTATTTAAATTTATTTGATCATCATGACTGACAACGGTAATACTTCTCGTCCCGCAGTCCCCGTATCTCATATCGAGAATGAACCCGAAGTAGAACCTTATAAACTATCCGAAATATTTTCGATCGTACCCGAATTTGAAGGCGATCAAATATTTTTACAAACCTTTCTAAATGCTTGTGACTATGCCTACAATATGTCTACGCGTGATCAAAAACAACTATTAGTAATTCACATAAAAAATAAACTTCGCGGAAGAGCAGCGCAACTCATAAGCTCTAGAAATCCCTTATCATATCTAGAAATTAAGCAACTTCTTAACTCCCACTTTGGAGACACTAGAGACCTATCTTCTCTCATACAAGATTTACAGAGAGTCAAACAACTTCCAAATGAATCGGCTCTTACATTCCTCAATCGTGTCCAAGTCCTTAATGCAAAAATGCATGCCAATATCCAGAAATCTGGCCTCACTCCTGAAGAGAAACAAGCCCAAATCGTACTAATCGAATCAATGGCGCTCAATACCTTATTGACCGGCCTAGATCCAAAAATTGCACATATTGTTCGTGCTAGTAATCCGAAAGACCTTCTTCAAGCTCAGGTCCGCATCAGAAGAGAGCTACAATTATCCTATTTCGAAATACAGAAAACCAATCGCCCCAATCCTCCAAGACCCAATCAAAATAATCAACCCATTAGAAGACCAAACTTTCAACCACCTAGATGCACCTTTTGTGGACGCATTGGCCACTCAAATAACGAATGTCGCTCTAGACAAAATTCCCAAAATAATTCCCAGAATTTTAACGATACTCGAAATTTCACTAGCTATCAAAACTTCAATAATGCCCAAAATAATGGCTTTCAGAGGCAAAACTTCAGCCCGAATAATAACTATCAAAACGCTAGATCTAACGACCAACAAAGACCTCAATTCAATCAAAATAACTCACAAATACGCCCTTCTGTAATTCATAAGAACCCAAATTTTTCTAACGATAGACAGAGAGCTCATTTCGTTAACTACGAACATGACTATGTTCATGATTATACCCCAGTTCCAATTGAAAACTATCATTACGAAGATTTCTCCGATAATAATTATTATTCACCTCCTGATTATTACAATTCATTCGATGAACAGACCGATTTAATTGATAGCCAAGACTATCAGGATTTTCTCACAGTTCCAAATCAAAACCACCCACCAGACAATGCCATTTCAATCAGCGAACCTTTGTCTCAAATAGAAAATCAGATCCAAACTCTAAATTTGGACGACATGAACCCGTCTCTGAATTTTCCAGAACAGAAATTTCTCTGAGCCCTCCTTTTGCTCTAAACAATAAAAATCTTTATTATATAACAGACGCATCAAACAAGTTTAGACTACTTATCGATACCGGTGTTGGTATCTCTATTTTTAAAGAAAATACCGCGAAAAATTTCAAACCGCGTTTTCCCGAAAGTATTACCATACAAGGTAGTACAGACCAAAAACTTCTTATCACCGAATCCACTTTATTCCCTTTCCAAATGGGAAACGCCCATAAAGTATTTATCTATAATTTAGATATTGATTTTGATGGAATCTTAGGCCTCGATTTTTTTGAACATTACGAATGTACAATAGATTTCAAGAACAAACAACTGATCACAAATTTTCAAACATTACCTCTCTACAAAGTAGAAACTAATTCGCTTAACCATGAATCTCCTAATCAAATTAAAATAGATCCCAGATCCGAGCAAATATTTAATCTAACATGTCATCTGTCGAATACAGATGCAATTTTGCACAAAAATGAAAATGATAAAGTCCATACCCCCAACGAATTAGTACACGTGAATGAAAAAGAAAAATTTCTGACATCTATAGTAAACTCAAACACAATCTCCAAAATTATTGATTTTCCCGATACCGCAATAATTGAACCCTATTCAAACTACCCGATTCTAAATTTCCAGTCAAACGATAACATAATAAATTATTGCTCTGATAAAATATACCGAAACGACAACATCAAGTCTCGACTTCTAATACAACATATTAACAAGGAAGAACGAGAACTAGTAAAAAACCTTTTCTTAAAATATAAAAACAAAAGAGCCAATCAATCCGAAAATTTCGATGAACATCCTTTCAATATCCTGCCTTATGCAATTATTTGTCCTAATAACACAAAAAACAAAACTAACGAATTTACACCGTACAAACCCATTTTTGGATATACTTCTATTAGACCACCCGAAATATTTTATAATGCGAAAACTCACAGATTTATGCCATACGAACTCATTTTTGGATATACTTCCATTAGACCACCCGAATTATTTTATAATGCAAAAACTCATGGATTTATACCTTACGCCCTAATTTTTGGATATACTTCTGTTAGACCACCCGAAACACTTTATAATGAGAAAACTCTTTATCAAAGTACTTTAGGGACTTAAGTAATCCTAAAGCCAAAACCCAACATAAGTTTATTCATCCTCCAGCCCTTTGCGTCCATTGCTGGACATAGGCCTTCCTCATTTTTGTCCATTGTGCTATATTTTGAGCACTTTGCATCCAACCCCAAAATAAGTTTATTAGCCCTTTCGAAACCCAAGAAACTCGCGTAAATTCTGTTACTTTATTAAAAATCCAATCCAATAGAACAATCAAAGTAAATTTTAATAAATTATCTATCATGAATTCCCTTTCAAAGTCCTTAGACTCATTTCAGTCATCCACTCCCAATATATGTTAACCCCAGTTAACAACACTATTGGAATCTTCTTTCATGAAGAATTCATTTTATTTATTAAGCTCAAGAGCCCTCTAATCCATAGAGCTGAGAAATTTATTTTTCCTCACAATTATTATTAAGTACATAATAATACTACACTGTACCTACTCCTACTACTATACCTAATATAGACAATATTACATTTATTTTTATTAAACACTTAATACCACACTTAATATTAAATATTTACAATATACAAATTTTATTATAGTCTTTCCATACATTTTTCTTAACTACTTCTTTCCATTGTTTTCTGTCTAAAGCTTTTTCTTTCCAATTCTCGATATTTATTACTTTTTCGTAAGTCTTCATATACTGTAACATTTAATATCCTTCCTGGTCTATCTTTCCTTCTTGATGTATTGATTTTCGTGAGAGTACCATTTTCAACATTCTTTCCTTTCCCATTCTTTCAATTTGTTCTAAATATCATATTCCATATGCTCTAATTTAAATAAATATTTTTGACTCGTTATTTAAGTCTATTATTCCATACAAAAAAAAACAAATAGTCTGGCTAGTTGACTAAGCCAAAGCCATTATAAAATAAAAAGTCTCTTATTATTCTTTCTACTCTATTATTATTTATTTTCACACCTCTCTATATCGCTCCTGTATTTTCTCTCCCATCTCTCTAAAAAATATATTTCTGATTTTTGTACCCATGTTTCACATGCGTATGTAGCTGTACGTCTGATAACTGTTTTGTAGATTATAATTTTTGTTTTTCTCGAGATATATTCGAATTTCACTAATGATCACAACACTCTATACTTTTTGTTTCCTTTTACTATTTTTGTCTTTATCTTTCCTTCCCCGTGTCCATTTTCACATAATTTCAGACTCACCTGAGTAAACTCGGAAACTCATTCGAACAGAAATTTTTTCATTCTATCTAAGGCGAAATTATCTTCTTTTTCTTTATGTCTTTCTCCCATTATCATGCATTTTGTCTTTTCCTTATTTATTAGAAGACTAAATCTTTTACCCCTTTTCTTTTCTATTATTATATTATTGTTCATTAATCCTTTTAGTTCTTTCTTACTTGTCATTAATAGTGTTAAATCTATACATTGCCATAATTTGATGGCCGTGTTGAAAATATTTCCTGCATCTTTATTTTACTTTTTCTGATTATTCCTTCTAGTATTAGATTAAAAAAAAAAGAGACATTGATAATTTGTACCCTTACTGTCATCCTTCGTTTCTTTCAAAATTGCTTGGTTTATGCCCTTGCCCTTGTTTACTATTTCGTTATTGTGTTATCCATAGGCATTTTGTTTTCATCATGACGATTTTAATTAGTAGGCTTATCTCTTTCATTAGATCGTATATCTGTTGCCACTTTACCTTATCTTAGTCGTACTTGAAAAATCAACGAACAGGACATAATACTGATGTTTATATTCGTAGCACGTAGTGCGGATTCCTTTTAGCGCAAACTTTTGGTCTGTCGTCGACCTATTATTTCTAAATTCTGCATGATATTCGACCAATATATTTTCCTTATATTGATTTAGCTTTTTCTTATGATTTGTGTCAAGATTGTCTAAACTAACTACTTATAACAGCGCGATATCTCTATTATAGTTGTCTCTACTATAATAGTTTTCACCTTACATTTCGTCAAATTTTGTGTATAGGACATACCCCTGCTATCGCACACTCTGTTGACGTTTGTCTGTTTCCCATGTGCTTTTATCAAGTTATGTATCTCTTTGGGTAGCCTTTTTTCTTCGGCTATTATCATTTCCGCCGATATTTCTGTTATTCCTAGACTTTTATTGTTTTCGTCTTTTTATTATATTTTTTATTTTTTTCTTCCATTGTACAAGTTTCTATTAATATAAGGTCATATTCGCTTTCATGGATTATTCTCCTTCCTTCTTCATTTTTGTTTAGCAGTTGCAAAAAGTAAGTTTGCCAATTTCTCATTAACTCCCTGATTTATTTATTAATGTACCCACCTTCATCATTTTTCGTATATGGGATATTTTTCTTATATCCTCTTTCCATTGTTCTTGTTTCCTGGTAAAAGGATTTAATGCCTTTTGTTTGGAATCTTTCTTCGACCTCTTTGAGTTTATCTTCATTGTATTTTCTTTTGTTTTACACATTATTTTAATCATTGTCCTCAATTCTCTGAATTCTTATCTATTACAGTCACTATTATTGGTTAACTTTTAATTCTTATTTTTCTAATTGCTTCTACCAATTTCAGCATTTCCCCCATCACACCATTCCTTTATTTTTGTTTTCCATTTTTAACTATTAACTAATTAATTTAACTAAGGTAACTTTACTAATGTTTAACACTGCTTCCTGTATGTTTTCACTAAATCTTTTAAATCAAAATTTCAAACGACAAATGGACCCTCCTGGTATACAAAGACATGTAACCAATCAGAGATTTTATCGACAAAACGACAGAATCTTAGACAATTCATTAGATACCACTGAATAAAATGTAGTTTGAATACTATCATTCAAATCTGAAGTCCAAACTCACATACGTCTCCTCAAACAAATCTCTAGTTCCGTTAATGTCAAATATACAGAAATAATCGCTGATACGAAACAATACGCTTTACGAGAATAAAACATGAACTTATTAACGGAATAGGTTCAATATGGAAATCAATAACAATAACCGGAAACTTAGATTCGTCAGATGGCGAATATTTCAATGAATGTATAAATTTAATAAGATACCCCGCGATGAGTATCAAATCGAAAACCTATTAAAAATTCAAATATCGGTTACCACTTCTTTCATTAAGAGTTTCAACGCGACAATCCGAAAATTACAAATAGATGAGGAAACCTTCAACAATAATGTTAAAGAAATTAGAAAATCAATAATGAATATCTCTGACCAATTAAAATTCTATAAATCTCAAATCGATATGCTGAACTTTTGTGAATTGCTAATGGAAAGCTATTCATTTATCGAAGATTCGTTAAATGATATAGTAAATGCTATAACTTTTGCTAGATTAACCTTATTACATAGTTCAATCATTACCCCGTTTGATTTAATTGAATCGCTTAGGCATATATCACAATCATTACAGAAAAATAATCTTCCCTATCTATCTATACTTCAAACCTCCCTCAATATCTCGATATTATCGAATTACATGCCTATCAATTAGACACAAGAATTGTGTTCTTCTTAAATATTCCTTTAACTGTTTAACTGATGTAGAACAATATACTTTATATTATCTCTATCCAATAACGATACTGGATAATCGAACAGGTTTAAATTCGATATTAACAACAACTCATAAATATATTGCGCGAAACGATGATTCTTTGTTATACCTTACAATAAATAGATAGCCTTGAGTCATGCAAAACACTTCGAGCCAGAACCAAGATCTGTTATCCAATCGACAGCGACGCCATATGCGAAGCCCAACTTCTGAAGCGACAAGAACGCCTTCCTAGAACATGCCAGACTTCCGTAATATTTGCCAAAGACTACACCGTTCAGAAGATCAGCTTGAATTTTTGACTCGTAGCAGTTTCTGACCCACTGCCCAATACAATCAAATGCTAATTCAGAGAAGTCAAGTCAGAAATCATCAAAACTAACCACGTGCTCAAACTACAACCCACGTGCGATGCCCTTATCGGTAGTACAAGAGTACACTCCCAGAAATTGATCGACGCTTACGACAATGTTACGTACTAAAGTCATCCAGTTGAAATACCATTCAGTTGCTGCAATCACTTCTCAGACAAAATCTTTCCAAGACAAAGACCCAGTATCCACCTAAGCGACTCCATAGACGAAGAAGAGCAAATCACACTGAATACCAATAAACAGACACTCTGGAAGTTGCTGCCACGCGTCAACTTCCTTCTAACAAGGGGAGCTGTTATATCCGTTTTTACCAACTAACCTTAATAATGAAGTACCTACTTATTTCCCATCAGGATATATCAGGTGTCAGCCATCTGAATCGACGCATCCAGTTTCAATGCCAATGTCAGCGAGAACTACTACGTCCAGGCTTTCTCACTACCTCAGCATTTTGTAAATCATATAAAACCATTTGCCGGTGTTTAATATTTGTTCGTAATAATTTAGATTTCATTCATGTAACTTTATTTCTTGTATTTTCAAAATAAAATATTTTTTAAAAAGTCTAAAAAGTTTTAAGTGATATAAAATACATGCATTGAAAATGTTTCATAAGCGGACTATTCGAATATTTCGAAAAAAAATTGTTTTATAAACATAATTCCTTCATTCTTGGAGATAAAAAGTTTTTTCAAAATCGATTTTGTAGGATTTTTGAAGAGCTATAAGGCTGTGTAAATTAAGTTCCGTTAGACCTCTTAGTTTTTAATTCGGGTGGGTTTAAAGGGCTCCAATAAGGGTGTGTTTGCTCGCAAATAAAGGTTTTAAACAGCTATATTTCGCTAACTATTCACTGTAATGAAAATCTATGCACAATATAATTTTAATTATTAAAAAGCTACAATTTAGTAATGTATCATTTTTTTCGTATCTCCTGTATTTTCGGAAATATTTTGAAGTAAAAGGTGAAAAATAAGAAATTGCAAAAATTCAATTTTCCTTTAAACTCCAATTTTTCTAAAATTAGGCCTTTCAAATGCCTCAAACTTCTTGGGTATATTGACAATACAAATATACAAGGAACTAGAGAAAGGTGAAGACCAATTTTTAATTAACAGGGTAGTTAGAGGGTTATTTTCACTGATTTTTTCGTAGAGAAAAGCAGGTACCGATCTTTTTTTGATCACAAGTCGCTTTATTTTCATGCTAGAAATTTCTTATTATTATTTTTTGAAAGGTTTAATTATATACTTGAAAATAAAATTAAGTTTTTCTCGAAAAATGCAAAGATTTTCCCGTTATTTGACTTTGAATATTTCAAATTATGCATTTGACGAGAAAAGCTAATCTTTAACATGCCGTATCTCGGTTTTTATTGTTCTCAAAGATATTATAGAAAAAGAATTTAGTTTGTGTTACTAAAAGATACAATTTTGTTATCTGTAGCTTTTTTGATTAAATGCGTATTTTTCGAAGTATTCTCAAAAAACCCTCTAAAAAGTCGATTTTTTCGACGAAAAACTGTTACTTTCAAGCGCGAATAACTCGAAAAATATTAGTTTTACGAAGAAAATGTAAAAAACATTTTTTTCTTAGAATTACTTTTTACATCGATTTACATGGTTAAAATGTAATAAAAAATTCCCACACCCGAGATAGAGTGGTAACCACCCCAAAAGTTTTAGCGTACAGTGGCATGATAAAAATGATCCTTGGACTATTGCCTACTTTCTGTGAAAATTTCAAGTAAATCCATGCTGGACGAAAAAATTGCGAGCCAAAATGCTTCATTTCCTCGACTGTGGGTGTGAATCTGTTTCTTGAGTTTATTTCTCATCTTAACAAAACGAGTAATGATTGAAAAACCGTCAGTTATTAGAAGAAGCCTTTATTGACTTTTATAAAATGACGTTTAAAAAAATTAAAAACAAACTATAAAATTATGCTGTCAAAAATTGAAAATTAAGTTTCTAAATAATAAGATTCTCTCTAGTTAAAAAATATACAAGGTGTAAAAAATAAAATTTCAATTAAAAATTAAGGTTAATATACAGGGTGTCCTGAAACTCTCCTCACAAAGGAAGACCAAAGATAATTATTTTAAGACCAATTTACATAGTCCGAAAATGCTTCCTAAGGAAGCTGAGCTCTTTAATGCCTTGTAATTATATTTTTTAAATACCTCCAGAACGTTACCATTATACGCATATTTATCATCCAGAGATAAATCGATTCCATCAATTGCGAATTTATAGTACTGGTCAGAGTCAGAGGCGTCCGTTTTGGGTGGGGAAACGGTTATTTTAACTTTTTGCCCTTTAACTCTTAAGCATTTTTGATACTAGATTCAGGGCCGGACTGGCTCATAAAAAAGGCGCCAACCCAAATTATAAAAAAGGCGCCAGCCCAAATTCTAAAAAAGGCGCCAACCTAATATCTAAACAATGGCGCCAGACCTCCCTCTTAAGCTTTGACATCAAACTTTTTTGAAATCCTAACGCGTGTAAAGTCAATCAATATTTCTAATTTTAATTTAAATCCATAAAATAATTTACTATTTTTATTGGGAATAGTAAATTATATTAAGATTCCACAACAATATAGCTTCAGTTTCCCAGTATCCGTCTTTGATACTCTCTGAAGACTTCAAAACAATTTTCGAAAAGTGTGAGTAATTTTCACTTGCTACTACAAAAGAATCTATTGATTCAAAAACATTTAACAAAAATCATGATGATTTGTGTTCAATAGAAGTCACCTTTTGAATTTTTTCAAATTTTTTACTAAATTCCATATAGCATAAGAGTAAACCTCGATAAAAAATCCGCAACCACACACGATGTCAGGCGATCCGTGCCTAAGTGGTGAATGGCCTAACGTCAGATGGTCGCAAACGAGCCCTCGGAGAACTGGTGAAACTCCTTTGTAACTCAAGCCTAAGCGTTGGCAAGGGCGCACTGCCTCGCCAGACAGTATAATTCGCCCCTACTCGTGGAAACTATATGGATAAGTATTTAATTTAATTAATTTAAGTAATTAATTTAAGAAGGGGATTAGCGTTAAAAGCACTAAAGAAGGCATAAGAGGGGACCTCATCCTCGAAGTGACAGAGAAAGAACAGAACGAGCGCCTGAAGAAGACTTTCGTGGCCCGCACGGGACGGAGAGAAACGCAGTAGAGGTTGTCCGGGGCTATCAGGTCCAGGTGTACCTATTTGATATAGACGGAGAAGTCCCAAGGTAGAAATCCTGAGACAAGTTCGGAGGTATACCGGCAGCAGGAAGCCTGACGACGTCAAACTCATTTGTATAAGGGAAAATAGAGAACACAAACGTCACGGTTGGACTGATACGTATCGCAGCCAAGAAGGCACTGGAAAGAGAACATATACCTATTGGCTGGAACTCATGCAAGATACGGGAGAGACTGCGTGTCCAGGTGTGCTTTAGATGCCTGCATTTCAGGCATAGTAAAACGGACTACAAGAGAGAAAACAGGGAGGACTCCTACTACATATGTGATAAGGAGGGGGCACCAGTCACGAGAGTGCAGTAGTGAGACGACTTTTTCCTTCACTTTTAGAGAATCCGGTCACAGTGCCCGGAGTGTAAAAAACTGATCCTGGAAAAGCGGGGCCTCAAGAAACAACATCCTGCCACAAGCGATGAGAAAAGGATGGGTGAAAACATCTAGGGCCAGGAATCAGACAGCGTATGGGTAAGTAAGTTAGGAAGATAAGAACCATCTAATACGCAGTTCCTTTAAATAAATGTGGGAAGGGCGAGGGCCGCTCACGACGTTGAAGAGGCATTCGCACGAAGGAAAGGTATGACATTTGGTCTTTCGACAGAGAATCGTTAAAGATAGGGGATGTGACGTGACGGTATACGTAGTGAACGGAGGTATTGGAATCACCAGACACTCTGTTAAGAATGTTAATAGGTATGTTAAGGCATAAGTTGTAGACCGCCTGGCGTACAATTGTTATGTTTCACCAAACGTCCCGCTTCGAGAGGGGAATACCTATCAGAATGGATCCACGCTATGGGGCTTACCGTGCTAAATGACCTACGTTCGTAAGGAGTAATAGTGAATCCTTTCTGGACCTCTCGCAGGTTTCAACATTACTTCTAAACAGTGCCATAAGCTGGACTGGTTTGGAAGAACAATCGCTCAGCTTACACAAGTATGTGAGTTTTGAACTAAGGAGCAAAAGGAAGAAACGGAAAGATGAATCGATCTAAAAAGATTTTCAAATCAGGAAGCTTTTGTGGGTACTCTTGGCTTGATTGGTCCGATATGCGAGGATTTGAAGGAGTTGATCGAGAGATCAGGTATCAGATAACCAAATAGCTTAGATGCGACGCGTAGTGCTTTCGCGTATAAATATCCATTATTTGATAAACAGCGGAAATTGATACCCATGAAAGGTGCTCCAGTCGTAAAAATGGTCTTCGAGGGCGCCGCTCGTTGCATCTAAGCTATTGTTTATAATAGAAACAGCGGAAATTGATACCCACGAAAGGCGCCCGAATCATAAAAATAGTCTTTGAAGGCGCTGCGCGTCGCATCTAAGCTATTTGATTATCTGATACCTGATACAAGTTGTATTTTATTGTACCCACTGGCTTTATTATTTAGGAGTTTGGGACACAACAATCCTGCATGTATAATGTGGTTTTGGAGCACTGAAAACCAAACCTGTATATTTTAGTCCAATTGTGGAATATAACACTCTTTGTATCAGGTATCAGATAATCAAATAGCTTAGATGCGACGCGCAGCGCCCTCGGAGATCATTTTTCGATTTGGGCGCCTTCCATAGGTATAAATATCCGTTATTTGATAAACAGTGGAAATTGACACCCACGAAAGGTGCACCAATCGTAAAAATGGTCTTCGAGGGCTCCACTCGTTGCATCTAAGCTATTTTTATAATAGGAACAGCGGAAATTGATACCCACGAAAGGCGCCCGAATCACAAACATAGTTTTCGAGGGCGCCGCGCGTCGCATCTAAACTATTTATTACAATAGAAACAGAGGATATTGAACCTACGAAAGGCGCCCGAATAGTAAAAATGGTCTTCGAGGGCGCCGCGTATCGTATCTAAGCTATTTGATTATCTGATATCTGGTATTTTGTTGTACCCACTGGCTTTATTATGTAGGTTTCTGGTGCGCCTTCGGTGCCAAACGGCGAAATCAGAAGCAAGTAAAAACATTTTTTAGGCGAATGATAGCTGCATCATTTTTGTGTAAAGGTTCAAAAAAATTTTTTTTCAGCGTTTAATTTTTTTAACGGATAGATACTAACCAAGGCAAAAGGCGCACCGGCCCGTGGGCCGGTGGGCCGGCGGCCCAGTCCGGGCCTGACTGGATTATTATATTGAGGTATTCTAGTATTAAAAGGTAGGTACTCACGTTTTAAGTCGGTAGGATATACCGTTTTCTACAAAACTCAATTTGAACATTTTTTCCTTTTCTGAAATTTAAAAAAAAATTGTTTTAGGCATTTAAGATCAATAAAGTATACCCCGATGTCGTATCAGCCGTTCCAGATAAACTATTACATGTCACTTACAAGGCAGATAATAAAGTTGAGCTGGGAAACGAACTTACACCGACTCAAGTAATTGAACAACCTAAAGTAACGTACGAAGGAGATAATAATTGTTTTTATACATTAATTTTTACTGATCCAGACGCACCCAGCAGATATAATCCAATATATAGAGAATATATTCATTGGCTAGTAAGTACCAAAATTGCTTTAAGTATGTTATTTCTCATCTTTCACTTTTATACTGTAAAGTTTCCACAGAGGTTCATTACCTTAAAATATTAATAAGAATCATTGTTAGCAACCATAACCATACCATAATTCAATTTAGTATTTTTGGTGGGAATAAGTCATAATTTTATTTTAAAATCAAGTTTATTTGACGTTTCTATTTCCACTTCGGAAATCGTTCTCAAAATACAAAATAGTAATAAATTAAACACATTTCTTTTTGGTATTTTTCTCTTAAATTGATCTTTTTTGAGTTATAAATAATGTAAAACTCAGAAAACAACGAAAGATGACGATTTTCAAGGCTCAAAAATATAAGTAAAAAATATCATTTTTAAAATTACGAAGTACCTAAATTCAAGTTCAAACATTATTCTATCAGTTCTTGATAAGAATAAAACACTGTAAACTTTTGTTTTCGACACTTAGTCCATTCTTTCACGGTTTTTGCTCTAAATTTTAAAGAACCGCTTGGATTGACATGAAATTTGGCACACGCATAGCTTACATGTCAAAGAAAAAAGTGATATTGTGCCGATGTGTGCTTTTGTCCTGGGGGTGAGTTTCACCCCCTCTTTAGGGTGAAAAAATATATGTCCAAAATAAATCCGGAAATGGATAAACTGACTAATTTTAAGTAACTTTTGTTCTATAGAGCTTTTTCGCCAAGTCAACACTTTTCGAGTTATTTGCGAGTGAATATGTTCATTTTTTAACAAAATAACTACATTTTTAGACGGTTTTTCGCAAATAACTTAAAAAGTAAGTAAGTTATCGAAAAAAAAGTTTTTAGCAAAAATATAGCATGTATAATAGTAAAAAAACGGTGTACGCGTTAGGACTCTGGACCTCGTAGTACCAGAGTTATAGCCAATGAAAAATAGATTCATATTCACCAAATTTGAAATAGAATATTTCGAAGTGAGATATCCAAAAAATTAAGCACTTTTTGGGGAAAACCCATTACACCTTTTTTAAATTATTTAATAAAAGCTTTATTTCTGTTTTTATAAAAAGTTTCTAGCATTAAATTTAAGCAAGTTACGCTCAAAATAAAGTTAGTCCCTTTTGTTTTGGCAAAAAAAATCGGGAAGACACCCTAATTAGCTACTTAAATGAAATTAATCGTTACCGATCCACAAATTATTTTACTTATATGTATTGTGTTTATATGATCTGTAAGCTTCATCGATTTAAAGTGCTTATTTTTGAAAAAATTTGGTTTTAAAGTAAAATTTTTAAAAATTTTAATTGTGAAAAATATGCTTTTTTCAAATTAACTTAAAAATTGTTAGAGATACCAAAAATTTTGAAAAACAAAAAAAGTCAGCATTGCTTTTCTGAATATCATGTATTGTTTTGTTTTTCTGTTAGACAAAAATTGAATAAGATTTGGTGTTTCTAAATTTGCATACATTCGTGATCAGTGACTCGTTCAACCCCTTTTAACTACAGCCCTTTCAAAAATAAGGACTTTGAACCGATGAAGCTTACATATCATATAAACAATACATACAAGAGTCAAGAAACGTGTAAAGTCGTAACGATTAAGTTCATTTGAGATACTAATTAGGGGGTGATTTTCCCGATTTTTTTACCAAAAAAAAAGGGGACTAACTTTATTTTGAGCGTAACTTGTTTACTTTTGAGGCTATAAATTTTTTTATAAAACAAAAATGAAGATTTTTTTAAACGCTTTTATTAAGTTGTAATGAGTTTTCCCCGAAATGTGCTTCATTTTTAGTTATGTCACGTTAAAGTATTCCATTTGGAATTTGACGAATATGAACCAATTTTTAATTAGCTATAACTCTGCTTATAGTAAATATAGAGACGCGATATATACACCATTTTTTTAAATTTTCACAGACTATCTTTTGCTATGAATGTTTTTTGACAAAATACTTACTATTTGAGTTATTTGCGAAAAACCGTCTAAAAGCGTGGTTATTTTGTTGAAAAAATGAACATATTCACTGGCAAATAACTCGAAAAGTATTGACTTGGTGAAAAAAATCTATAGAACAAAAGTTACTTAAAATTCGTCAGTTTATCTATTTCCGGACTTACTTTGGACGAATATTTTTTCGCCCTCAAGAGGGGGTGAAAACTACCCCCTGGGCAAAAGCACATATCGGCACAGTATCACTTTTTTTCTTTGACTTGTTAGCTATGTGTATGCCAAATTTCATGTCAATCCAAACGGTTCTTTAAAATTTAGAGGTTTTGCAATATTTTACCGTTAAAGAACGTACTAACTTTCACAAAATTTATTATAAAACTATGTTACTACAGCTGATTCGACAGAGTGTCTTTCTCAAGTGATTTATTTTACTATGTGTTTGCATCTTAAAGTCTCTAACTGAATAGGTTGCTCTTTGTCTCAAGTTGGTCATTCAGAATTATATCTGTATTTTTCAATTTATTAATTTCCATATAGATAAGGCGAAAACGGCGGGTTCGTTGGGAAAAATATTCCCATGAGATTTTTTGCATAATCAGATTCGTAAGACATCCCAGAATATGGTTCAAGAAGTCGCCCACGTAAAAAGTGGTCCAAATTTTTTTTAAACAATTTTTTTTAATCAAATTGCAAAAATCAGTATTTTTGGCCCAGACAATTTTTTGTGGATTTTTGGACCATTCTGGATAAAAAAACGTCTCTTATAATTTTTCTCTAAAGTTGATCGTTTTCGAGTTATAAGCGATTTAAAATTGAAAAAAAAACGAAAAATGGCGATTTTCAAGGCTTAATAACTCGGTTAAAAGTTATTATTATGAAACTCAGAAAGTGACTAAATCAAAGTTTAATTTACTAAGCTGTTATTTTTAAGTAATAATAATGAGCGCCATGCACGTGTTAGGCGGCCGTAAATGTTGAGTGCGAGAGAGATGCCATTCCGGCAGTCCAATTGTGCATCTTACTTGCACTCACATTTACAGCCGCGTCAATACGATCTAACCGCCCATTGGTTATTAATTAAAAATAACAGCTTAGTAATAAATTTATAACACAGATTTCTTCAGGATCATGTAGCGGCTTTAAATTTTGATTTAGTAACTTTCTAACTGTCATAATAATAATTTTTAACCGAGCTATTAAGGGCCGGTATTTCCAACCTCACTTAAGCCAAAGCTTACTTTAAGCCTTTGCTTAGGCTTGGAATGCCTGTATTTCCACTTCAATTTGAGGCTTAAGCCTAGGCTTAAACCAAATAATTTTAAGCTCGCGCGGGAGTTGGTTTAAGCCTTTGCTTAAAATTTGTTTTCTGTTTTTTGAGGTTATTTCTATATATTATTAATTATAGAGTTGTTTTGAAAACCAACTTTTAAGTAATAACGTTTTTATTGGATTATTAAATAATAATCTATTAATTTACTAATCGTAATAACGATTATTAAAATTCTTACTACTTTTGGTTTATTTCTACAATGCTTGGTAGGTATATATTTATTTTACAAAAATAAACTTACATTCCAATTTGACATTTTAAGGAATATATCCAATAAACAAAATTACAAAGACGGATCTATTGCTTATGCAAAATAACAATAAAAATATAACCAGAGAAAATATAGACAATAAACTAAAAACACATGTACCTACCATGTACACAAAATTAAGTGAAGTAAAAATAACATTGATACAGATGACAAGATAAAATTAAATGTCAACAGTAGTGGTTTCTACCTCAGGACTCAGAACAGTTAGCTCTGGCACTTTGACGTATTCAGAGGTACCAAACCAATTAACTTTACAGCTGAGCATCAGTTTAGTTAAGAGAATGATGGAAATACGGCACCCAGCTTAATCTTCTCCTTAACTTTTGACACAGGCTCAGCTAAGCAAAAGCTTAAGTAGCTATTTCCAACCGCACTTAAGTCAAAGCTTACTTTAAGCCTGAGCTTAAGCTTAGGTGCCTGTATTTCCACTTCAATTTGAGGCTTAAGCGTAGGCTTAAACCAAATAATTTTAAGCTCGTGCGAGAGTTGGTTTAAGCGTTTGCTTAAAATTTGTTTTCTGTTTTTTGAGGTTATTTTTATAGATTAATAATTATAGAGTTATTTTGAAAACCATCTTTTACGTAATAACGTTATCATTGGATTATTAACGAGTATTAAAATTCTTACTTATTTTGGATGGCACCTGAAAATTATTTATTTCTACAATGCTTGGTATATTTATTTTACAATAGTAAACTTACATTCCAATTTGACATTTTAAGAAATATATCTAATAAACAAAATTACAAAGACGGATCTATTGCTTATGCAAAATAACAATAAAAATATAACCAGAGAAAATATAGACAATAAACTAACAACACATGTATTACCATGTACACAAAATTAAGTGAAGTAAATGACATTGGTACAGATGACAAGTTAAAATTAAATGTCAACAGTAGTGGTTTTTACCTCAGAACAGTTAGTTCTGGCATTTTGACGTATTCAGAGGTACCAAACCAATTAACTTTACAGTTGGGCATCAGTTTAGTTAAGGAAATGATGGAAATACGGCACCCGGCTTAAGCTTCTCCTTAACTTTTAACATAGGCTTAGCTAAGCAAAAGCTTAAGTAGCTGTTGAAATACCGGCCCTAAGTCTTAAAAAGGGTCATTTTCGCGTTTTTCAAATTTTAAATTGCTTATAACTCGAAAAAGATCAACTTTAGAGAAAAATTATGAGAGCTTTTTTGTCCAGAATGGTCCAAAAAACCTAAATGTCCGAGCCAAAAATATTGATTTTTGCAATTTGTTTAAAAATAATTATTAAAAAAATTAAACCACTATTCACGTGGGCGACTTCTTGAACCTTATTCTGGGATGTCTCACGAATGTGATTATGCAAAAAAATCTCATGGGAATATTTTTCCCAACGGACCCGCCGTTTTCGCCTTGTCTAATAGATTCTAATAAAGATAGCTTAAGGCCTTTATTTTGAATATGAAGAATTTGAAACTGTTCATTAAAAGAATGATTATTATCTGAAGGTGAAGTGCGTATGTAGATGTGTCTGTTTTTCTATTGTTGAAAGCCCTCTTGTGTTCTGTTATCCGTTTGTCAAAGGTTCTGCCAGTTTGACCGATGTAAGTTTTTGGACAGTCGCTACATGTCAGTTTGTAAACAAAATTCTGTAATTGCTTTCTCTTTCGGCTCTTATTGTTCTTAATGCATTTGCCAAATTGTTGCTAGTTCTGAAAGCTGGTGTTATTCCTTTCTTTTTTATCTATTTGGCTATTTTTGTTGATATCTTGCCTGTATATGTGATAGATCAGGAGGTACTAGGTTTTTTCTGTGATGGTGGATATACTAATTTGAGGGCTTTCTTATGGAGTTTCTGGTTTAAAATTTTGTTAATTGTTTGTTCGTTGTAGCCATTGTTTATTGCTATTTGCTTAATGATGTTCAGTTCTATCTCGAAGTTATTTTTTGACATGGGAATTTCTGTCAGTTTATGTATCATGCTATGGTAGGCTGCTAATTTATGTTATGTAGGATGGGATGATGAATTGTGTATAGTTGTGTTGGTATGGGTAGGTTTATGAAATACGGAGAACTCATGTTTGTTGTGCAGTCTGGTAATTGTTACATCTAGAAAGTGTATGGACTGATTATGTTCTGTTATTGTTAGATAAAATGAACTTCCATCAAGTAACGTTCGAATCTATCAGTTCTTGATAAGTATTTTGGACTTATTTAATTTTAAAACATTTTTTTTTATTTGTTAATGACTGTCTTCTCATAAGAAACCTTCCTCATTAACAATTAATAAAATATATTTTAGAATAAAACATAGCAAGAATTCTTATCGGAACCTGATAGAAGAAAGTTTTAACTTAAATTTAGGTACTTGATAAAAAATAATTTTTTACTTGTGTTTTTGGGCCTTTAAAATCGTCATCTTTCGTTCTTTTTTCATTTTAATTTGTTTATAACTCGAAAACGACCAACTTAGATTATAAAAGACCTGTTTTGTTTGTTTAGAATGATCCAAAAACTGAAAGACGTAAGTACCTAAATAAAGAAAGAAATAACATTTTCCCGTGCCGAAATTTTTTTTAATTTATAAAAAAAAGTAATGTTTCAATTATTAGTTAATTATAGTCAGAACCAAATTAGATCGGTCGCCCCTTGTTTTTTATAATGGTTAATATACTGAATTACAGATTCAATAATTTTTAGCTGTGCCGATTGTCCTTATATCCGATCCTCTACTAACATATTGAGCATACATCATTTTATACATGAGATTTTTTTTCCTGGTTTTTTCTATGGGATCACTAACATGAGCATTTTACTGTAATCATTACACGTGGTTGTCTTTTTAAAGACAAATCATATGCTATGATTTTTCTGACGGATATTCTTAAGTTAATGTTAATTTCTTGTGATCGAATGAACTATCTTCCAAAAGTCGTCCCAGGAACGCAACTCAAAATATATTGGCAATACCATTTTAAAGTTATCTATGTATTTTAAAATGTACAATTGTATGTCTGAATTGTCATTCTGAATGAGTTAGATAAAATTAAACTATGTACTAGAAGAATTTTTTGCCAGTCAGCAAAAAACAAAATTTGTTTAATTTATTAATGTTTTGCATTTTGAGAACGATTTCCGAAGTGGAAAGCGAAACGTCCAATAAACTTAATTTTAAAGTAGCATTGTGGTTTATTTCCACCAAAATACTAAATTGCATTGATGTCACAAAAATAGCTTCAAAACAACATACTATAATTATAATAGTACATATACCTACTACAATTACACTCCTTTTTACTATATACTCTCTTGCCTTAATAATAATTCTTACATCTACTATAGTTTTCATAAAACATATTTTTAGACGAAAAAAAATATTTTTTTTCATTAAGTTCGAAATGTTTTTTATTTTGCGCCAAAATGATGACTGTTGATACAGTAGACTTCAATATAGGGCTTCTAGCATACAACGCATCAATTCAATTGATGCATTTAAACTACTAATTAGGTATTACCCAGCAAAATTAAAATACTCTAACAAACCGGCCCCTTGTGCGGCGTTTTTAGTCGCCCTAGTGCCCTAATTTGTATGGTTCCAGTGTTTTGTTTGTATTTTAATGTTTTGCAGGTGCCAGTAGGACACACAGACAATATTATTAGCGTCTGTTCTTATTCAGTGTGCGAAATACACCGTTCGATCCTTTATTCGTGATTTTTATTGTAAAACACCCTAAACCCTCTGAGATTAATTATATTATTCGTAACATTACATGTATATGTTCGGCTACCCAATATATTATTTAATAATTCGTCACCCATCGTGGCGCTTGTACCTTATAACCCTGGCGTTTACTTGAAAATTATGGGATAAATCGAGCTTGGCTGTGTTTTGGTAGTTTTAACGAAAAATCGCCTTAGAAAAGTGTGCTTCAGCATTAATAATTATTAAATGTTACAGTTTGGACCCTTTTCGCAACGGTGTTCAAAAAGAAGATCGCTAACTCAAAGTTAAAAACAATAAAGTGCTTTGCTAATTACATTTTTCATATTCGGACATAATTCGCTTCGGTATAATAATTAATATTTAGTGGACCTATTAACCCTATTGTTTTTCTAACAAGTAACAAAGTGAGTCGGTAATTATAGTATGCGGACATAATTCGATTCGGTATATAATTAATGGACAAATTGTTCAAAGTGCTTCAAGTATTCGGACGCTTTTTTCAATTTTTTTTTTATTATTTATTAGACAATTAACTGTTTCGGTATTACTAACTGGACTTTAACGTGTTAAAACCTTCTGTTTTGTCGAACACGAAATTGATTTAGTGCTAGTTGTTCCAAGGTTCCAAGGATCGTACAGGGTGGGGTGCAGAAAGGTGCTGGAGGTATTTTTTAATCAAGCGTGGATACAGCTACTTACTAGCAAGTACTTTCCAATTTTTGCATGACAAATCATTTGTACAACTTGCGTTCCACGCAAAACCTTGACCATTTGAGTGCGATAAATCATTCCGAGTCGGACTCTGGTATTTCAAATAGATCTGTGAATATAAACATTAGAGACATGTCTCAAAACATGGTGTTGACCAACTAACAATTTCAAGAGCTTTTGTCAAGATTGTCGATACAAAGTGCTCCCGCTTCGCCGTCATTCCAAAGTGGCAACTTGTCGAAATGCCATTCCGCTTTAATGGACACAAGGACATCGACGTAAATGCCTTTATTAGCGCCGTAGAAAGATATATAGATTGTGCATTAGTGTCTGACGAAAATGCTTTACGGGGAATCACGATGCTTTTCGATGATTTCGCGGCAAAATGGTATCAAGGCGGTAAATATACTATTTCGACATGGGACATGGGAGGAACTTGTTCGTTTACTGAGAATTACGTTCGGTCCGAACACATCGGCATATTGCGTGTATTTGCCGAGGAGCAAGACGGAAAAACGACAGTGGACATCTTTGTTTGCCGCTGTAGGGCTGTTCTCGCGCAATTAGAACCAGGCAGCCTTACAGAATCAATCCAGCTAGATATGGTGTATGGATTATTAAACAAGGGGATTCGAGAAAAGATTTCCAGAGATTCCGTTTCAACTTTTACTCAGCTGTTCACAGAAGCACGGAAAGTTGAAGATATATTTGAGAAACCTTGTTCTAATGAGAACAAAGCCACCCACAATCGAGAATTGCACGAAAAACGACCGCGATGTAGCTATTGTGGTGTTCATGGTCACCCTGAGGATAAGTGTCGAAAATTACGTGATCGACAATGCACCCATCGATTTACGACTTCGCAAGAAATTCGCGTACGGTTAATGCTACCGTCAGAGCAATTACTTCGAATTCGCCGCGCAATAGCCTAAACACTCCGTTAACTTGTTACGGTTGTGGCAAACCGGGATTTATTAGGGCTAACTGCCCAGAGTGTAGCCATACGGAAGCATCCTCGATAGATTTCTGTTCCGTAGATATAGCTCTAGATGATGAACGAGCTCGACCCAACGAAAGAAGATGGAAGAATACCTTCATAATTGGGGAGAGCCTGCTTGCTATGCTAATACAAGAAATAGCGCACCAAATTCACTACCACTTTACCGGGTGTCGCCTGCCAAAAGAGAAGTGCTTGGAACCGAGTTAGATAGACTTTGCGGTACGAAAAAAGATGTCGGTACGAGGCTTTGCGTGGACCATCAACGTTTAAACGCCGTAACGACTAGTGACTCGTATCCGTTACCGCGTATGGATGACATGATACAAGCCGCGAAGTGAACATTTTGTATGTCCACCATAAACTGGCGATCGTATTGTCAGCAAGTGAACGTCGTGGAAGTTGATCCGAATGAACCTGCCGTGGTATCGGAACGATTACCTCCGATAAGCGTGAAGGAAGCTCCAACGCCTGTGGTGCTAAGACGAAGACTAGGACGCTCGAGAAGAAAACCGTGTCTTCTGCCGGTCCCTCTTCTAACGGGCTCGAGGCCGGGGGAGACTGTAACAAACTAGGCTCTTGTGCGGCGCCTTTGTAAGGGATGATGAAAATTGGAGAGTGCCACCAACTGACACACGGCGTTCCGAGAAAGCAGTACCTACATGGTTTTTAGTCGCCCTAGTGCCCTAATTTGTGTGGTGCCAGTGTTTTGTTTGTATTTTAATGTTATGCAGTTGTCAGTAGGACACACAGACAATATTATTAGCGTCTGTTCTTATTCAGTGTGCGATGATCTTTTGTATGATAAACACTAAATACACCGTTCGATCCTTTATTCGTGATTTTTATTGTAAAACACCCTAAACCCTCTGAGATTAATTATTATTCGTAACATTACATACATGTGTTCGGCTATCCGGGGCTACCCAATATATTATGTATTCGTCACCTATCGTAGCGCTTGTACCTGCTTATAATACATCATTTTGATTGTGGACTAAACTCCGACTCCGAGGCATAAGTTAGTGGTAAAAATGAAAGAAATAATAATACAATAAAATTGTGCCCCACTGTATAAACCGTGTCACTTATCTACATCAACAATTAACACTTAGTTAATATATTTATTATGTTAGTAGTATTTTAATATGCCTCGCCGTAAATTAAATCAAAGTGAAGCTAACAGAGCTAGGGGATGCTTCAAAATAGCGCCATACAAATCGAACTTGTTAAATGACTATATGTTACACTAAACTGTACGAAGGAAACCTTTTTTACTGCACGAACACGTCTTCAAGCATCTTCTAAATGTCACTAGTACCGTTGTTCCCATTTGAACTATTGAAAGACGTTTAAAAACATTTGGTTGGATATCTAGGCTTCCTTTGAGACGTGTACCATTGATCTTACGATATCGACGTTAAAGTTTAGATTGGGCATTTAAATTGGAGAGATGAATCGTATTCGCCATTGTTCACAGACGAGTCAAGACTTAGCCGATTTTCAGAGGGCCGTTTATAGACAATACCAAGGGTACCAAGAAATTAAAAACAGTGTCAGATGGTTCATCCATTTGGAGGTGGTGGTGTTATGGTTTGGGCTGGAATCTGTTTCGGTGGAAGAACAGATATGTTCCTTTGCCAGGACACTATGAATGATGAGATCTAAATACGGGACATTATTAAGCCTATTATTGTTTATTTTTATGCAACCATTGGGTGGGGACCAGTTTTTTTCTCGGCGATGCTGCTCAACTACATAGATCTGCAGTTGTCGAAGAAAGTAGAAATTTGCATGGAATTTCTCATTTGGCATTACTCTCCCCTCTCCAGATCTTCTCACTATTCGCAGACTCTTCAGCAACTTCGAGAACTGTTACCACGACCACGGTTATAGGAAGAAATTGCTTAAAAATCTCTTGATATAATTTAATAGAGAGTATACCACGTAGAATTCAAGTAATAATTGGTCAATGGTGGATATACGAGTTATTAGGGCATAATGTCTATTAATGCAAAAATTAATTTTTATTTTTTATGGATAATTATTGCTCTTCTACCATTTACTTTATACTTCGTACCATTTATTTGGTTCAACATCATAGCGTGGGCAACGCACTTGCCGAAGCCTAAATGCACGCAACATTGTATGCAGCACAAAAGATATAGGAATCGACTCGTTTCGTTTCGAGACGGCCTATAGGGCTTTTCATCGATTGTCATTTGTTTCGAGCTTCTGTTATGTGTCACATGATATTAATATATCTCCGTCATACGTCTTTGGTTTGTATCATTGGTATATACCAATGACGTATGACGTAGATATATTAATATTATGTAACACATGACAGAAGCTCGAAACAAATGACTGTGAATGAAAAGCCCTATTACACAGCCATCAGTTTCCTCACTGAAACTTTGAAGTTCCAAGACACATCGATTCCCTTCTGCTTGTGAATTTGTATTCTACTCGGATGGCTAATGAGGTGGAGATACCGAAACATGTATCATCCTATTGAATACCTATTGAATACCAATTCATAAGCAGATGGTGTAACGAATTGTGCTCTTCTTCATCTATAATAATATAATTTTTCCAAATAGACTATAAGTTTAGGGCACTGGCACAATAATCCAATAACCTGTTGAGTATTTGTTTTCAGTTAATATAAATTTCCTCTTTTAGGTAGTCAACATCCCTGGATCCAAAATATTTCAAGGCGAAACCATAAGCGACTATGTTGGATCAGCACCACTCAAAGGCTCGGGACTTCACAGATACGTGTTTCTACTATACAAACAACCTGAAAAACTGAAATTTGACGAGCCCAAACACAGCCCTACCGACGGAAATCGCGGAAACTTCAACATCGAAAACTTTGCGAAAAAATATAAATTGGGTAACCCCATCGCTGGCAACTTCTACCAAGCTATGTGGGATGATTCTGTACCAGCTAGTCGCAAAAAGCTTGGGATTTAGTTCAATTTGAACGTATTGGTCAGTATTACAAAGTTCCATAATTAAATAAGGGAGAAGTTAAAGGGAGAAGGGAGGGTAAAAATAAAGTTAATTAGGAAGCTCAGATAATAGGCCTGGATCACGCATACCAAAAAAGTTTATTAATAGCAAGCTGAAAATTTGTTGACAGCTTAACGGTGTCAAGTCGGACAAACTTTGATGTATTCGAACACAGGAACAGGGTAAGTTTTAATTGTGGAACCTGATTTTAATTGTGAAACGTGTCATCCTGACAAGGTTATGATTGTGAAAACTAGCAGGTTGCTTTTAAGTTTATTCAATAGGAAACTTTATATTATAATATATGGAAAAATGTTTGTCCGAGAAATATGGAAATATGTTGGCCATTTTAATAAGCCCGACAAGTAGAACATGTCAAATGACAGGATTTATGTTGGTGGTAAATAGCAGTCTGATTTTTGCATGAGATTTTAATGAAAGAGAGGTAAATCAATTGAAAATTTTGTCTGACAAAATACATGGGAAGTTTTCGTAGTCTGACGTTCGAAACCTGTAACCTGTTCCACAATTAAATCTTCCCCTGTTCCAGTATTACCATACATCAAAGTTTGTCCGACTAGTAACCGTTAAGCTATTAATAAATTTTCAGCGTGCTATTATTAAACTTTTTTTTGGTACGCGGGATCCAGGCCTATAACCAATAATCGTCTTCATTAACAATTGACCAATAAATTTTTAAAGTACGACATAATTTAAAAGAGAATGTTAACGATTGATTACTATAGTTGCAATTGACGAAACTTTTGTAAAACTGTCCTTAATAATTATTTTCCTAACAAGTGCGGAAAGTCATACTTTTCCGCAAAAGTTAGGAACAATATTTTTTCTACGACGTTTAAAAAATGACCAAAACCTATATTGAATTAATATGACTATTTCACTCATCTTAAAATTTTCACATAATCTGACCAATCACAAACCAAAGACAGCTTGTGTTATCGCGAAAACACCAACTGTCTTTCAATTCTGATTGGTCTATCAGCTTCGTGTTTTCAACGACGTAACCATGGATACCGATCGCAAAGCAAAGTTTGACGTTTGCCAAAAAAATTATTGTAGCTGTATACGTCAAAATGAGTCGTTTCGGTGGTACTTCAAACGAAGTTATAAACCAAAACATTGAAGAAAATATACCGAGTAACACAAGAAAATCTAAATCTTATATATGGAGACAATTTATGATGTTCTGTGTGGATCGCAACTACAAATTAGATGCAGAAAATAACAACGAAAGACTAGCATTCATTCTAAAAGACTGGGCCTTCAACTATTTATTGTTATAGGTAAAAAATAATTATAACAAATTATTTAGTTATAATAAATATTTCATGATTATGACTAATTGTGAATTATTGACCTAATTTTTGACCTATCACTTTGTTCGTGAAATAGTCTAATAAAATACCACTCGTGATTTAATTTATCTTATAAGTCTGTCTTTTATTTCTAAACTCAACTGAGTTGCTTAAAGAAAATACATACACAAATTAGTTGTTTGAGAAGGTTGTTAAAACCAAACTTTCAATATAATTTGTTAGCATGACGACGATTTTGGTTTCCATGACAACGATTCAAAACCACTGTTATTGTCTACTGATTTGACTTTCGAATATTATGTCAAAATAATTTTATTTCATCGAATTGTCGCGTTAATTCCATTAAAACATGAACACAATAAGATGCATTTGAAATAAATTAGTAAATAATATCTAAATATTATTTTATTGCATGTATTATAAATATTTTAAGGCCAAATTAAAATATCTAAATTCAGTGCGAAAAGTAATGCGGAAAAGTAAAACTTTCCAAACTAAAACGCGTGGGGAAAAGTAGACATTTTTGCACGCTCGTAGAAAAACACTTTTAAAGATTTGACTACAAATTATAAGAGTTATTTTCCTAACAAGTGCAGAAAGTCATACTTTTCCGCACGCGATTGCAGTTTGCCGAACGAAGCGAAGCGGTGTTCGGCAAGCAGTCGAGTGCGGAAGAGACTTTCTGTAAGAGTTAGGAACAATCTTTTTCTACGAGCATTTAAAAATGACCAAATCTTAATCAATTAATTGAATTAATATAAAAACACATACACAAATTAAATCTTTGACAAGGTTGTCAAAACCAAACTTTCTATATAATTGGTTAGCATGACGACGATCTAATAACACCGAATTAAATTCAATGCGGTGCCTAAATACCTGTTATGTACAGGGCCCGGATTACGTACACTCGATACGCATCGTATCCGCCATGTTTTACCGTAGCGCCTTATGGGAAAACATGGCGGATACGATTCGTATCGAGTGTTCGTAATCCGGGCCCTGGTTTTAATATTTTAAAGGCATAGCAACGATGTAAAACAAAGCAATTATTGTCAAGAAGCACATCACACACTTTAAAACTTATCTTTACTTACGAATTAAAAAATGATTTAGATGGCATCAAGTGACGAAGAACTACCTCCATCTATCCTCGACGTTGTCAATTATCTTAATTTGTTACCGGAAAAATCAGCAAACAGGTACAAGAAAGAATACAATATTTTTATGAGTTGGTGTAAAGAAAAAAGTGTAAATAGCTTAAAAGAAGAAGTGTTTTTGGCTTATTTTATTAGTCTATCCAAAATCTGCAAACCAAATACTTTGTGGTCCCGCTATTCCATGCTCAAGTCAGTATTAAAAATTGAAAAAAATGTCAATATAGGCGATTATTTTAAGTTAACAGCATATTTGAAGAAAAAAGCGTAGGATTCAGTTGTACGTTCAATATAAACATTGTAAATAATAAATAAATATAATTAAAATTACATATATTTTTTTTTTTTTTTATTTACAATTTGCTTCAACCACAAGGGTTATTAGCAATGAACTGTATTTACATCAAATTACAAAATTTAGGTATATTAAATTTGGTTAATGAGTCCTATAGTACGTAAAAAATTAAGAGTCTTACATGAATTACTTTCACTTTAACAATCTTTAATTGTAGTTGGTAACTGTTGATGTTGCCGTTCTATAACGTAGAGGGGACAGTCTATTATTATATGTTGCACTGTTAGTTCACTATCACACACATAACACATCGGAGGGGCTTCCTTCTTTAATAAAAAGTCGTGGGTGATCTTCGTATGACCAAGTCGCAATCTGGACATGAGCACTTGGTCTCTTCTCTTTGTAGGATGTTTCGACGGTGATATACTTTGTTTGATTGTTCTTAATGTAGAGTTTGATTCGTTCCAGTTTGTTTGCCATTTTGTCATGATCTTGTTTTTAAAATATTGCTTTAGATCAGTATGAACGCAAGTAGTTATGATGTTTGTTAAGGGATTCTCACTCGCATTTTTTGCTAATGTGTCAGCTTTATCATTTCCACTTATCTCGCAATGTGATGGTACCCAGAGGAACTGAACTAATCTTTGATTTTGTTGGCATATCAAGAGTTCCGCCTTAATTAAGAGGAGGATAGGATGTTTGGGGTATACCCGCCTCAAGGCAGTTAATGCACTTAGGGAATCGCTAATGATTATTGAGAATTTGATGTCATGTGTGTTAACAAACTTTAATGACTGGAGGATAGCAAAGAGTTCAGCTGAGAATATGGAGGTTTGGGGAGGGAGCTGGTAGGAACTGTTATAGTTATCTGTTGTGAAAGCCGCTCCTACTCCATTTGCAGATCTGGATGCATCGGTATAAATATGGATGTGATCATTAAAACCATTTAATATCTCTAATAATCTCTGATTGAAGATTTTTGCTGGTGTGTCACCTTTCTTGAATGCAGATAGGTTTGTATTACAAGCAGGAAGAGCAATTGTCCATGGTAATATGTGTTGGCTGACTTTAAAAGTATTGTAAGTGTGTGGAATTATTGTGTCTAAGCTCTGTAACGTTGCTCTCACTCGATGATAAAACGGAGGATCCAATCTTTTCCCACAATTAAATGTCGATGGAAATCTATCTGTAAATGTGTTTTTATAAACAGGTACATGTGGGTTAGTTGATACTCTTAAGGCATACATGAGGCTAAGGTATTCTCTCCTGAGTTGAAGGGATGGTTCGCCTGATTCAACATACATACACTCAACTGAGCTTGTGTAGTGTGCTCCCAGTGCAATTCTAATTGCTGAATTATGAACTGTGTCTAGCACTTTCAATAGTGAACCTTTGGCTGAGTTGTAGGCAACAGCAGCATAATCTAGTTTTGAACGAATTAGGGTTTTGTATACAGTCATAAGAGTTTGGAAATCGGCACCCCATTGTTTATGAGAGATACTTTTCATTAAGTTAAGGCCGTTTTGAACTGACAGACGGAGAGAGTGGATGTGGTCTTGCCAAGATAGTCGGCTATCCAGTTTTACTCCCAAGAAGTTGATCGATTCTGAATACTTTATTGGTAAATTTTTTAGGAAGAGTTTCGGTGGATTTACTTGTTTCTTTGGAGTTTTACTGAAGATCATTGCTTTCGTTTTAGTGGGTGAAAATTCTAGGCCAGTAGTATTCGACCAATTCTCTAGTTTGTAAATGGCTTGCTGTATATGGGTCGTCATTGTTGATATATTTTTACCACGACAGAATATAACAAGATCATCAGCAAATAGACGGGCTTTGACTAATGGGCTAAGTGACTTAGCGATGTCATTGATGGCAATAAGGAAAAGTGCAACACTAAGAGTAGACCCTTGAGGAATACCGTTTAATTGGATTTTAGAGTCTGAAAGAAAGTTGTCTATTCGAACTTTGAAGTTTCGCCTATATAAAAAATTATTAATAAACTTGATAATATTTCCTTTAATCGACCAACTTGACAGGATTCTTATGATATCTGATCTCCAGATTGTATCATATGCACGCGTTATATCAAAAAATACAGCCAGACATTCTTGACCACATCCAAATGACTCATGAATTACAGATTCAATATCCACTATGTTGTCTAATGTAGATCTGGACTTTCTAAATCCACTTTGTATAGGGCTAAGTAGCTGTCGATCTTCTAGGTACCACATTAGTCGGTTGCTTGCCATTTTTTCAAGTACTTTGCACATATTAGATGTTAGGGAGATTGGTCGGTAAGACTCTGGGTCCGATTTATTCTTGCCCTGTTTAAGAACTGGTACAATAATGGAATCGTACCAATCAATGGGGAAAACATTATTTGTCCAAATGAAATTATAAAGATCCAAAAGATATTGTTTTCCTTCCGTTGGCATAGCTTTTAAAAATGTCGTAGGGATGTTGTCAGGCCCTGGGCTAGTGTCTTTAACTTTGTTTAAAGTTTCTAACAGTTCATCCATCGTAAATATGGCATTTAGAGGTAAATTATTGTGGTCATCAAGATTTATACATGCATTATTAAATTTATTTTTATGGGCTAGGAAACTTGTAGATAGATTTTCGTCACTGCTATGTTGTTGGTATACGTTTGCTAGTACGGAGGCTATTTCTTGCGTAGTTGAATAAATATGGTTATGATGTTCTAGGTAATGAATGGTGTTAAATGATTTTTTCCCGTACATTCTGCTTATCATTTGCCAAACCTCAGAAGTCGGGGTAGATGAATTTAAAGATGATACATAATTTTTCCAGGCTTCTCTCTTACTCTTCTTTAAGGTGTATCTACAATACGCCCTTAATCTTTTGAATTCTAGCTGGTTATTTAAAGTTGGGTGCCTTCTTAATTTATAAAACGCCTTTTTTGACTCTTTAATTGCTGCTTCGCAGTGGGAATTCCACCACGGGACTGGAGCACGTTTTTTTGGAAATTTTGAATAACCTATGGACTCGTGAGCTATTGACGTTAAAAACTGTACGAGATGGAGTACTTTGGAGTTAATATCAATGTCTGTATCAAAGGGCTGAACCAACTGAGAAATTTTTTGTGAAATTAAAGAGGAATATAGAGACCAATCTGCATTTTTCAGACACCATTTATTGGATGGAATTGATGAGGAGATATGGTTATTGTTCGTAATTAGGATAGGAAAATGATCGCTTCCATGCAAATGGGATGTCACATCCCACGACAGAGTTGGTTGTAAGACAGGGTCACAGAGGGATAAATCTATTGGGGATCCATTGCCGGTGGAAATATTGAACCTTGTGATTCTTCCATCGTTAAGGATATTCATATTAGAATCTGTAACAATTTGTTCGATTTTACGTCCCAAGGAATCTGTTTTTTTACCTCCCCAAAGTATATTGTGGGCATTAAAATCGCCTAATATAATACGCGGTTCTGGAATTTGATTGAAGAGTTCAGTTATTTCTTTTATGGACGGGTCTAAGTTCGGAGGAAAATAAATATTACATATATTGACTTTGTGGGGGCCTTTTATAGATACTGCTGTTGCCTCCAACTCAGTTCTTAAACGTATTACTTCGGTATTAAATGAGTTATGGACATATATTACTACTCCCCCACTAGCATGGCTAGCAGTTATTCTGTTCTTATAATACGGAGTATAGTTTCTTAAATTATGACAGTTATCTTCTTTGAAGTGGGTTTCTTGTAGGCATATTACAGATGGTTTAAACTTAGCTATAATTAATTTAAGTTCTTCTAAATGGGTGTAATACCCATTTAGGTTCCATTGCAGTATACAGTTGAATGTTGTATTAAATTTCAGCAGAGGCGTCGCTGCTGTATTCACTGTGATCAGTAGAGAAAGCGGATAATAATAGCTGTTTATTAATCTTAGTTTTTAATCTTGTACAGCGACTTTTCAGATACTTGGGAGTTAATGCTGGATGGATTTTAGTTAAAAAATTGAGTAGTCCTTCGATATCTTCTGTATACGTTTTTGCAATGCTGAGAGGATCTGCAGAGCCGTATGCATTTTCAAAGAAATCAATTAGTTCTTCCTGGGTTAAATATCCGTTGTCAGAATTATCTTGGAAAAAAGAACTAGTGCATTTAATAAGATCTTCTGCTAAAGTCTTATTATCTTCAGGAATAGTTTTTGCTTTCTTAGATTTACGCAGAGGTTCTTTAAATGGGTTCTGGTCTACTGATGTTGAAGGAGACGTTATTTCTGACACCGCTCGTTTAGACGATTGAGTGTCAGAGGGTGTAGGAGGTTGATTTTGGTTGTGATTATTCATTTCAACATTATCTGGCTGGATAGGTGTTTGAATGGGATTTGAATCAAATAGAGAAGTATTGGTTGTTTCTTTTGATTGTGGACTGGTGGATTGTTGCGAAGATTGTGAAGGATGGATAGTTGGCTGAGCATCTGTTATGATAGGGTGGCAATTTTGGATATAATTTGGTTGAGCAGTAGGTGATGAATTTTCGATAGATGTTTGAGTGTTTGTATTTTTTTTGCACTGAGAGGCTAGATGACCTTGTTCTTTACAAATGTAACAAGACTGTTTTTCAAGTGAAAAATAAATTCGATAATTGATTTGTTCATAGTTAATTAATATAGACTCAGGAATATTTTCCAGATTTTTAGGAGAAATGTAAGTATAGCGTCGGAAACTCAAGATATGCTTAAATAAAGAGTTAGTTGTACCTATTCTTAGAAAATCCAATGGAGTTATTTGATGAATTGCAAAATTTTGTAGTTGAGTCTCTATAATACTGTGAGGTATTGATGGGGGGACATTAGAAATTATCAGTTTTTCGCTTGGTGTGACTAACTTCCTGGCTTGGATACGTTCCTGATTGATTACTATTGTTCCATTATCTGTTCTTAAAAATTCGGTGACTGTTTCTTCAGTAGTAAAATATACGCAAATACGATCATTTACAATCCTGGAAATGGCGAGAATTTTATTGGGATCGACTTTAGTTGCTATGGCATTTAAATAATCTTCAATTTTTGTATTTGGAAGTGAATTGAATAAAATGGCTTGGTTTTTGCTTGCGAATTTTTTGTTAGGTTGAGTCAGAGCGGTTGAATATAATTTTGATTGATTGGATGGATTAATGACATCTTGAGAATTTTGAAGTTCAGAAGATCTCTCCTCTGAAATTTCCTGCATATTGGGCCTATGTTGCCTGATTACGGCCCTTGTGCTTGGACAGGTTCATTAGTAATTAAGCTACTTAATTACCTCGTTACTGGTATTTATAACCGTTGTTTACTGTTTGTTGATTAAAAAATAGTAATAAAGATGATCTAACTTACAGTTTGATCCCAAAATCGGATTAAGCACTATATAATACACTATTATACCAACTTTGATAATTTTCTAACAAGTAAAACCACCTTAATTTTGATAAAAACTAAGAGCTAATCGGAAACACTGTTTACTAGTTAAGAAACCAGTTTCCAAAATTACATATTTTGTATTTGATAATAATAAAATTGTTAAAAAGTTGACTTAATTCTTTGACAATGTTGTCAAAACCAAACTTTCAATATAATTAGTTAGCATGACGACGATCTTGGTTTCCATGACGGTGGATACGCGTGCGGAAAAGTAAAAACCGCGTGCGGAAAAGTAAACCGCGTGCGAAAAAGTAACACGCGTGCGCAAAAAGTAAAACTTTCTAAACTAAAATGCGTGTGCGAAAGTAGACATTTTTGCACGCTCGTAGAAAAAGTACTTTAACCTTTAACTACCCGCGCATCAAGTTATAACATAACTACACGCGTGGCGTACTTTATACGCCACAAGAAAATACACTTAAAAACAGCGGATTTCTTTATTTTTTTTTTTGAAAAAATATACTTAGTTGTTTGTTATAAACCTTATCCGGGATCAGTGAATACTTGGAGTTCCTTTTCAGTAAACCAATTAGGATTTATAACTGGAATCATGGAATAACTGGATTCCATGGTAAATAAAATTAATAATAAAAAAATTTTAAATGTGATTTTTTACAGGAGAAAAAGTATTGTTTATAAAGAAAAATATTTTTTGTGCGATAATGACTAAAAACAGTTGAAATATGTACTTATATTACGACTTATATTAATATAATCGTGGCGTATATTGTCCACCACCAAAAAACAACAAATAATAAACTGTAAATTACGAGCTTCCCAGAACGCCGATTATAACGAAACTAAAACCAAATTGTAAAGCACATTCCAGTGATAGGTTAGAGCAGCGGTTCTCAATCTTTTTGTGTCATGTACCACCAAATACTTTTTATTATTTTTGGTACCACCTAATTGAAATATACTCGTACATCTAACTAGGTGATCTAATTAACTATAACAGTGGTGCTGATTTTGGCTGTTTTTGCGTTTTGTGTACCACCTCAAAAAATGAAATGTACCACCAGTGGTACATGTACCACAGATTAAGAAACGCTGGGTTAGAGAGATAAACAAGGTCAAAAATTAAATTTTTAAATATATTTGTAGTAGAATTCTTATATCTGACGTACAAAATACGCCAGCGCGTGTAGTTAAAGGTTAATGTAAGTGGGTGATCGACGTGTGAGCCATAATACCGCGGTTTTAGGCCCGGCGCAAATTGAACCTAAGCGAGACACAGCCTGCGCCGACGGTACTGGTGACCCGTGCAGTTATTTTTCTAGCGCACCGCATATTGAACACAAGCCAACCCGACCGTTGTCTGTCACCGTAACAAATAGAGACGGGCAAAATCAGTGCGGACGTGTAACGGTTACTTTTGATACCGGTTCTCAGTGGTACTGAGTACAAATACTGATTACAAAATACTGATGTATCTGATCCTTGTACTGAATTCAGTAGGCAACTTTAAATCCGTATTTCCGTACTTGTAACGTTTTAAATACCTAACCTCCCTAGTAACATCTCCCTAGTACTCGTAGCGGCATGACTTTCGAAAACATCGAATTTGATCATAATAGGGCGCATAAAAAGATATCTTATACTGAATATTTTATTGCTCCACACAATATATGTTTAAAATAATATCAAAATTGTTTAATGATCCCTCCGTTAGTCCGTTAAATTTTTAATTTTATATCTTCAATGTATTTAAAATATTAGTAATATCTCCAATTATGATTTTAACTGTGTAATAAATTACTACCAACTACCACACCAACAACGCATTATTTGCATGAGTGCATTTTTCTATAGTCAAAACTGCTTATTCTTTTTCTCATGATCATCTTTCAGTGCGTCACAGTTTTTCGATTTCTCTCTAACGCATTAAATTGTATGTGACAGAAAAAAAGGCACGTCTCTGAATACTTTGGTAATTATTCTAGTTCGGTGATTATTCTAGTTGTCGATAGATGGCGCCATAATCAAAAAAGAATTATTTATTAAATAAAATAATAATATTATCAATATAATCTGTACAATTTATAAGACTATACAAATGAAAGAAAATACCATTTTATAAATGCAATAGACACAATTGATTTGGTTTTATTCCAAATTGAAAATAAAATTTGACAACTGTCAGATTTAACTAAAATGTCACGTTAGAATAAATGTCATAAATGTGTATTATCACGGACTTACCTTTTTTTCTATAATTTGTGACGCACTGAAAAATGTTCATGAAAAGGAGAATACCTATTATATTTATATCTCGTCTACATATTTTGTTTTTAAGCATAAACAAAAATTTAGATATGATGTTATGATGACAAATTTTATTTGAGGGTAATGCGATATTCACAGATTCTTTAACGGCTTTTAAATAATGAATCTTTTTCAATGATAATGTTGTGTAGATTTAAGAAATGAATAATACAAAATTTTTATACCTATATAAGGGGATTACGCCATCATTTGTGACATTGTATTTCTAGGCCTGGATCCCGCGTACGAAAAAAAAGTTGATTAATAGCAAGCTGAAAATGTGTTACCTAATAGCTTAACGGTGTCTCGTCAGAAAAACTTTGATGTATGGGAACACTGGAACAGAAGAAGTTTTAATTGTGGAACAGGTTAAACATTTGGAACGTCATACTACGAAAACGTCCCATGTATTTTGTCGGACAGATGATTTGTTACCCTTTCATTAAACTCTCATGCAAAAATCAGACTGGTATTTTTATCACCAACTTTAATAAGTCCGACACGTAGAACATGTCAAATGACAGGTGATAAATAGCAGTCTAATTTTTGCATGAGAGTTTAATGAAAGGGTAAGAAATCAATTGGAAGTTCTGTCCAATAAAATACATGGGAGGTTTTTGTAGTCTGACGTTCCAAATCTTGTTCCACAGTTGACCTGTTCCACAATTAAAACTTCCCCTGTTCCAGTGTTTCCATACATTAAAGTTTGTCCGACCAGATACCGTTACGCTATTAACAAATTTTCAGCTTGCTATTAATCAACTTTTTTTTGTTACGCGGGATCCAGGCCTATTCGTTTTAAGTAACCTTTTTTCTAATAATGTGTTCTTGTAAAGCATATCTGGTATCGCCGTTTATTTTGTCTACGAGTACCTATAGGTCTGGATCCCGCGTACGAAAAAAAAGTTGATTAATATCAAGCTGAAAATTTGTTAATAGCCTAAGGGTGTTTAGTCTGATAAACTTTGATATATGGAAACACTGGAACAGGGGCAGTTTTAATTGTGGAACAGGTTAAAAATTTGGAACGGTCAGACCACGAAAACGGCACATTTATTTTGTCCGACAGAACAGACTTAAACTCTCCGAACAGAGATTAAACTCTGATGCAAAAATCAGACTGCTATTTATCACCTGTCATAATTCCTGTCATTTGACATATTCTACATGTTCCACTCATTAAAACGACCATTTGGTGATAAATAGCAGTCTGATTTTTGCATAAGAGTTTAATCTCTGTTCGGAGAGTTTAAGTATGTTCTGTCGGACAAAATAAAATGTGCCGTTTTCGTGGTCTGACCGTTCCAAATTTTTAACCTGTTCCACAATTAAAACTGCCCCTGCTCCAGTGTTCCCATATATCAAAGTTTGTCCGACTAGACACCCTTAAGCTATTAACAAATTTTCAGCTTGCTATTAATCAACTTCTTTTTCATACGCGGGATCCAGACCTACTAATAAAGTTAGCAGAATTTTAATGACAAAGCGGTATTGGGGTTTGACTATACATATAATATGTACTAATATTTTTATTTATCACAGTAAATTGTATTTACCATTCGTATTCAGTTCGTTTCCTATCTTCTTCCATACCTCGTCTTTTAATTTCGTCCTCATATTATAATCGTCGTGGCTGGTATCATATACGATGAGATAATTTCGAAAGAGTTCTATCAGCTTTTCAACGTCCATCTCGCAAACAAAAACACAACTGAGAATTGAGTCACGCGTCCCACGATCCAAGAAAACTGTACGCCGATGACAAACCTTCCCAAGCTAGACCTGCGAACGCATGAACTGATAGTAGGATGCGCAGAACGGTCTACACAGTCCGCCGGTGCAGGTTGTGTCTCGCTTAGGTTCAATTTGTGCCGGACCTTAAGAACGACGGTTTTACTCGCGGCTCGTTGGTGCTGATCGACTAGCGAACAAAAGCAAAACAAAACAGTCGTGTCAACCTTCCACAGCCAACGTGTCGTAAATTTGTTACTTTCTTTCCTATAGGAAGCTCGCATTGATTGAATTTTTTTCTTGACATCGGCTCTAGTTGAGTTAGGTTCATGTTTTTACCATATTTAAGAGTTTAACATTTATTTTTTATTTAGCGTATGGCTTAAGTACATCACAGAATATATTTATTTAGATTTATGCATTATACAATGCATCACAAACAGATGTCCAGTTTTTTTATATATATATTCGATTGACCCTTCGGTTGCCATTACAAAGTCTATAGGGTCGCCTGTGTATGCTCTGCGTGGTCAGTCCTGAACAATGTGACTGATCGTCTGTCTTGCAGCGCCACAGTCACAAGAAGGCGAGGGGACTTTACCCCATCTGTAGAGGGAGTCGGCGCATCTTCCACAGTTTGTTCGAATTCGATTAAGGGCTACCCAAATCTTACAGGGACGTTCAAATTCGCCAGGTTTTCCTATGATGTCCGGTAGACTATGGTAATGCGGATCTGTCCTACTTTCCCAATCTTCTCTCCATCGGGTATTTAAGTCAAAGTTGGATTGCTGCAGCGCTTGAGCAGATTGTAGAGGGGGTAACCTGGATCGGAGACGGTTTCCAAGAATATCGGGGATGTCGTTGTGGACTAGAAGCTGGCGACTGTCCATTATTTTGTTATATTCTTTAACCAATGCATGTTCGCGACGTATATGTAGGTTGGATGGTGCTATATTACTAAGGGTAGGTAGCCACATTGTAGAGGTGGGCTTAATTGTGCCTGTTATCATACGCATAGCACGGTTTAGTTGGGTGTCGACCAGGTGGGTATGCTTGCTATTTAGCCACACTGGTGCACAGTATTCTGCTATCGGATATATCAGGCCAAGAGCAGAGGATCTTAAAGTTGATGCTGTGGACCCCCATGTAGTGCCGCAGAGTTTCTGTATTATATTGTTGCGTGTTTTCAATTTTGCTGCTGTTTTCGTCAGGTGTTCTCTGAATGTGAGCGTTCTGTCTAGAGTAACCCCAAGGTATTTCGGGTATTTATTGTGTTTTAACAGCTTGTTATTAAAATACATTCGAAATTCTCTGTTTGTCAGCTTGTTGTTGAGATGCAAAGCTGATACTTCAGTTTTTGTAGTACTTGGTTGTAATCTCTATTTCTTAAGGTATTCGCTGAGAATATCCAAACTTCCGAGATTCGGTTTCAGGCATGTCAGCAATATAGAGGCTGAAAAGTAAAGGGGCAAGAACAGAACCCTGTGGAAGACCATTGTTAAATTTCATCTGTCTACTCGTCTCCTTTCCTATTATAACCTGGAAGGCTCTGTTTGTCAGCATGTTGTCAATGAGGATAATTATCTTTCTGCAGGGGATAATACGGGCCAGTTTATATATTAATCCCTGTCTCCAAACAGTATCATATGCTGCTGTTCCACTATTGCTGTCTTTTGTTTCTTTTGAAAACTAGCTTCTATAAAAGTTGTTAATTACAGCACTTGGTCCGTACAGCTTCGATGAGGGCGGAAGTCAGCTTGTTCAATGGGGACATTTTCTAGTATCCTATGACTAATTCTGTTGAGGAGAAGCTTTTCTAATAGTTTATATATTATGCTGAGTAGAGCTATGGGACGGTAGTTTTCTGGCTTATCGTTTGATTTGACCGGTTTCGGAATTGCAATTATTTTTGTTCGCTTAAGTGAGAAAGGAATGTTACCTGACTGAAGTATATCATCAAAGAACATTGCAAACCAATGTTTCGTGTATGCACCACTATGTATCAAGAACTCAGGAGGATACCATCAAACCCAGGTGCTTTACCTGATTTCATTTCTTTCAGCGCATGTGTGATTTCAGAAATAAGTATTCTTGCTGAATATTCGGAGTTCGTTCTGTTCATTTGTTTTAATGCCCTTAAGTCTCTTTTCACGTTGGTAGTATGTGTTCGATCTCGTGGAGCTCTAGATAGAGATACTATATGGGAGGCAACCTTGTTAGGAGACATTTTAGACTCTCTGGATTCCAGCTGGTCAGCTCCTCCAATTTCCGCAACAGGGACCATGCCTACCGGCTTGGCAGGCATGGTCCCTGGATGTTGTGTAAAAGCTCGTCGGCTATTTCTCGGTCACCACTTTCGAGAAACTTCGCGTATAAGTCTTCACATGTTTCAGTCCATCCGGGCACATATTCTTTGCGATACTCCCTAGGGATGGTTTCCTTGGCAGCGCTTATTACTGCACCCACAAACCTCTCATAATGTTTGCTGGTTGGAGGGACCCAGCTCAAGGTCCGATCTAGTTGTTCAGAGAACTTCTTCCAGTTTGCTTTTCTAAGATTCCACCTGGGTCGAGGATATGATCTAATTATTGGAATTGATATTCCGATGGTGATAAGCACAGGACGATGTTGAGTATGTGGGAAGTCTGCAAGGACACTTCTCGCAGTTGTTAGTTGTCTGTCGTTGGTATCTTTTGAAACAAAACATAGGTCTGGGTTATATTATTTTCTCCATGCAGCTGATTTAAATGTTCCTCTGTCTTTGGCATCAAAAACTAGATATGTATTTTACTCTTCGGACCATTCTACTAGTGCCTCCCCATTTTCATCATTCGTGGTGTACTTCTACATTTCGTGGTGGCTGTTGAAGTCGCCGATGTATATAGTAGGATGTGGATTAGTCTTTAGCACTTCTGGGTTCCATGTAGTGGCTGGAGGTTTGTATATGTTAACTACGGTAATCTCTCCAATTTTGGTGACTACTTCATGTATATTATTTTCATTGGAAACAGAAAGCAGGAAACCATTTTCTATATTGCAGAGAATGTAGGTTGCGACGCCGTAATGTTTATCATAAATGGCTCCCAGTAAATCGTAGCCAGGTATCTTTCCCCTTAAATCAAGCTGGACTTTGTCTTCAGTATATGTCTCTTGTATGACAACCAGGTCAATGTCGTTATCGTGTAGGATTTTTTGCAACACTTGGCATTTTGCCTTGCTTATGCCCCCGATGTTAAGGTGACAGACTTCGATACACGGTCCGAGATCTCTAGTCAGTTGGTTCTGAGAAGAACCTTTATTTGTTCCCATCGTATGTTTACGTATAGATAAGATTTCTGTTTGTGATCTGTGATGTTGGCAGGATTTTTTTTTTGTTTTTCGTTCGTCTGGCGCCAAATTTTGCTAGTTCATTTAGCGTTACCCAGGGTGCACCACATGGATGCGAACTAGCATTACACCCCAGAGTTTAACATATTATGCAGTACCTAAGTCGAATTGCTTTGTTTTTGTACTCTGGCGATGTACATTTCCATAAACAAGAACAGTCTCGTAAGCAATATATAAATTCTAATAAAAAGTCGTGACTGAGAATTCGCATATCCATGATTAAAAACACTTCAACTGTAAGTTCAAGTAAAAAATGTATCAAGTAATGTTGTTGTTCAAGTAAAAAATAAAACCAACTGACGAGCCGCGAGTCAGGCTCGTCGGTATATAAAACCGCTGTATTGCAATGATACAGTGGCGAGCTTTACCGACGAGCCACAAAACCGCGGTTTTACTCGCCTGTCGATCAGGGCCTTTAATGGCTTAATTTATTTTTGTTCCGACTATATTCGGTGTAGTGTAAATGTAGGGAAATAAATATTTTTAAGGTTTATTATATTTTTATTTTAAATATTAAATCTTAACCTCTTGACTCCAATAGTATAAACAACTCTGACGAAATACTGAGCCAAAGGCTAAAGTCTGAGCTTATTGCACTTAAAAAAAGACAGGAGCCAAAGGATGCGAAGTATAACGTACGATAGGTCTTATGAGTCGTCTACTAAAATTGTTCTTAAAGAAAATCTATAACAGAATTTTAAAGCTATGTGAAACTCAAATTTCCTCCAACCAGTTCGGGTTCATAAATGCTGTTGGTACGAGAGAGGCTTTCTTTTCAGTAGGTACAACTCTTATTCCAGAGATGCAGATGCAGATAGGTACGTCAACTGCGACGAACCATTACTGGAATCAAACCACAAATCTCAAGGTTGAAGGTGAACACACCGAATATGTGAACGCCATGCATGGAGTGAGGCAAGGCTGTATTAATGTGTCCTCTAATCTTCAATCTCTACTCTGAGAGAATATTAATCTAAGTTTTGCACGAAACTGAAAAAGATATTCTACTAAACGGGTACCGGTTGCATCTAAACATTCCGTATATGTATTTGGAACCTAGGAGTTTTCTATTGGTTCGTTACAGCACGCGGTAATATTTTAACCAATAGACGGCGAGGTTCCAAACGCATATACGGAATGTTATTCGGTCCCAAATTCATATACGGAATGTTAAATATTCGTACACCGAAAAAGATAAGTTTTTATTGGAGTCTGTTAAAAGGGGATTGATTTTAAAATACTTGTTACTGTATTATTAAATAAAAATAAAACAATTATAGTATTTCGAATGTTATTTGGTGCGAAATTCATATACGGTATGTTAAATATTCGTAGAACAAAAAGAAGATTTTTATTAAAGCCAGTTAAAATGAGACTGGTTTTTAATAGTATATTATGTAACGAGCATTTAATGATGGTCGTTATGAAGCGAGTATAAGGGATACGAAACGAGCCGCCTAGCGGCGAGTTTCGTATAGAGTACGAGCGTCATAATGATAATTAAATGCAAATTGTATACACGATTTCTTCTATGATCATTCACAAAAAAAATATATTCAAATTTATTAATTTTGTAACGCAAACAAATTAAGTAGTTTGTCAGTCTGACAGTTTGTTTACATATTGAGAACTGTCAAAGCGTATGTATTTGACTCGCCATTAGTTACTGCGCTTGTGCCACCTTTATCGCGAATGTCATATCGCCATTCTATTGGTTAAAAATCTGCATCTTAATGAAAATCTCTATCATAATGAAGTTCATTATAATACAGGTAGTGACATCATAATTGATATATTATAGTATGAGAATAGAAAAATTATTGTTAATGTATTATTAAAAATCCACAAGGAATAAGGTTTTCCTGTAGTTGGCTGTATACAATATAATACAAAAAAACCAATAAAGTCCTGTATAAAAGGTATATGTTTAAAATCCCTAAAAAGGGCTTCATCGCAGAACTAGTTTTCGATTGGTTGACCAATCATTATCAGTGCTTTCCTAAAATGAATATAACCTGATAAAATGATGCAAAAGTTTTAAAATTTTGACTACGGTTAAAAAAAGTTGTAGGTTATACTCACGTGACCTTACCATGCTTAAACATAAACGACATAAACACGAGTAAAACAACATATGAAGTGAAAAGGATTAATTTCATTTTTAATGCTAACTAGGGAGTGACCTTCCCGAGTTTTTTTTGACCAAAAAAAAAGAGACCAACTTTATTTTGAGCGTAACTTGCTTACTTTTGATGCAACAAACTTTTTTAAAAAAACAGATACACCTATTTTTTTAAATACTTTAAAAAAGTTATAATGATTTTTCTCCAAAAAGTGCATACATTTTGGTTATTTCACGTTGAAATAATTCACTTTGAAATTTGACGGGTATGAACCTATTTTTCATTAGCTAGAACTTTGTGTCTACTGGGTCTAGAGAGTTCATGCATACATAATTTTTTTCAATTTTTAATGTGCTATATTTTTGTTAAGAATGTTTTCTTTAATAAAATACTTACTTTTTGAGTTTTTTGCCAAAAACCGCCTAAAAGTGTGTTTTTTTTTTTGTTGAAAATGAAGGTTTTTACTCGCAAATAACTCGAAAAATATTAACGTAGTGAAAAATCCTATAGAACAAAAAGCGCTTAGAATCAGACGTTTTATCCATTTTCGAACTTATTTTGAACGTATATTTTTTTACCCCTTATAAGGGTGCGAAACTCATCCCCAGGACAAAAGCACACAGAGGCCCAAAATCATTTTTATTCTTTGGCATGTTATCTATGTGTTTGCCAAATTTCATGTCAATCCAAGCGGTGCTTTAAAATTTAGAGCAAAAACCGTGATTCAATCTACTATAAGTTGCTAACCGTTGCCAAGGGCAACCGACACAATAAATCACGTAATTCGAGTAATCACGAGTAATTTTCGTTTAACAGTTATTTTCCTAACTAGTGCGGAAAGTGATACTTTCACGCACGAGACTGCCGTTGACCCGAACGACGCAATAGCGGAGTTCGGGCAAGCAGTCGAGTGCGGGGAAGACACTTTCCGCATGAGTTAGAAACAATATTTTTTCTAGGGCCTTACGTTTGGAAAAAAGCCACAAAAAATATAGTTCTATCAACTTTTATTTAGAAGTAAAAGTACACAAATTTATTCTTTGACAAGGTTGTCAAAACCAAACTTTCAATATAATGGGTTACCACGACGACGATATTGGTTTCCTTGACGACGATTCAAATTGTAACGCCCAGTTCCACCAACGTGACTTAAGTGAAAATTTGATCTTAAGAAACAATTTTTACTTAAGTCCCGTTGAGTTTCGTTCCACCAACGAAAAATAATTACTTAAGAACAAATATTTTTGCTTAAGCTTAAGTCACCTATTATGACGACTTAAGTAAAAATTTTAACTTCACGCATGCATTGAAATTCATCTTCTGTCATATATTGACAAATAAGTGAGGTTAAATTTCTTCTGTTGATATTACGTTAGGATAACTCGCATTTTTGCGATCTATTTTGATTTATATATTCCTATTTTTTGTAAATTCCACCCTAATATATAATATAAAGAGTATCATGGTATAAAGTAGTATATCATAGTTTATAGTATATAATATAGTGTAGTGTAGTCTCTTTATCTTTGGTATACACACCATTGGTTTTTTTATTTTCAATGATGTCCTTGTATTTGGACACCAAGGAAACCAATTCCCCGTTTTTTGATCAGAAAAGTTTACTCTTTTTTTAATTTTTTCATATTCTTATAAACCATTTCCATACTCTGACAAATCAAAAATATTACATACATCAATTATATTTTAAAACTAGCAACTAAATTAATGCTAAACTAATTAGTAATTCTCAACTAGATTAATTTTAAATGGGCAAATAATTTCGAAAAATACACAAGAACATGACAAGAATCATATACCTAATAACAATTTACAATAAATATTGAAATGACATTTTCTAATGTCTAATGACATTAATGTCAAAAATGGCACAAATTTTCTTCTTTTTTGGTGTTTTTTCATTAAAAACGAGTCAAAAGGTTAAGAACTTTTGACAATTTGGCAAAGTTGGTATCTCTGATAATTTAAGTTTTTTCTTGGCTAAGTTAAGTAAAAACTTGTATGGTGGAACGCAAATTTTTACTAAGAAATTTTTTTGACTAAGCAAAACTTACCTAAGATTTTACTTAGATCACGTTGGTGGAACCGGGCGTAATTGTCTACTGATCTGACTTTTAAATATTATGTCAAAATAATTTTATTTCATCGAATTATCAGTAGTAATTGCACAAGAGCTCTAAAATTATTGTATTTTTCCCGAGTGTCACTTTGACAGTTTTAATTTCACGAGCCGAAGGCGAGTTAAATAATTTCAAAGTGTCACGAGGGCAAAAATTCTATATTAATTTTAGAGATCGAGTGCAATTTGTTGCGATTATTTCATGAATAAAACTGTTCAAAACCAAAATTTTATTGTAAGTTATTTATGTAAGTACAAATTAGTACAATTAAACACACAGTTGTTATAAATATTTCACGGTTGAAAGTCATCACTTTTATAATTTTTAAAACATTAATTGTCATTAATGTCACTGAATGATTTTTTCGTAGCAACGAAGGGCATCTGACGTAATATACTTGACGACGGGAAATTATCAAAAATTATCGATTTAATTTAGATTTCTGTAGCTTTCAATTGGTCAGAGTCTCCTATGAATGAAATAATCGCGCTAATTTCATTAAAACATGAACACAATAAGATAAATTTGAAATAAATTAGTAAATAATATCTAAATATTAGTTTATTGCATGTATTACAATATACACACACCCAAACTTATATGGAATCACCATGTATTTCAAAGTAATATTTATTTGTTTTAAAAAAACTTGTAGTCGAAGGACTATATACGGAATCCACGAAATACTTATACAGGAAAAGAATATCAGAGAAGATTGCTGAGAATGGAATATTAGAAAACGATAACGTCGAAGAAAGCTGGCAAAAACTCAAAGATAACATAATCAACGCTGCAACAGAATCACTTGGAGAGAGAAAAGTAACGAATACTCACATATTAAAGAAGAAAACCCCGTGGTTTAGAGAGGAAGTTAAGATAAAATGTGAAGAAAAGAAGAAAGCCTTTTTACAATACAGAACAAAACAAACACAACAGGCATACAACCACTAGGAAACGAATCAAAAACGAAACGAATACTTTAGTGAGGCAAATAAAAATGGAGCACTGGCAGAGTTTCTCAAAACAGATGGAACACGACTTCTACGGAACACAAAAAGAAGTAAGTATGGAGAATGATCAGAGGGCAAAGAAAGGAGATGAACGAATTAATAAAAGCGAAACACATTCAGAAGGAAACATGGGCAGACTACTTCCGATCTCTATTTGCTAAAGGCGACGATAATGAACCACCAACACCTGAAGTTACGACAAACGAAGAAATAAACATCGAGGAGGGGGAGGTAAGGGAAGCATTAAGAAAATTAAAAAATAGAAAATCTCCAGGAGAGGACAGAATATCGAACGAACTCCTAAAGTACGGAGGACAAGATCTCTAAACAACTATTAAAACTAATACAAAAATAATAGAACAAAACAGAATACCACAAGAATGGAGATCAAGCATCCTAATACCTCTCTTCAAAAAAGGAGACAAATCAGACTCGGAGAATTACAGAGGGATTAACTTATTAAACACAACATTAAAATTAACAACAAAAGTGATAACAAACAAATTGAATGAAATTATAACATTAGCAGAAGAACAACAAGGTTTTAGGTCGGGAATGTCATGCACTGACGCTATATTTATAATGAGGCAAGTTCAAGAGAAATCGTTGGAATACAACAAACCTGCATATTTATGTTTCGTGGACCTTAAGAAAGCATTTGACAGGGTCACATTAAAGGACGTTATCCACTTGTTATACTCGAGAGAGGTACCTCTGGGAATAATTAAAACGATAGAAAATATCTACCAGAACAACACAATAAAAGTAAAAGTGGAAGATGAACTAACTGACCCAATTGAAGCCGGCAATGGGATAAGACAGGGGGATTCCTTGAGTCCTTTATTGTTCAACCTGATCATGGACGAAATAATAAAAAAAGTAAGAACTAAAAAAGGATACCAAATGGGAGAAAAACAATTTAAAATAATCTGCTATGCGGACGATGCAATACTAATCTCTCAAAGTGAAGATGATTTACAACGTATGTTGCACCAATTCAACATAATCGCCAGAAAATTTAACATGTTAATTACCTCAAAAAATACAAAATGCATGGTTATAACAGCAGATCCAATAAGATATAAATTGGAGCTGGAAGGTCAGATAATAGAACAAGTGATGGAGTTTAAATACCTAGGCATCACACTATCTAGCTACGGAAGACTTGAAACAGAAGTGGAAGATCAAGTGAATAGAGGAAACAGAGCCGCAGGTTGCCTGAATGACACAATATGAAGAAATAAAAATATCGGAAAAGAAATGAAAGGCAGAATTTACAAAACAGTCATCAGACCAATAATGACATACGCGGCAGAAACACGGCCCGGCATAGAGAGGACAAAAAGATTGCTCGAAACAGCGGAGATGAAATCCCTTCGAAAAATCGATGGTAAGACTCTATGGGACAGAGCTAGAAGTACAGATATACGACGGGGATGCATGGGGAAGGTGGATAACATTAACAACTGGATAAGAAACAGAAGAATAGAATGGAATGACCACATAAGCCGAATGACAACAAATAGGGTAGTCAGGACAGCGAGAGACGGTTGCCCAATAGGAAGACGATCAGTGAGTGGGAAGACCACGAAAACGATGGAACGACAACTTACTAGAGGCACATTGAAAAAACAGAGAGAGTCATGTCTATACAAAAAGAAGAAGAAGAAGAAGAAGAAAAAACTTTTTATTGTTGCGGAGAATAAAGGTTTTTATTGAAAATAAACAAATATATAAGACAATCGGATAGTACAGCTCGATACGGTATAGGTTATTTGCTTGAGTTGCAAATTGAACGAAAATAAATACACTAACTTTTGCGTCCAAAAACGAAAATATGCCTCATGTGGGGTTATAGAACTTACAACGAGGAAAGATTATTGGTCTTGTGGAGAAAGTAATGTTCTCAGAGGGACATAGCTGTAGAACTAGGCGTAATACAGGGCGTTCTGTCCAAAACCTATGCTAGGTAAAAGGAACTAGGAAAGCTCAAAAATAAAGCAAGGAAAAGTCGCCAAAAGTAATAACGGCTCTCTACGATCGTTTAATTGTCCAATCAGCTGGAAGACATCCAACCATTTCTCACCTGCAGCTCTAAAGGCAGCTTTTGGAAGCTACAGGTGTAACTATTTCAGTTGAAACGATAAGAAGAAGAGTTCGTACCAAGAAGTATACAGCAGGAGACAGTTATGGGTTCCCGAGTTATCCAGGTTGCACAAGATTGATCGCCTAAATTGGTGTCTTCACTACCAAAACTGGAACATTGGGAATTGACAAAATGTGCTATTTGCAAAAAAAGTCATGATTTGTGTAAATTCAGATGACCCATGAAATCGTGTGCTTAGAGGTCGAGGAAGACAAGCAAGAACGAAAACTGTCAGATCTGTTCACAAATATACAAGGGGAAGTGTAATGTTCTGGAGAGGAATTGTGATCCGTAAAAAAACTCCTTTAAGTTTCATCCAATCAACTTTAACTGCTCACAGGTATGTTGATAACCTGTAATCAGGCTCTGGAGAGGTGCAACAGGAGAAAATTAAATTTTATTGCATGATAATGGACCCCTACATACCATTAGAGTGAGTACAGACATCATTGAAGCAGAAGGTATCCCTTGTTTGGAGTGGCCCTGCTTGCTCACCCGAGCTTAATCCTATAGAGTATTTGTGGGACATGCTTAAAAGAAAAATTAGAGCTCGCCGGAATAATCCACAAAACACAGCACGGCTAGTACAAGCTGCTCTTAAAGGATGGAGCAACCTACTATAACAAAATGTTGATAATTTGATTAGGAGCGTGCCCACGCAAACTGAAGCTTGCATAAGGACTAGAGGTGATAACACTGACTACCACAAAATGCAAAAAAAAATTAATAAAAACGCTTTAAACATTATTCGTTTTACATTGAAATTTTGTATGCTATTGACTCTAAAACAACTATGTACTTTCAATTTGTTTGTTAAATACTTTATTGTTTTATTTAATTTTTATATGTATATTTGTTACTAGATTGCTTTAAAATAAATATTGTTTGACTTTGACTTCGTGTGTTTGTTTTTTTAAATTCGCACGAAATAGTAAGAAATATCAGATGATTCCATATAAGTTTGGGTGTGTGTATTATAATGCCATATTACAAGGTATTTTACTTTCCCGCACATAAATTTACTTTCACGCACGCCGTGCGGGAAAGTGCAACTTTCGGAAACGAAATGCGTTCGTGAAAGTGGCTCTTTTAGCACGGCCGTAGAAAAAATAATTTTTATTTTAAGATGATATACGTCTTTCTTTAGTCAATGACTGTGAAATAATTTCGTAATTGTTATAAATAAAGTCACTACGTAGAAAATTTTTATTTTGTTTTGAATCTGTATTTTGTCTTCAGCCACAATAAACTGCAAGTTAGAAACTCATAGGATGTATAGGGGCTGCTTCAGTTCTAAATGTTTATAACGAAATTTGCCACCTTATTTTCAAACCCGAAATAAGAGGTTAAAATGTTTTACGCATTTATTTACATCAGAATATGAAAATATAAGTTTTTAGAAAGAGAGTGGATCTAGGATTAACGCTCTACGATTTTTTTTAAAGTTATAGCCTTCGACATTTGACCCCTTATAATAATATTATACGAGTATAGATAATAATATTATCTAAGCCAGCGATACTCAAAGTGTGTTCCGCGGAACCCTAGGGTTCCGCGATACCGCTGTAGGGGTTCCGCGAGAATTTAGAAAAAAAATTCAAAACACCTCTCTCTGTTCGACTTTTCTGACGCGGTATAGCACTATTCACGAGGCGTGGTCGAACCACAGGTCGAACTTAGTTGCCTCCTGTTGCCTCATACAATTTTACTAGCGTGTCACCGCCGATACACGACTTAGTGTGACCAAAGAATACCCCAACCAACTTGGTTGGTTGGGGTATTCTTTGGTGACTTAGTCCTTAGTCAGTACTGTCAGTAGTCAGTCGACAATTAGGGTTCGGAGCGATGAGTACCTACCTGTTAGAAAAAAGTATTTGTTTTCCTACTGCTGTATTCTGATCGTATCAGTTTAGTACTTTTGTTGTTTGTGTGCGTACGTTATTTTGTGGTTTTTAATAAAGAAGAATGGAACGTTGGCTTAAAGGCGTTAAACGTGATGCAACAACATCTACTGAAGCCGAATGTTCGAAAGCAGTACGCGAGGGGTATACAGCAATTACCGGTCAAGACGATTATGCAACGACGTCAAGTTCCACGGTTTCAAAAGCGAAAAATAGGAAGTATGATGACACAGTTTCGGATTTGTTGATTCCAACGGCTCACCTATCTGTATTTTATGTAGTAAACTGTTTCCTAATAGTTCCAATGGCACCTGCTAAGTTGCGCCGACAGTTAGAAACTGTACACCCCTAGTTTAAAAACAAGACTAAAGAATTTTTTATACGTAAGGAAAAAACAATTATTAGAAAGTCAAAAAACAATAATGCATGTAACCAAAACTTTCAATGAAAAGGCCACAGAGGCATCATATTTAGTTAAATATCGCATTGCACAAGCAGGTGAAGCGCACAATATCGCTGAGAATTTAATAAAACCATGTGTGTTAGACATAACAAAATGTATGCTCGATGAAAAATCTGCAAAGCATCTTTCTACTGTACCGCTATCGAACGATACTGTTTCACGGCGTATTCATGATCTGGTCATCTACGTCAAACAAGAACTACCTAGTTACACGTCTACAAAAAACACGATTCGCCTTGCAAATAGATGAGTCTACTGATGTCGCTGGTCTGGCTATCTTGCTGGTTATCGTGAGATACCCATATGAAAGTTCTTTTGATGAAGACATGCTTATGTGTTCACCGCTGCCCACAAACACAACCGGAAAGGAAATTTTTAATAAAATAGTTATGTTTTTTGAGGAAAATAATCTCAGTTGGAACGATTGCATTGACATTTGTACAGATGGGGCCAAGGCGATGACAGGTACAACAGCAGGATTAGTGTTACGAATAAAAAATAAAGCTCCTAATTATAGCTCCAGCCATTATATCCTGCATAGACAAGCACTTGCGATAAAGCAAATGCCGTCAAATCTAAAATTAGTTATGGATGAAGCAGTAAAAAAAATTAATTTTATCAAATCGCTACCATATTCCCGATTGTTCTCATTATTGTGTGAAGATTATGGCAGCAAATATTAAACACTGCTGTTCCATAGAGAAGTGCGATGCTGTCTCGGGGTAAAACTTTAACAAGGCTATTTGAACTTAAAGCCGAGTTACAAATGTTTCTTTCAGATACTTATTTCAATTTGAAAGACCGTTTGTATGATAAAACTTGGTTGTTCCGACTGTCTTTTATGGCGGATATCTTTCAAAAACTGAACGATTTAAATTTATCATTGCAAGGTAAACAGACAACAGTGTTCCAGGCCTGTAACAAAATAACTGCGTTCAAAAGAAAATTAGATTTTTTAATTATTTGCGTCAGAAAGAGAAAAATAGAAAGCTTTACATCACTCAGTTTGTTAGCGATACGGACTCAGAAATGTTCCAAGATGATGTATTTGAAGAATTGGTCAAATATCTCACTTCCATGCGTGCATCTTTTGATGTATTTTCCCGAAGAAGAGAACACAAAAATGAAACTGAATTCATGGATTCATAAACCCAACTTACAAAAGCCCGAAAATATGTCAAACGAAATATACGAATCTCTTTTAGAAATATCATCAGACACATTTATGGAGTCATTGTTTAAAATGACGCCTCTCAAAGATTTTTGGTGCAGAATCCGTGACGAATATCCAATGATTGCCAAAATGGCTCTGAATATTCTTCTCCCCTTCCCAACAACATATTTATGCGAAACAGGATTCTCAACATATTATGCAGCCACGAAAACAAAATACCGCCATAGACTGGACGCCGAACCTGATATGAGACTTCAAATTAATGTCATCTATCAAACCTGATATCAACCAATTGATGAAAAATAAAAAACAGTTTCATACCTCCCATTAGTTAGATTTTTTTATTGTTATGTAAGTAAGTAATAAGTAACTGTTACATTGGAATTTGATTATGCTTATTAATAAAAAATACACTTTTAAAAAGTAATGTTTAATTGTAGGGTTCCGTTAAGTATTTTGCTTTCCAAAAGGGTTCCGTCACCAAAAAAGATTGAGAACCGCTGATCTAAGCAACAAGTGCACCAATCGGGCTCTACAAATTTTTTTATGTTTAAAATTGAAAGATCTTCATTTTAAAGCCTTAAAAAATAAATAAATGTTATTTTTACAATAAATAATTCAATTGCAAAAAACGGCCATTTTGGACCTTTCGTAGCCTGTTTTTCAATAACATAATAACGAAATTAAACTTGCCGTAGCTCAAATTTAATTTACTACAATTTTCTATTTAAAAGTTTTTCTCTAAAATGAATATCCTAAGCGGCAAAGTTAAAAATATTTAAAAATTGCAAATTTAACAAATGAAAAACGTCAAAAATAAAAAACTGCACAAAATTTTTGGTTACATTTTAGTAGAAGTTATTCCTGCCATCGTCCTTTACAACACCTATGTAATAGGTTTCAAAAATTCCTGAATTATATCACGTTTTTTCACCCACAGCCTGGGGTAATAAGGGATATTTTTAACAAGAATCAGCAAAGAAATCAAATCAGGATAACCAGACACAGGTAGCATTAAATCCGGACCCCGGAAGTGTCATAGGTTTTCGAAACTGATCCTCAGGAAAATTGTTGAACCCTGACTTAGGAAATAACTTGTGAATATACAGGGTGGTTCATCTTATTCGCCTCGGTGTCTGTATGGAAAACCACTTGATATTTAAAAATAATTTCTTCACAGAAATATACAGGGCTATTAATACTACAATCCAAAAATAATGTGAATTATACAGGGTGCTCCAAAAAAGAGTGGTATATCAAAGTTTTATTTTTTCTTATGGAATGCCCTATATCTGATAACATTATTGAATTGACCTTAAAAAATAAGCTACACTTTCATAAGGGTTCCCTATACCTAAATACAGGGTGTTTTGATTTATTTCGATTTTTATAAAAATGTAAGGTTTTAGAAAAAAATAAATATCTACGAATCTAAAAATCAGTAACAAATTCTTTTTTGGATCCTAATAATATACTATTTAGCATACTTAAACTGATGCTTACTGCAACAAAGTTTCTTACAGGGTGGTCAAAATATGAGATTGTTCTATTAACAAATTCAAGCTGTAATAACTTACTTATTTAGAAAATTTACTTAGCTTTCAATTTGTATTAGGGTTTCCTATACCTATTTTTTTACAGGATGGTCAAAATATTAGATTGTTTTATTAACACATTCAAGCCGTAATAACTTACTTATTTTAAATGGAACACCCTGTATCTTACTAGTCTATCGAGTAGAAAATTTATTTAGCTTTCAATTCTTATTAGGAGTTCCTATACCTAACTCCCTTCATTTTTTAAATATTTACAGATTTCCTAATTTGTAAGCTTTAAAAATTAGAATTAAGTACCTATGTCGTGGTTATGTACAACACATCACCAACACCGGCAATATACTTAGACAGGATACTGTCATTAATACAATTTTCATTGTTATCATGTAATCACACAGAGTGTTGTATTATTTTAGTTGATTTTGGCCTACATATAGGTGACATTGAATAATATGTTTATAATAAACTGCATACTGCATACCCTATATTAAATGCCGTATTCTGGAAGATATTTAAATTATATTTCATTCCGTATAAGTATTTTCTATATCTTAGGCAAACGGTTATTAAGTAAATTTAAGAACACCACTTTTTGTTTGATTCTTTGAATCGCAATTACAAACAATTAAATGCAATGGCTACTATAACGAAAACGAGCCTATTGTACAAAAATATGTAAAAATGGGTATTTACAGAATAACATGGGAATTTATATTTACAGAATAACATGTGTATTTAGAATGTTTACATGGAATTGAAGAGATTTTAAATATCTTCCATTATAAAGAATAGAATATCGACTATGTCATTTAAAATAAGAACACTCTGTGTGATTAAATGATAAAAATGTGAATTTTATTAACGAAAGTATCTTGACTAAGATATTTAAGTATATTGCCGGTGTTTTTGATGTGTTGTATATAACCAGGGCCGCCGAGAGGGCGGTACAGCCGATACATTTTATCGGGGCCCGGCCATCTAAGGGGCCCGCTGTCGGCCAAATTTTTCCCGTTTTTTTTGCCCTTCACTTTATGTGCATAATGCGTTTAATATTAATTCTCAGCTATATTTAATATGACTTTTATTTCGACTTTGAAATATATTTTGTTTTATGGCTGTTATGACATTCTACGTTGTTTTGGTTATGGTGCCGGCGTATTGCTTTTATTGATATAATCATATCCAATGTCACTTTAAAGGAATTCGCTGCTCGTAATAAATCTGTACTGATAGACAAAATACCAAAATACGCCGATAGACAAATTGCTGCATTGCATATTGCTTTGGTAATTGGGTCATTCAGACACATCCTGTTGTGCTGTCTACTTTAAATTTATAAATATCGATATTGTCACGTAATATTCATCTGTTAAGAAGAATTAAGGATTATTGTCAGTAGAAAGGGGATACTCTTATGTTTATTTTGTTTTTATAAGGTAAGTTTTAACAACTGTAAATTTTATACTTGAAATTTTAAAATTGTGATTCTTTTTTTTTAGAAATTCCGTTTATCCATGAAAATGTCTTATCACCATAAATCGGGTGCTCTAAAACGAAAGATACGGGAAAAAAAAAAGAAAAAATGCAGCCGTTGGAAGACAAACCTTAGAAAATATGGGATTTTTGACTTTATCTTCTTCTAAAAATGAGGAAAAAATTTAGCCTGCGCCCGATGCACAAACTGAAATAAATACACAGGACGACACAGTGCCACTTGAAGTCGAAGGAGCTAAATTGTATGTAAATATTCAAACTTTTTTACCAATAGATATAGGATCTTTACCTGTACCATCATCTGACATAATATTACTGACCATCAAATTAAAAATGCTGTTGAACAAGGACCTGAAAGTAATCCCAGTATATTTAAAAATGATATATATGGAAATTCATTTCCAATGTATGTTTTGAGGTGTAAAATGCAAAATAATGAGTATGTAGATCGTGACTGGCTAGTATGGAGTCATAGCAGAAAATCTCTTTTTTGTTTTTCATGTCGTCTATTTACGACAATCCCCCTTTCACAAAGGTCTGCATTATGTAGAGCTGTTGGTTAAGGACAAGAAATTGGTTATAGACAGTTATATAATAGAATTCCAGAGCACGAAAGTAGTGCAAACCACAAAAGTTGCTATTTGAAATGGAGACAACTGGAAACTAGTATGAAACATACTACAGGAGCAGATAATTTACTTTTGAAAAAAATGGAAAACGAAATTCAAACCTGGCGGGAATTGTTAACAGTTTACCTAGACGTCATACCTACTATTTCTCGCGGAACGAGGTTTGCCATTAAGAGGTGCCTCAAATTTAATTGGTGATCCAAATAATGGCTTATTCCTAGGAATGTTAGAATTAATAAGCCACTACAATCCAACGTTGGCGAATCATTTGAGAAAAGTCCAAAATTCTCAAACTGATAAAAGGAGGCTGCAAGTGCATTACCTATCACAGGAAATACAAAACGAGTTTATATCGGTTTGTGCAAACCAAGTAAAAAACACAATTTTATCGGAACAAAAAGTAGCAAAATATTTTTCAATTATAATAGATGCTACGCCAGATATTTCACATATGGAACAGCTAACATTTATATTACGATATGTATATCTTCATGACAACGTATATAAAGTGCATGAACGATTCTTAAAATTTGTTAGTTATTCAGAGAAAACCGGAAAATGCAATAGCCAGTTTAATTACAAATGTTCTTGAGAATCATAATATTCCGATTAGCGATTGTCGTGGACAGGGATACGACAATGGTAGCATATGAGCGGAATGTACAAAGGTGTTCAAGCACGCATATTGCAGATCAATTCGAAAGCTTTGTTTTCTCCATGTGCCTGTCACAGCTTGAATTTATGTGGAGTGCATGCAGCAGAATGTTGTCCTGAAGTAACAACTTTTTTCGGAATTGTACAAAATCTTTACAATATATTTAGCAGCAGCCCACAACGCTGGGAGATATTAAAGAAAAATATAGGTGTTTCTCTACATTCAATGAGTTCCACTCGTTGGTCTGCTAGGGTTGAAAGTATTAAAGTATTAGCACAGAAATTACCTGGAATTAATAAAGCTATAGAAGTTATAAATTTAAATATAACAGCAGAGGTAAAAACAAATTTAAACCAAATAAAAAAATACATTAAAAAATTTGAATGTGTACTAATGTCATCGATTTGGTTTAAGATTTTAACAGCAATAAATCACAGGAGTCAAATACTACAGTGCAGTCAGATAACTATGGATATAGAGATTAAAAATATATCAGGGCTTCTAGAAGATTTACAAAAAATCAGAAATTCATGGTCTTCCATCGTTCAAGAATCTAAATTAGTTGCCAACAATTATGGAATAAATCCAGAATTTGCATCAAATAAAGAAAAACGGCGCAAGAAGCCTGCGAGATTTTTTGATGATTTGCCTGGCCCTAGTAGTAACGCGACTGATAATTTTGAGCCCAACGCAATATTTCGCTGTGAAATATTTAATATTGTCATAGATTGACATATTATAGGCTTGCCATATTACACGAATTATCGTGTAATTACACGATTTGTTCCTATTTTACACGATTACACGAATCAAGTACGAAATCTTACGATTTTTACCATTAAAAATTTTCAGTAGTGTTTTTAATACATTTTTATTAAAATTCACTTAATACTTCCCTGTATTGTTTAAAAATTACTTTGCAAAGAAAGAGAAATCCTCGGATATTTGTAATCTATACTTTCATACCTAATCATAACATACCATAATGATAACATAAACATCATTGGAAGAGTCTCAAGTTAAGTACTCATTTACACTAAAGTAAAATATAGGGGAATCCCCTGAAAATATTAGGAAGGTATGTATAAATATTAGCCAGTCACCAACCGTTCTTGAATGGTTACGCGCATGTGCGATAGCGAATAATTATGCGCAGTAACACAGTTTTCGTTACTGCGCAGACTCGTAACCATTCAAGGACGGTATATTAAGCATTTTCTGACTTACACGATTTTACACGATTTTCAGTAGTCGAGTTTCACGATTTTTGCTTCACTTCATCTGGCAACCTAATTGTATAATAAGTAATTTAACCAGAAGGTTTGATGCTGCGAATGAAATCCATTCGCTATTTAACATTTTATGGACATTCCGAGATGAAGATGACGACAATATTAAGAAAAAAATTTATATATTGCTCGAGTTTTAAAAAGAAGACATCAGTGAAGAATTAATGGATGAAATCTTTCATTTGAGAGCAATATACAAAGATAATGTTGGTGAATCTCAACTTTCTCCAATAGATTTGCTTAATAAAATTAAATATCTAAAATTGGAATCATTATTTCCTAACGTGATTATCGCATTAAGAATATTTTGCACATTACCGGTGACAGTGGCGAAAGCGGAACGATCTTTTAGTTGTCTTTCTCGAATAAAAAATGCTATGAGATCGACAATGAAACAAGATCGGTTAACTGGCCTGGCGACTTTGTGCATCGAGAATGGTTTGGTAAAATCATGTGATTTTTCCAAAACTATAAACATATTTGCCAACCAGAAAACTCGAAAAGCACCTACGTTATAGATATTTTCACTAATATAAATGTACCTAATTAAAATTTAATAAAATATATATTTGAAATGTTTCGTATTATTTTTTATTATTGATAATTTTGTTTCTGTAAAAATTAAACAATTTTTTTTCGCTCTTCACTTTTTGCCAGGGCCCGGTCTTCACTTCTTACCGGGGCCCATCGTTCCTCTCGGCGGCCCTGTACATAACCACGACATAGGTACTTAATTCTAATTTTTAAAGCTTACAAATTAGGAAATCTTTAAATATTTGAAAAATGAAGGGAGATAGGTATAGGAAACCCTAATGCAAATTGAAAGCTAAGTAAATTTTCTACGCGATAGACTAGTAAGATACAGGGTGTTCTATTTAAAATAAGTAAGTTATTACAGCTTGAATTTGTTAATAAAACAATCTAATATTTTGACCACCCTGTAAAAAGATAGGTATAGGAAACCCTAATATAAATTGAAAGGTAAGTACATTTTCTACGGGATAGACTATTAAGATACAGGGTGTTCCATTTAAAATAAGTAAGTTATTACAGCCTGAATTTGTTAACAGAACAATCTCATATTTTGACCACCCTGTAAAAATTTTTGTTGCAGTAAGCATTTGTTTCAGTAAACTAAATAGTCTATTATTAAGATCCAAGAAAGAATTTGTTACTGATTCTTAAATTCGTATATATTTATTATTTTCTAAAACCTTACATTTTCATAAAAATCGAAATAAATCAAAACACCCTGTATTTAGGTATAGGGAACCTTTATGAAAGTATAGCTTATTTTTTAAGGCTAATTCAGTAATGTCACCATATATAGGGCATTCCATAAGAAAAAATATAACTTTGATATACTACTCTCTTTTGGAGCACCCTGTATAATTCAGATTATTTTTAGATTGTAGTATTAAAGGCCCTGTATATTTCTGTAAAGAGATTTTTTTTAAATATCAAGTGGTTTTCCGTACAGACACCGAGGCGGATAAGATAAACCACCCTGTAGATTAAATGGGCCAATATTTTAGTTTACTTTTTCTACTTTCAATGGATTTATTAATCAATAATCACCCATTATAATTCAAATAGATCTGGGTTTAACATCCTGTTTCGATAAGTCCTATTGTCCTATTTTTAAAACATCAAGGCTTAATCTCATTATTTGATTGCAACTAATCTACAAATGTCTATTCATCTTTTATTTTCGAAGTATGAGGCTGCAGATAAAGAAAATGACGACCTTTCAACGACTATTTAACCGAGACGTAATGATAATCTCTTAAAAATAACTCGTTGTTTTTTTATAACATCGTAAACCATTTTAGTCCGCAAAGAGGCTAGACAAGATAAAACGACAAAAACAGACTTTATTTTTATTCGTTATTTAGTGCAGTCACTGAAGGTTTTAACCTTCGATTTCGTTGAACCTTCATCGATTTTTATAAAAATTGGTGAGTAGTTAGAAGATACCTCTACAAACACAAGTGCCATGGTGCCAGCTTGGGCTTTTATCCTGCGGATAGATGCAACTGCTTCTAGGCGGTGAAAATTATGTTTTAAATAATAACCACTAAGGGGGTAGGCGCAAAAACCTTAATTCAATGATATTTAAATGCATTAATTTTTTTCGAATCCTGAGAAAACTAATAAATTGTTACCGAGGGCCGAAAGTCCCTTAAAATAAAGAAAAAGTTTCTTTTGAATGAAATATTTGCAATTCAAAATCACATTAAATTTTCTCTTTTTTTACACCTGTAGCTGTAATTTATTAAAATAAGCACTACAGAAGTTTTCAGGGACTTTAGGGCCCTCGGTAATAATTTGATCTTTCATTCTCCGTTTAAATTTTTCAAAAATACTTATTAGTTTTCTCAGGATTCGAAAAAAATTAATGCAATTGGCATTGGACCAAGATTATCCCATAGCCCAGGGTCGGCAACCTTTTGAGTCGAAAGAGTCAAAAATTACAATTGATATAAAATTTCAAAATTTTTAAAGAGCCACAAATTTTTTTTTGTCAACAATAATAGTACTCGCATAAATAAAGTTCTTTGATAAAAAAATTAATCTATTTATTCATATGTAGTTCATAATTATATGAAGTTTATTATTCATACCTATGTAGTTTATTCATATGTAGTTTATTCAAACTAGTTTGTCTTAAGCGCGTTAGGATAAACTAGTAGGTATGGCTAAACTGTGGATAAACTAGTTTATCCTGATATAAATACACACACTTCAGGCCAAACTAGTTTATCCTGATATACTCGTAATAAAGACTCACACTTCAGGATAAACTAGTACGGCCTAGACTAAACCAATTTAGCCGAGTCGAAAGTAATTTAGCGAACATGTAAGGACTTTTACATGCGGGGAATTCCCAAATCACGTCCCAACAGGGATGGCAAAAAAAATTATACATCGATATATTGTATCATATGATACATCGAATGAAGATATTGATACAAGCTATAAATCAATATATTCTTAATATATTGATATAATATAAAAAATAATAAATAAAAGGATGAGGTTTTCTCCAAACACTAAAAGAAAAGATACACTTACGAATAAAATCGAGTACGAATTAATATTGTTTTCACCAATTTTGAAAAAATGTGAAAATGTTGAATTATCCACGTCCGTCCGTCCGTCTGTCCGTCCGTCTGTCCGTCCGTCCGTCCGTCCGTCCGTCCGTCCGTCTGTCTGTCTGTCTGTCCGTGAACTTAACTCTTCCGTCATTATACCAGGTAGAATGACAAAGGAGGTGTCAGATGAAAGCTTAAAAGTAATCCAAGGATGGTACTAAAGGTGAGAAATTTAATCTAGGACTTCCGGCTTTAAAAAAGCGACCGGAAGTACTGTTTTAAAGTCACTGGAATAGTACAAGTGATATATTATTCGACGCGATTTCGCATGATGAAAACGAATATATAGGTATGTACTCCCAGTTTCATGACTGTCAAATAATTTTTCCTGTTTCATTATTTTTCCTGTTTCATTATTTTTTTAAGAACAAAGTATTTTATTCAATTTATTATTTATATTAAGCCCTACTAATAGTTAGCTGAATTACTTTCTTTTTCTTGGCTTTTTGCTTTTATGAGTTTGCCGTTTTAGTGTTCCATAGCACTCTATTCTCCCAGTCGCCATCTCTGAGGTCTTTATCTATCATAGCATTTCCTATATAGTTTTCCATCTCACAGCAGGTCTTCCTTTCCGTCTTCCTCCACGCGGGTCCCAGTCCAGTAAACTTTTCGGCCACCTGCGCTCCGGCATTCTTTGTACATGTCCGTACCATTTTAGGGCTCTACTTTTACTACCACAACTTTTTTGTAATTGAGCATTCTCCTTCTATTCTGTTTCATATTTCCTCTGTTCTTATTCTATCCTACCTGGTGATTTGTTGACACCTTCTCATAAACTCCAATTCAACTGTCCGTATTTTATTTCGTATTATTGTTGTCACTGGCTATTCTTCCGCTCTTATAGAGTAATATTCAGCACTTTGCCCTGAAAAATCCTTTTTTGTTCTATATCGCTCCATGGAGTGCTTTCGTGGCTTGTTTCCCCGCACTATTTTCATTTCTATATATTTCATACAAGTGCCATATTTATCATTTACCCTAAATACTCAAAAGTCTTACAACTCTTAATAGTGACTTCTAAACTTACGTTTAAATCAGCATCCAATCTGTAATCAATAATTACTTTCGACTAGATTAAATTGGTTTAGACTAGGCTAACCGAGTTTATCCTGATATAAAAACATACATTTCAGGATAAACTAGTTTGGCCTGAAGTGTGTCTTTATATCAGGATAAACTAGTTTGGCCTGAAGTGTGCGTCTTTATATCAGGATAAACTAGTTTGGCCTGAAGTGTGTGTCTTTATATCAGGATTGTCCTAGGCCAAACTAGTTTGGCCTACGCACCAAAGACAAACTAGTTTGTCCTAAAATCGGGTTTGGCCGGTAACATGTTGGTAATGTATAATATAGAGTTTTTTACATACAGGGTTTTAAATTATTTTGGCATATATTTTGGCAGATATTTTGGCATATATTTTATACTAGTGACGTCATCCATCTGAGGGTGATGACGCAATCGATGATTTTTTAAATGGGAATAGGGGTCGTGTGTTAGTTCATTTGAATAATTTGAAGAGGCTATTCAATTCTCTTTTCAGTAATATAAACATTTATATAATTATTTATACAAGGTGCCCAAAACATTTTTTTAAATTAAATTATTTGACAAAAAAAAGGAAGAATGTATGTAATTTATTTAATACAAAACACATTTTACTGCTGTAACAAATCAGAGAAAAATGTTTATATTACAAATAAACAATTAGTCCTTTCTTTAACGGTAAAATATTGCAAAACCTCTAAATTTTAAAGAACCGCTTGTATTGACATGAAATTTGGCATACACATAGCTAACAAGTCAAAGAAAAAAGTGATATTGTGCCGATATGTGCTTTTGCCCTGGGGGTGCTTTTCACCCCCTCTTGGGGGTGGAAAAATATTCGTCCAAAGAAAGTAAGGAAATGGATAAACTGGCTAATTTTAAGTAACTTTTCTTCTATAGAGATTTTTCACTAAGTCAATACTTTTCGAGTTATTTGTCAGTGAATATGTTCATTTTTTCAACAAAATCACGCGTTTAGACGGTTTTTCGTAAATAACTCAAATAGTAAGTATTTTGTCGAAAAAACATTCTTAGCAAAAATATAGCTTGTAAAAAATTTTAAAAAAATTGGTGTATATATCACGTCTCTAAAAGTCGTTTTCCCCAAAAAGTGCTTAATTTTTTGGATATTTCACGTCGAAATATTCTATTTGAAATTTGGTGAATATGAATCTATTTTTCATTTGCTATAACTCTGGTTCTACGAGATCCAAAGACCTAACGCGTACACCATTTTTTTTTACTTTTCTATGTGCTATATTTTTGCTAAGAACGTTTTTTTCGACAAAATACTAACTTTTTGAGTTATTTGCGAAAAACCGTCCAAAAATGTGGTTATTTTGTTGAAAAATGAACATATTCACTCGCAAATAACTTGAAAAGTGTTGACTTGGCGAAAAAGCTCTATAGAACAAAAGTTACTTAAAATTAGTCAGTTTACCCATTTCCGGACTTATTTTGGACATATATTTTTTCACCTCCAAGAGGGGGTGAAAGTCACCCCCAGGGCAAAAGCACACGTCGGCACAATATCACTTTTTTTCTTTGACATGTAAGCTATACGTATGCCAAATTTCATGTCAAACCAAGCGGTTCTTTAAAATTTAGAGCAAAAACCGTGAAAGAATGGACTAAATGCTTTTCGCTTTTCGTTTAAATTAAATGTTCAAACTTCCAAGTTGCAGGTGGCTGGCGGAAGCTGGATTAAACATTTAATTCAAGCGAAAATCAATGTTTATTTGTGAAATAAACATTTTTTCTGATTTCCGGTAGCAGTGAAATTTATTTTAAATCAAATAAATTACATACAGTCTTCTTTTTTTGTTAAATAATTTAGTTTGAAACACGTAAGAATTTCGTGATTTATTTTGCTTTGAAGAATCGTTGTTGCCCCTTTATTTTTTCCTGTCATACTTCTGGCTCCATCAGTTGCTAGCTATTGAAACGATTTTATTTAAATCGATCTCGTACAGATCATATAAAAAATACGCAAGTAAAGTAAATTTTTTTGTAAAGCAGTAACGATTAATTTGATTTTGAGTGCTCAATAGGGGGAGATTTTCACGATTTCTTTACCAAAAAAACGGGGCGAACTTTATTTTGAGCGTGACTCGCCTAGTTTTGATTCTAGGAACTCTTACAAAAAAGCTTACAATGCATTTTTTAATACTTTAAAAAGTTTTAATGAGTTTTCCCGAAACGTGCTTAATTTTTTGGTTATTTCACGTTGAAATATTCGAATTGAAAGACCAATAAGAACTTTTTTTCATGATCTACAACTTTGCTTTTGCTGGTTCTATAGACTTCACGAATACACATCTCTTTTCGTTTCTGTCTATGCTTTATTTTTGCTAAAAATATTTTTCGGTCACCCCCTAAACAAAAGCAACCAACGGCACAGTTTCAACTTTGAAGTGGAGGGTAAGTAGAACCTAAATCCAAACTTTCATGCAATTCGGAGTTGAGCCTGAAAATTACACGGTATCGCCGTATTTCCCGTTCATTTGTTGGGATATTTAAAACATGCATTTTTTACCGAAAAAATAAAATATTTGATCTTTAACAACTCAAAAAGTATTGATTTATTTTTGAAACTTGATATAACAAATTTTGCTTAGAATTTTTCCCTCCATCGATTTATGGGTTATTTTTAATAAAATTGTTTTCACCCCCAGAAGGGGTCATCCGCACCCCGATGATAAAAGCGCAAGTTGGCACCATGTCACTTTTGTTCCTTGGGATATTGTACAAGAATTCATCTGTACTCATTAGATATCTTTTAAAAACACCCTTTAATTATCTACGCTAATTTCTTTCGGTTATTTAAATGTCATCATAAACAATTCCAACCTTCTTTCGTTACATAAACATTGTTGACCTAGATCGTGAGGTGTAATTATACATACAGCCACTATAAACACTTTTCAGGGTCGACGCTGACTTTGCACTTTTAAATATATTTATACAACCAAAACATAATAAGGGAATCCTCATTACACATTCCACATTCGTCATTCTATTTTATTAGATGTAAGATTATTCACATTAAAAGATAGTGTCATCTACACTCCGCGAGACGACGTTACGTAGGTTGCTACCAGCTTGTACTCATGCGAGTATAATAAAACAACTTCAACAGTGAAACGACTATTAATCATTCCACCCCTCGGATAAGGGTTAACCACCCTTACCGGGAGAAGATAGCCCTAGTAATCCTGGACTATCATAATATTCTCCAACCACTCACCAATTTTCATGAAAATCGATGCAGGTTCAACGAAATCTGTGATAGCTCATATTCACCTTCAGTGACTGACTAATTATGCAGATTGAATACGTAGTAGTTTTCATATCTAATTATTGACCAAATGTTAAGTTTACCCGAGAATGAGGTTTACCCAGTAATCATTCAAGGGAGGAAAAGGCACTTTACTCCCATGTTATACATATGGTTTTTCCACCTTCCTCAAATTAATACCAAGTCATTTTTCATTTTTACTTAATTTAATTATGTAACTAACCAACAAAATTTATTAAAACTAAAACTAACAAGTAGGTACAATATATCTGTCAACTGTCAAATATAAGTCAAATTATTAATGTAAACATTGTTAAATCAAAATAACAATTTACTGTTTTTTACCATTCTGCAAAATACAGGGTGTTTTATAAATAAAAGTTAAAATGTGTAGATACTTACGTAATAGAAAATAGATATTGTACGTTGTTGTCAATAAGTTATATTTCATGAATGAAATACCATGACGTCACTTTTACTTTTCCTCCCTAGGGAGGAAAAATATTTTCCTTGGGAGGAAAAATATTTTCCTTCCTAGGGAGGAGAAGTACAACTTTGCTCCCTACAATCAGGTCCGGAAAAGTATACTTTCGGTAGAGGTAGGTGGAAAAGTTATTGGTTTCATTATTTGTCTTATTGTCTTCACGTGATATTTTTGTTGTTTATTTATATATTTGTTAATTTATACATAACAGAAGCCGTCATAAAACTAAAGTGATATGTTTTGGGACATACCTATTACAAACAAAATAGTAATTTAAGTATTATATTTTGTATACCTAATTGAGGCACAATTATTGGTGTAATGAAAATTACATTTTTAATTAACTAACTTTTTAATTTACGTTTTGATTTCCTCTCTGGAAATCGTTTTCAAAAAAGGTTACAGCCCGAAGCACCTGCTCCAATGAACATGAATTTCAGGAAGAAAAAATCTTTTAACATAGTTTTTGACTTGAACTGACTACTCTTTGTCATTTATAAACAAGGAATATCACAAGATTGAAGACAAGAAACAACAAAACACCACAAGCATACCAGAGACACTCCACCATGAGAACACCATGTAAAGGGTTTATCAGAAAAATTGAAAAGGATATTAAACTAGTACAATATTACAACAATATTTATAATAACTAACACTCTGAGACCTATCCTGACCAAAACCAAACCCAATAGCACACAAGAAAGATCCAAAAATGCATCTATAAAATACCTTGGGAATGCAACAGTTTTTACGCGGGAGAAATTGCAAGACGTAAGAAAAGTGTTAGGGTAAACGAACATGAGACATACATCAAGAATAGAGACTTGGAGAAATCCCAGATATGCAAACATGCCTAGGACAAAGAGCCCAGATTCCAGATCACAATAGACAGATGCATCAATAATCATAAAAGAAACAGGCATGAGAAGAGGAAAGAGACTTTCATCGGGAGTCCACCAAGGAAAATTTCTAGATCCGACACTTCCAATGAAGCGCCTTCAGAAAACTGAGGAACAACCATAAGGGCCAAACCAGACGGAGCACTCTGCAGCGCTACTCTGTGGATCCACAAAGCAGCTTCCGATGATTGGCCGTGGGTTCTTATGTAAAGTGGACGTTGCACCCCAGACGAGCGACTGTGACCAGCCACAGTCGCCGAGCCTCACTGCTAGTGGAGTTCTCTAGTGGCAAAACCCATTCAGACGGACCACTTTTGTAGCTGCCGCAGATGTTTAAGAGAGTTTATAGGGTGAGCACCTAAAATGAATTTCGATTCGGAATGGTTTTTGATTGAAGTGCAAAACAGACCGGCTATATGGGATACAAGAACCCGAGGGCAGATTTATAGGGCATTAAAAGGAAAAGCGTGGGACATAGTCTTTGAATTATTTGTTTCTGATTTTAAAGAAGGTAGCCCTATCGAAAAGACTAAATCCCGTAAGCAATGTTTTTTCTATTTATATGTACATTTCATTATAGATTAGATGCATTTGAACTGAACAAAACAAATACTCACAATCTTGTTTGTTTATTTATGTTAAATAGTAGGGTCCCATCCTAGGCCAAAACAGGTTTTATTGTTTGTTGTTGAAAACAAAACGATAAGATATCAGTTAAAAGAGGGTTGCAAGCTCACATGTGTAGATATATTCAATGTCATCATCTCCTTAAGGGCCTCTTTCACTCAGTTGTCAGGTTGTATCAAACTATTTTACGCCTGTAGGATACCAGATGTACTGGTTGATTTTTTATGTGCTTCTTTCTGTAATATAGCTGTTTTTGTCTGGTTCTTCTCAATTCCATTTATGGAGTTTATTGGTATTTTTTCAAAAGCGTTGAAACTTTATAAAATATTTAAAACTATGGACATTACAAACACTAATTTTGACGAACACACTTTAAAAAAAATATTATCTGGCAAGTTTTTAATCATTTGAACAAACTTAGTGTTTTTTCTCACCCATTACATTAAACGCCGCACCCTTCCAAACGATCCACTTCGCAGGTAGTCGCCGGCGCTAGAAAATCGCCTGTTTCAGCCACTCTGTGGATCCACAGAGTAGCGCTGCAGAGTGACCCGTCTGGTTTCGCCCTAAAAAGTGCTGTTAGAGACGCTCAAGACTTCTCACGTTTTCACGCGTATAGAATATAAACCTGATCTCAGCAACAGCACCATTTGATTCACGTGATTACATAGAAATTCTGCATATTATTCAGAATAATTGAATAAGATTTTTTAAGAAAAAAAAAATCATCAAATACAAAGATCTACCTCACAACTAAATTCGATCCAATGTTTTGCACAATAAACGTTATCTGAATGGGTCATGAACTGTGGGTACTTGTGCTCATACTACCAGTGTGTTATGGTTTTTAGGCTTTGCAAGATATCATCCTAATGTTAGGAATCCTGATAGGTTGCTAAATCTAACCGAAATCAGCAAAATCCTAACATACAGATAGTCGAAGATGACTTAAACACGATTTTTCCATAAACGATTGTAATTAATATTTCACTTTTAGGGCCTACCATGTACTTTGTTTTTTTTTCGTATTGAGATCAAGTTCATGTTCTCTACTTATATCTGATATGAGGGACATTATTATTTGCAAACCATCTAAAATTCTAAGCTATTTGCAAAAACTACTGCTTCGTCGACATAATATCTCATGTTTTTTAGACGCACTCTAGTCTGCAGGTGTGAAAACGTGAGATGTCTTGTGCTGCTCTAGCAGCACTTGCTGTGTTTGTTCCTCAGTTTGCTTGAACGCTTTAGTAGCAGTGGCGGAACATTTACCTTGGGGGGACTTTCAATAGAACACCAAACAAAAAACATGAAATAGGTAAACCCAAACTACATAAAAGACATAGATAATAACTTATATGCAATATGTTCCCTCAATCTTCCTAACTGTAGAGTTTGGATTGAATTTGTCTGTCTGTAGTTTAACTTTCATACCAGCTAATATATATTTTATGTTTCAACAACTTTTTCTTTACTTCTGGAGCGTGTTGCGGGCGGAATTCCCCTATTCCCCCGGCAGATCCGCCACTGTTCAGTAGTTTTCTAAAGATAAGGTGGAACTATAGCCAGGCTGGTATTGGATAAGTGTGACGCATTCATGAAAATATGAATATTCTTAGGTCACTCCAGTAGCACATTTTTTATCGCACTTCTTCAGTTTTCTGAGGACTTTGCAGGGGTTTTCTAAAGACTAAAATACGATGCATCTATTTTTGACCACGAGTTCATATGTAATAAGCATATATGCAAGGAGAAAATGAGTTTCTCTTCTTTCAATAATGAATATTTTCGTTCCGTTGACTGCGAATTAGTGTATTTAACGTAAGTCGAGCACATGAATCAAATAACTTCAGAAGGCTGTAGCTTTAAAGTAATAGTTTTTCAGACCTAGGTCCCATGGACTTTTTTAATCTACGCACTTATCTTTGACCGAACTTTAATGCACTTTTGAAAGAGCATACTTTCAAGAATACTCTCTAAAAATTTCATATTGATCGGAGTAAAATTACCAGAGATACAGGGTGTTGAATATCCCTACCTTCGACTCGCTTTGCCGCGGCTTCGCGCCAGCACGCTTGAGCGTAGTGAGAAACGTTAAACAACTGTTCGCCTTCTCTTTTGCAGATTACTCCGCGATTCAAAAAACATATTCCAATGTGCATTACTTTATGATTTGGCAGACAAATAAGACGATGAAGATGCAGTTGACAAAACTTTAAACGCATTTTTCTCAAAACTGCTTTTTCAAATGCGGTGGACATTGTAACTGAAAAACTACTTGATCGATCTATCTGAAATTTTGCATAGATTTTCTTTGTACATTTCATGAGGTAACAACGTCGAGATATTTTTCGTTTTGTGCTTATTTTTTGTTCAACAATAATAAATATGTTGATTTTCACAAAATTTTTAACAAAAATTTCGTATTTTTAACTTCTAAGTGATACCAAAAATTAAAAAATAATTAAAAATAAAAAAAAACTCGACGTTGTTACCTTTTGAAACTCATAGGCTAATCAAATCTTTTTGAATTTTTTGTTTTGTATGATCCAGTGACACATTCTGATGTCCACCGCAAAATCCATTTTTTTAGCTGCCCCTCAAAATTTGTCACTAATGGCTTATTTTTCAATATTTTGGATTGAGTTTTTTTTTAATTATTCTTTGAATTGTACTTAATATGTCTATTTAATTTAAAAATAAAATAATTCTACCATAGCTTCGAAAAAAATTCACAAAAATGTGCTTGATATGTTGATTTCAAACCAACCCCCTCCCCCCCCCCACATAAGGAGTCTTGCGAGGTCCTTTAGAGCTGTTAAGTTTTATCTAAAGAGGAAACATTGCCAAGACAGCCAAGAAAGTATTATAGTGCTTTTTAAATGGATTATTTTATGTATTGCAAATTTATATTGTCAAACCATCTAGTTGCGTTAGATAAACATATTTAATATCAGCAATATATTTTTATAGTACTACCTAAACACAGAGTAATCGCGAATCGCGATCATGTTGTTTAGTTTAGAAATTATTGTACTAGGTACCTGTTACTGTAGATAAATAAATGGTGATCACTTCACAGTTTAAAGTTAAGTATTCAATATGGTATTCAAAAATCACGGTTACTGATCACGGAGTGATTAAAAAATCACCACATTTACCATCACTACGCCTATTGCGTGCAATGTCTTAGCGCAATGTGCGGATAGTGTCGTGGAGGTTATTGTACTGGCCGGTCATTGAAGGTGGATATTAGCTATTACCTCCGATACCTTTGACTACTCGCCGAAAAAATATAATTCAATTACCCATAACTCACTCTGAATTAACATTAAATGGTTTTTCAAGTAAGGAATGTATTCAATTTTTTATTATCTTTAAGTTTGATAAGGATACCTTTTTTGTGAAAGCTTATAATTTTTTAGTTATTTGTGAAAAACCACTTTAAAACATGCATTTTTTACACGAACAATTAAAATCTTTGATCTTTAGTAACTGAAAAAGTATTGATTTATTTTAATAACCAAATTTATCAATTGTATTATTTTTAATACAGTAATTTTCACCCCCGAGAAGGTGTGGTATCCACCCCCCCCCCCTCCAGGGAAAAGCGCAAGTTAGCGCCATACCACTTTTGTTTCTTGAGGTATCCCCTAATTAACTACTCACCAATTTTCATGAAAATCGATGGAGGTTCAACGAAGTCGGTAGAATTATTGATTATTTTCTTTACGTTTATTAATTACTTATTATTATGTCTCTCTTTTTTATAACTCATTAATTGGAAAGATAATTGATATCAATAATCATTTTTGCGTTAAAAAAGACTACGATCGAAGAATAACCTCTGGCAGAATTAAAACATTGTACGTGTTTTTCAACGTATACAAAAAATTCAACATATCCGTGAACTTTGGAAGCCGGCCAGAAGAGATAGGGTACTTTTTGAAAACAAACAACTTTTTATCAAGGCTTTTTGCGGCAGCGATTTTTGAAAATATGTTAAATGTTTGTGTGACTCATTGCAAGCACATTTCGTCTGCAAGTCTTAACCCTTAATATTCTGAATTATTATATTTTTTAAAGAAAAGAGGAAAGTCCAGGTACAGAATCCATTATTAAAATAATAATAGATAATTATTTAAATCTGAAACTTTCCTTATTAGGACATCTTTCTGTTAACATCCTGAATCTCTGCCTTTTACAATTTATAAGACATAGATACGAATAAAGAAAGCGAAAAGGATTCTACAATATGCAATCACATTCCGCTTTCATTCCGCTCGTAGAAGTGAAGTGAAAGACAATTTATGTTTCATTTCGATTCAAAGGCGATGCACAATCACAGACAGCAGTTTCTGTTTGTGACGATAATATAATTTTATCGTCTAGAGTACGCCAATGAATTAAGTTAAACGTGTTTTTGTACCATCTTGGACGATATAAAAGTCGGATCGAAAAGCCTAGTTGATTATTATTCTTATTATTCAGCGAGTTATAAGTGGTGAGTTTATGTAGGTAGTATTTCCCGACCATTTTCCGCTGTCGAGCTTTGGGGAGCTGAGCGAATCCGACAGTTTTCCTCTTACCTATCCTTATACGAGTGGTGATCGTATATCCCTAATATGTCTTTTCATCTGGCGAGCTGAGCGAGATTCCCATTCTTCCCTTTCCTTATACATTCATGCCGTATTAATAAAAGCAATTCCTATTTCACGCGATCGACAAAATCATTCATTCATGTACAAAATATCGTCACATCGGCCCTGCTCGGGCGCCAATGTAACGCGGTCGTTGCGTTGTTGCTCCAGGTAACTAAATCAGTCGAAGAAAAGAGTTCGCTTTTTTAAGACATTTTTATTTGGAATCAAAACGTACAAAAGATAAGATAATTAGCCCTAATTACTCGTTAATTTCGTTAATAAAATATATTTATAATCTACGCATCGAGCTTTCTGTTCGGGCCGATGCACAGTGGTTCCATTTGCCGAAAACGTGGTCGAAACCGTCGTGCCGAAACCTTTAAAAGAGTATATTGTTTATACATTTTGAAATTACTTTCGTTATTAAGGGTTTTTGGTATCGCTGATTACGAATCTGGCATTATTTTTTCTGAAAAACAAAATGGCGGATCCAACATGGTGGAAAGAAATTGAAAATATCAATCAAAAAGGAAAATTTTTTGTCAAATTTGGTAGGTTAAGGTAGCTGATTACAAATTTAACATTACTTTTTTTAAACAAAATGGCGGATCCAATATGGACGAAAGAAGTTCGAAAATTTTATTATAGTCGCATTTTTGTTTAAAATGTTATACTATAAGGGACTTTTGAAACTGCTGATTAGCAATACATTTTCTTTATGAAGTACAATATTCAGAACCTATTACTTATGTACAATTGCCCATACATACTCAACAATAGCCAGAATCATGTAATATGCGTCATTTCCCACTTTTGTATTCAACATGTTTACAACGTCTTTAGTGTAGCTGCGTGCTCGCCTCTGAATCAAAACGAACGTATATTTTAATATACTAAAAACTGTTAATTGTAAATAAAGGGTTTAGTGTTTAACTTCAAAATTGTTCAAAATTTTTTAATTCAGAGGCGGGTACGCAGCTATAAACACGTTGTAAACAGAAACAGTTGTCTGTAGATTGTGCATTGCCTCTGAATCGAAATGAAACATAACTTGTCTTTCATTTTACTTCTATCTTTACTCAAATTGTGAGTACTGTAATGATACGCCGCGAACACGCACCAACACTGGAACCGTACGAGTTCCACAATCCGCGCAGATGTCCCACTCATTTCCACTTCTCCGAGAGAGCACAGACAGAGGGATACTTAACCCATAAGTACTAACATGTTAAATCAATGACGTAAACACTAACTAACCGCCTGACAGACGGGTTTAACATTTTAGTGGTAATTTTTGTTTTTATGAAATATTTTAATACAAAAAAATATCTAGATGATTTAGTGAAAGTATTGATTATCTAAAAAACGCAGTAGTTAATCTAGTTTTTCTGTATTAATTAAAATAAAAAACATTATAACAAGAATGGAAGGATTGTTTGTCTACCTTTTTACTCATGAAAAAAAGTGTGGTAAAAATTAAACAAAATAAAGAATCTTAATAAAAATTTATAATCAAGTTAAATAAAGAGTAAGAAAAATGAAAATAAAAAGGTTTCTAAAAAATGTTAAAACAAAAAAAAACTGACAGGTACTATAGTTAGTACAGTGTAGCAATGGTAGTCAGTGGCAACATTTTCATTACAAATTGATTCCACTTCGCTTATGTCGTCTTCTACCTCATCAAACCATTTCAAAAGAGTTTCCTTAGGGTCTTTATTCCCTTATTTGATGTTTTTTGACGAACTGGGGTACATTTTGTGTAATGACGAACTGGGCACAAACACTTACATCCCGTCTATTAGACGGAAATCATACTTTGAGCCTAAATATCTTTCGAATAACAACCTGCCGCAAATTGCCAAATTCAATACTACTAAAGAACAACCCAACTTGAAAATTCATAAACGGGTGACCTTCAAAATTTTCTAGGAAGGGAAATATCCCACTTTCGACAATCGATGCCGTCTGAGAGACGGGCTGTTAGTACTTAAGGGTTAAGGAGGCCAGCGAACCGAGATTCTCCAGTCTTGAAGCGACAGCTCTGAGCTCCACTACCAGCCAAGCGATGTGAGCGAGGCATGCCGACTTGAGCATCAAGGTGTACCGTGTTGAAGTAATTTGCGGCTCATAATTAAACGGTAGCAAGCGAAGTGAGCGAGCTTCCGATAAATTTATATATTTTAATCGCTTGGCTGTTTTGCAACATACACTGCACTGAGGTGTAAGAATATTTCGTATTGTTATTAATTTTGCTCTTCTTTTACAGACGTTTATCCGGGAGAGGAGTTAGCTGCAACGCGGCGACAAATAGAATTATATTTTATTTTTATTTCTTTTTGATCTGTACATAATTACATTGAATATACTTATTTTGTTTTAACCTGTGTTTTACCGAGTCTGTCATCTTGAAAGACTCCATCACAGTACTAAGAACCTTTTTTCGTACCTTTCCTAGACGAATGAAAGCAGAATGTGATTGCATATTTTAGAATCCTTTTCGATTTCTATATTCGTCGTCTATATGTCTTATAAATTGTAAAAGGCAGAGATGCAGGATGTTAACAGAAAGGGGTTCTAACAAGGAAAGTTTCAGATTTAAATAATTATCTATTATTATTTTAACAATGGATTCTGTATCTGGGACTTTTCTCTAAGAGATGTAGCGGCAGCGTCCTAATGGTGGATTTTAATATATTTTTGAAATTCCATTTAAATAGACAATTTCGTTTCGTTTTGATTCAGAGGCGGGCACGCAGCTACACTGAAGACGTTATAAACAGAAACAGCTGTCTGTAGATTGTGCATCGCCTCTGAATCGAAATGAAACATAAATTGTCTTTCACTTCACTATTATATTTTTCGTTTATTAAAAATTAATAAGTGAAAATAGTTTCTATCTAGAAAATATTACTAGAAAAGTCTACTTTTCAAAGTAGCAAGACATTTACTCAATACACACACTACACTAGTATAGGTATCTGATTGCAAAATCAACTGTACGATGCCAATGGCCAGTAGTTGTCGAGACATTAAGCTAAATACAAAAAATTGTGAAAACATGCATGTTTTACAGCTGATTTTCATCAATATCTCAAAAACTATAAGTTTTTACAAATAGTTATTATTATGTGATTTAAAAAAATCAGAATTTTTCAAATTTTCGTAAATTTTATTTTCTTTTGATAATAAGTCCAAAAATACTCAATATACATCAAAAATGATACAGAACAAAATTGAGTTTTTTTGTTAGCAAAGATTTTCCTTGTTTTTTTATAGGATAAAAAATAACCGAGATAGAAACGTTTAAAACCTAAATTTTACTGCGGGTACTATTAACCGGGGCCGTTTAACCTTATATCTTTAAAGAAAATCTTTATCTTTCTAAAGAAGATATTCATCATAAAAGATGAAATTTAACACGACTTTATAGCCACTGAAATTACCTTTCAAATGTTTTTTGAATGACCTTGAACCATGATATAAAAATCGTCGGAGTCGTACTAAAAAATTACATGACATGACAAAAAAAAATCATTTTTTATTTTAATTCTATCAACTTTGTGTTATTTGATAGGCATTCCTTCAAGTACTTGACAAGTGTTTAGTAAGTATATTTTATAACAATGCATCGTTTTCCCGTTATTTAAGCTTCGCCGAAGCTTAAATATGCCTAAGTACTCGCCGAAAAAAATATACGTTCAATTAACTATAACTAACTCACTTTGAATTAGGGGTAAGGCGCAAAATGTCGCCTGTCAAAATTTTTAATGTGTTTTAAATGTATTCATTTTTTTTCGAATCCTGAGAAAACTAATAAGTATTTTTGAAAAATTTAAATGCGGAATGAAAGATTACGTTATTACTGAGGGCCAAAAGTCCCTGAAAACTTCTATAATGTTTATTCTAATAAGTTACAGGAGTGAAAATAAAAGAGAAAATTTAGTGTGATTTTTAATTGCAAATATTTCATTCAAAAGAAACTTTTTGCTCATTCTAAGGGACTTTCGGCCCTCGGTGATAATGTAATCTTTCATTCTGCGTTTAAATTGTTCAAAAAAACTTATTAGTTTTCTCACGATTCGAAAAAAATGAATATATTTAAAACACATTGAATATTTTTTGACATGGGACATTTTGCGCATTTCCCCTTAATAAAAAAGAATGTGTGAGTAGTTTGTACGCACGTAAGAAGTTATACTTCTATTATATGATTTCAACGAAATCAATATACTTTAAACAGTTTATTTATATTTTATTTAAATATTAAACTAATTTTAAAACTTACCTACTACTTTTCAAAAAATTTTATTAAAATAATACCAAAAATTAAAAAAATAAAAGAATAAAACACACACAAACACATTGAAAAATGCAACAGAGAAATGATTTCTAAGCCATAATTATTGGCAAAAATTTTAACTAAATACGTATTTTCTGAAAAAAATAGATAATAAATATACCTACTTACAATCATGAAATGTATAAAAAAAATAAAAAAATAAAAATTTGCATTGGGGATCGAACCTGCGTATATTAGGGTTGTTTGATTTGAGAAATCAACGCACTTTAAGGTATGTATAGATATGCGTGCCGTGTGTGCGTTCGTGGCGCCGACAGAAGTCGGATCGTGTGCGCACCGTTTGTGCGCCACTTGAAAATACGTACTACCGCGTACTAATCTAACGAACCAGCCACGAATGCGCAGCGCACACACGGAGCGAAGTGCGCGGCGCGCATATCTATACGTACCTTTACAACTTAACCACTTAGTTAGACGCACGATGATGTGGGAAGATACACCAACTGAACGTTAAACTTTTTGACTGTTGCTTATTTTCAATCAAATTAGTTTGATTTTTGTGGAATTAAAATATTGAAATACAACAAAACGTAGAGTAAGAATTATTAGATTAAGATTGGTAGAAACGACCCCGCAGAAACCTTACGAGAAATGGCCCTCTGTCAAATGCTCTGAAATTTTGGATTCTGGTAGTCCTTGATGTGTAGAACAAAAGACTAGGAATAGGGGTCGTGTGATAGCTCATTTGAAAGGTTATTTAATTCTCTATTCACCAATAAAACATTAACATAATCATTTATACAGGGTGCCCAAACTTTTTTTAATTAAATTAATTGAGACACAAAGAAGAATGTATATAATTTATTTAATTCGAAATACATTTTACTGCTGCCATAAAACAGAAAAAATGTTTATTTGATAAATAAATATTGTTTTTCGCTTAAATTCAATATTAAAGCTGCCACCCACTCTGCCTCTTAGCAGTTTGAACATTTAATTTAAGCGAAAAGCAATGTTTATTTTTCAAATTAACATTTTTTTCTGTTTTCTGACAACAGTAAAATGTATTTCGAATTAAATAAATTATATACATTCTTCTTTTTGTCTCAATTAATTTAATTCAAAATAATTTTTGGCCACCCTGTATAAATAATTATGTTAATGTATATATTAGTGAATAGAGAATTGAATTACCTTTCAAATGAGCTATCACACGATCCCTATTCCTTATTTAAAAATAAGGGGTGGGGGAAATGGAAGGGAGGGGGTTGACAAATTAACATTTTTTTCTGTTTTCTGACAACAGTAAAATGTATTTTGAATTAAATAAATTATATACATTCTTCTTCTTGTCTCAATTAATTTAATTAAAAAAAATTTTGGCCACCCTGTATAAATAATTATATTAATGTTTATATTAGTGAATAGAGAATTGAATTACCTTTCAAATGAGCTATCACACGACCCCTATTCCTATTTAAAAAAAATCATCGATTGCGTCATCACGCCCAGATGGATGACGTCACTAGTGTGATATATATGCCAAAAAATTATAATTTAAAAATAAAAATCGAGCTGATTCGTAATTTATCTCCAGAATCTCCCATTCTCGAGAAAATGAATTTATTCCAACTCAAACGTCCTCACTGTACCTATAACTTCAGAGGCTCATATCTTAGAACTATGATTTTTTGGAGCTACGCGCCCATGGAGTCTTTTGTTCTACACATCAAGGACAACCAGAATCCAAAATTTCAGAGCATTTGACAGAGGGCCATTTCCCATTACGTTTCTGCGGGGTCCTTTTGTTGGTAATCAAGTTATGGTTATTACCTACTAAACTAGGTAGGTACATTTTACATTTTCCAAATAGGTACCTTTGCTATGTAATGTTTTATTACAATACTGAAACATTTACAATTAGGTATCTGTTGCGGTTAAAAACTATTTAAAAAGTCACTACAATTATTAACTTGCCTTTGTCTATGTCCTCACAACAATAAAAACTTATATACATAACATTTGTTTACCCATAACCTCCATATTGAACAATTATTGACAGGTCATTTTAACACCCAATTAGAGCATGTATAACGTTTCAGCTGCGCCCAGGACCAAGACTTTTGATAAATTCGCGCACATATACATTTACTCCCAAACGCGCCCAAAGAAGTATAACTTCAATAAAATGTAATATGTGAATTATCCATTCACCAAAACCAAACCGTGGTCAGTACCATATCATTTTGGGGTTGCTTACCGCTCGACTAAGATGCCACCTGGTCCATCCTAACTTTTTTGACATGGCATGCCCACTTCTTTGCTGTAGCTACACAGCACAGCACTGACTCTGCTTTTCCACGGCTTTTCACTAACTGCTCACGTCCTTGTTGTGACAACACTAAGGCTCGCACAACTTACACACACATTATACAAGCTTGAATAGACTAGTCCTCTTGAGCCTTCGCATCTGGGGTTGGTTGACAAGAAGCTGAAGTACTTCATGGTTAGGACACTTATGGAGCCCTTCAATTTGGAATAAATTCGACTTTAAGATCTCTACGTAAATCGTCATTCGGAACATACCAACGAGCACCTACAATATTCCTTAATGGTGGGTTCTGGAGCGTTTCTAAATTTCCATAATAATTGCTTTTTTGGTACAGCCCTATAATTTTAGGTCATAACTTTCAATATCTGTTTGCAAATCAGTACTTTGTTCTAGATGGAAAGTTAAGAATACCTAATTATAAGGTAATACACATTTTTGTACTTTATCTTCAACTCCTTAGTTTTCTTTTAACATGCTCCTTCCATTTGAGTTTGACGTCCGGCAGTGGCGTAGCTGACAGGCCCGCAGGGCCCGCAACGCGGGGAGGCCCCGACGTTAGCGGCGTTATCTAAATGCCTCCCACTTTTTCAGGTAAATATTTTCATACATGAAATGCCTCCCAGGTACAATCGAAATGCCTCCGTTTCGTTAATCATTTAGGCTGATATTTTGTCTATTTAATCTCTGTATAATGACACAATCTTGCCAAATCATAATTTAAATAGGTAGTATCTATTTATTTTGAATTTTCTAATTCTTAATGCAGTGTACAAAAAATTTATTTCGCATAAATATTTCGCAGTACGACATACATATTTCTTTTTAGAAAAGAAAGTTGTTACCCGACAATCTAATATCCAACTTTTCTGGGTAATTCCAATTCCGATTCCAATCTCTTCCATATTTATAATTCCATTTTATAATTCCATAAATAGGTACTTTTACCTTTATCTTTTTGTTTTTTTATATTATAAAATAATAATTCAATACATAATTCATAAAATTAAAAAAAAAAAAAACTACCAACTCTCTTCTGAAAATAGAGGGACTGTCTTTATAACTTAGAAGGGAGTTGATAGTACCAAAAATATTTTAAATTGTTTATTTAAATTTGTTTGTTAAAAGTAATTAATAGATTATGGCAAATTGTTAATTGTAAAAATAGATTTAATAGTTGAGTAAAAAATGTAAAAATAAAAAAAAATATCTGTAATCCCATCAGGAAAAAACGACCTGGATTAGTCACTAGAGGCCAGGTCATATGTATAAATAATAAATAAATAAATAAATAAATAAATAAATAAATAAATATGTTTTTTTATATTCTCTGGGTATTTTTTGAGTAATTCCAATTCCGATTCTAATCTCTTCTGAACGATTCCATGAATAGGTACTTTTACCTTAATCTTTTTGTTTGTTTATATTCTCTTTTTTAAATTGTGCTAATGGGCTAAATGTTGTATAAATACTTGAAAGTTCCTGCATCAGTTAGTTTGTCTATTTCAAGCTTGTCAGTTCGTCGATTTCAAGATCAAATTGTGTTTAAGTCATAACATCCGATATAATGGAATCAACAATAAGTGTCAGTCAAAAGGGTAAAACTTTACTATCAATAATTGATGGTTTTACATTCGGTTTTCAAAAAATGTTGGCCAAAGATACAGTAAAACGGTGGACATGTACTAAAAAAACCTGCAAAGCATTTGTGAAAACACAGGGATGTGAAAATACGATAATTGAATCAATATTAGATCATAACCACGAGAAGTTGTCTTCCGAAGTTCACAATAGAAAAGTCGTAAGCAATTCAATAAAAAGAGCAGCCGTGGAAGATCTCAGCGAAAAACCAATGAAGCTCATCTGTAAAGAACTTAAGAAGACGAATATAGAGACATTTACTATCAATGATATCAATAGGGTGAGACAAAATTTATATTATCCTAGAACCATAAATTCATTAATTAAACTTCCCAAAAATATATCTGAATTTCATAAAGCTCTCGATTCATCTTCTATTAATACAAATAGAAATGAAAATTTTATAATTAAAAATGACAAAGATAATCATATTGTTATATTAACATGTTTTTTAAATCTTCGTTTTCTTTCGACTGTTTCCAATTGGTATGTTGACGGAACTTTTGAATACTGTCCTCGTTTTTTCACTCAATTGTTTAGTATACATGGCTTGAAAAGTGGACATTATATTCCTCTTGTCTTTTGTTTACTTCAAGATAAAAAGTCATCTTCATATTATCTCGCTTTTAAATATATCATAGAAGAATGTTTTAAAATTAATTGTCCTGTATCCCCTAAAGTAATAACTTCAGACTTTGAAATTTCCATTCATAATGGTATTCGTATGGAATTTCCTGAAGCAGATCTTCATGGATGTCATTTTCATTTGGGTCAGGCATGGTATAGAAAGGTTCAAGCACTGGGATTAGCTCCAGAATACCAGAAAAAAAGGTGTTGACTTAACCGAAATTACGCATTTTCTTATTTATATTTTTGGTCTTTCATTCTGACATCCTAAAGATGTTAGCGATTTTTTTGCTATAGATTTGGCAGAAATTAAACCAGTCGATGAAAGAGTCACCCAGTTTTGTGATTATCTTGTTGATAATTACATATCTGAAAATTCGACATTTCCTCCACGACATCTTTGGGCTGAGCACTCTTCATCCTTACAAAGAACCACATACCCATGCGAAAGTTTTCATTCCAAGTATAATTCTTCTTTCTACTGCCCTCATCCTAACATTAATAATTTTATTGATGTAATTTTACAATTTCAAATAAATACCTACATTAAAATGAATTCTGTTTCGACACCAAAAAAAATTGTTGCGGAAAGTACAGCAAAAATAAATTTTCTAAATGAAAAAATTTTAGAATTAAGAGACTGTAAAAGAAATAGATTAGAATTTGTCAAAGTAGTATCATATAAATTTAGGAAAAATATTTTGTAATTTTATATTTCTATACACATTTTGTAATATTTTCCAAGTTTTTTTGTGATGTTATTTTTAATAAATCTTAAAAATACTTAATATGTTTTTGTATTTTTTGTTAAATTATTAATAATAAAAAATAATGGTTATTATAAAATATATATTATAATGGTTATATAACTAATTATATATGTATAAGTTAGTTAAAATTTATAAATACCGCCTAGTGTCAATAATGTTTAATACATAAAGGTTGAAAATAAAATAAATTAAATAACAAAATACCAATTTTGCCAAAAATTTACAAAGGGACGAAGATGCGGCAACGTCTCACCTTCACATGAAGATTAGAAGCATGTAATTTATTTAAAGCTTGGGAGGCAATTCGTATGTGACCATTTTAGCGACAGGTAAGAAATCCTATTTCGGGTGGCATTTCATATGCGGCCGACGTTAGAAGGGGCCCCTTAAAGCCTTCAAGCTTCATACTTCTACTTTCTTTAAATTAGGGACCAAAACATATTTTCCTAATAAGCATCAAAATAGGGAATTTGGAAGGAGGTAATGAAGCGAATAATTGACGTAACTCTTACACTTCCGGGAGCAATTTAGTGTTTCGTGGACATGTTGGTAGTTTAGATGAAAGTGAATCCCAAAAAGGTGATTTTACGGTCCTGTTTCAGCAAAATTAATCGATAAAAACAATAACTTAAAAACAAATTACTTGAGCCCCCAAATACAAAACGAAGTTATAAATTGGCTGGCTCAAGAAACTGAAAACAAATTGATCAATTTAAGTAAAAAAAGTTGTTTTTATTCAATAATTCTTGATACCACTCAAGATATTTCAAAACACGATCAGCTTAGTTTTATTTTCCAGTATGTAAAACTAACTTGCGATGAAAATAATTTACCTTCAAAAGCGGAAGTTGTTGAAAGTTTTTTGGGATTTATTCGCATTTTGGACCAAAGTGCAGGCGGTCTTGTAAATAAAATTTTAAAATTTATACAATCAAAGCACCTTTCCGTACACAACTGCAGAGCAAAGGGGTATGCTGGGACAAGCGTTCTGAGTGGTGTATATTCAGGCGTACAAAGGCACATAACTGACATTGAAAAAACAGCTTCCTATGTTCATTGTGCTTCCCATAATCTGAACCTAGTGTTGAATGATGCCGTTGCTGGTGTACAGGAGTTAAGGATGGACTCCAGCCGAGCCGAGCTTTTGTCAAGCTTGAGCTCGGCTCGAAATGTCGAGCAGAGCCCGAGATAGAAGCTCAGCTTGAACTTTGAGCTGCCGGATAAGTTCGTGGCTCGAGTCGAATATTTCGAGCCTGCTGGAATTTATGCCACATTTTACGGACACATATGTAGGTAGGTATATAAAAAATACATATTATTTGTAGTCTGAATTACTTATTCTCAAACAAAAGTATCAGTGGTAGCAGAAATAAATGAATTAGAAAAAGTATTAAGCATTAGCTAAAATATTGACAAGCTCGTTGAGGAAAGCTCGACTCGTTTCGAATTCAACTCGGCTCGGTTCGCAAGAAACAAACCGGCTTGAGCTCGAAGCTCGGTTTGTCAAACGACCATTCCTAACAGAAGTTGTTTTTTTTATGATATGATTAAGAGATTACAGCTTTGCGTCGAGCTTTACGACAAGTAATGAAATCTTTAACGAAAATTTCATTGCTATCTAAAAAAAAAACGATGAAAAATTAGAAGCTAATGCGTTATTAGAGCATATGAATAATTTTGAATTTGCTGTTAACATTACTCTTCAATCTAAAATACTCAACTTTATTAATCTAACATCAAAACTTTTGGAATCTGAAAAGACAGGGTTAACGGTCGCCCTTCAACTTTTTGAAAAAACTCGCGATAATCTTCGAGAAATGAGAAATTCGTTTTCCGAAACTTTAGCAGAAGTAGCAGGAATAGCAGAATAGTGGGGTATTATACCAGAATTTAAAAATAAACAGATAAAACGTATAAAAAATTTTTACGATGAACTCAGCTGCGACGAAAAAATAACTTATAGCTAAAAAAATTTTGAAGTTAATGTTTTCAATGTAAATTTAGATATAAATAATATTGCAACAACTTGCTAATAGGTTTTTAGGATTAAGAGACATGTATGTGTGTGTGTGTGTGTGTGTGTGTGTGTGTGTGTGTGTGTGTGTGTGTGTGTGTGTGTGTGTGTGTGTTTGAAGAGTTGGCTTGGAAGCTAGTCCTTTAGCCACAGAATGGTAGTAAAGGTTATTGGTTTTTAAATAATATATCCAACTTTAAAAAGAAAGTTACATATTAGCTCAAATATTTCTCTACTGTCTAAAGAAAGTAAATGGGTGATGTTTATGGGAGTCTGAATTTTAAGATCTGTTAATTTTAAATAGAGCTGATCTGTTTCAGACTTATGTTTACCGCACTTGAAAAGAATATGGTTGATGTCACATTGTGATATATTATCACATAAGCATAACCCAGAAGGGATAATATTTAACTTAGCTAAGTGAGCTGGGAATGCGCCGTGATTGGTTTTCAGACGAGTTATTGTCGCTGTAGTCTTCTTCGACATTGCGTATTTAAAAATATAGGAAATATCTTGTGGTAAGGTAGGGTGGATAGTATAATACTGATTATTTGAGTTCGCTGCTATTTTTTTCCATTTTTCTTTCCATTTTAATAAAGTTGTGTTATTATAATGTAGCTGTAAGTCATCCAGTGTGAATATAGGTAAATATAATCCAGCATGAGTAGCATCCTTAGCAAGCTGGTCAACCATTACATTTCCCTTGATGCCGGTATGACTTTTTACCCAAATAACTGTAATATCTTTATTATATATTTTATTTTTGATGGCACACAGAATACTATTTCTTTTATGTTGTGTCATATTTGAGTTTAATTCTTTAATGACCGATAATGAATCTGATAATATAACTGCTTTATTTAATTTGTGTGAATTTAACCAATCTAACGCTTTTTCTATTGCTACCGCTTCAGCGGTATATATTGAACAATGTGATGGAAGTTTAATTTTCAAGGATTCGCTTTTATGTGGAATGTAAACTGCACAGCCTGTGGCACCATCCTCTTTTTTGGAACCATCAGTATACATTATAACGTGATCATTATAGTCACTCAATATGGATTTAAGTAAGACAGAATTTATTTCTGTAGATTCTGTGAACTTTGGTATAATGACTTTTGGTTTATTTAACATTACCTGAAAATCACCTCTATATATTGGTAATCTTTTTTCCCTACCATAGATGTTAGAATAATCGTAGGTTTCTAAGAAAGCATCAGCAAGTGGGGGAGAATTTTTTATGCGCCAATAATTATTTGAAAGATTTTCAGTTGATAACTCATACAGTTGTCTAAGTAGATTATTATTGTTTAATCTTAACTTCAAAATATGTTTAATTGCCATCATTTCTCGACGATTTTGAAGAGGCATTTCGTTACTTTCAGCAAGTAGAACAGGGCTAGGAGTAGACTTCATAGTGCCCAAGCATATTCTAAGACATTTGAACTGAATGCGGTCTACAGTCAATAAATGTGTTTTACTGGCAGCACCATACAGAATGCAACCATAGTCTACAATAGATCGCACGTAGGCTCTGTAAAACATCAGTGCAACTTTAGGGTCAGCACCCCATCTACGATTAGTGACACATTTAAGGATATTAATACCTTTTTCACTTCTGCTTTTTATATATTTAACATGTTTTGACCATAAAAGTTTCGGATCAAGAAGAATGCCAAGATATATGTATTCTTTGACAATAGGTATATCATATCCAGACAGTTTTATTTTGTCAGGCGTATGAATCCTATGTCTAGTGAATATCATTATGGCTGATTTGTCAGGGGAAATGGTCAGCGCATGATTTGTTACCCAATTATTAACCTTATGCATGATGAAGTCCAGAGCCTCCAGGCAATCAGTATACGAGTTACGCTCTGTATAGATGCATATGTCATCGGCGTATTGAATGCAATTAATTGAATTATCAAAAATGCCATGAATACTTGCTGAAAATATGTTGAACAATAGCGGACTTAAAACTGATCCTTGTGGTAGACCTGTATGAGCTATTCTAGGACCATGTAGTTGGTTTAAATGATCTTTAATATATATAACACGATTATTATAAAGATGAACAATATTAGAAGCTATATTTTGAGGTAATCCCATATCATAAAGTTTTTTATGCAACATGGTTAAATCAACAGAATCATATGCCCCTTTTAGGTCTAAAAACAAACAAGCAAGATAGTTGTTTCTGGAAAACGTCATTTGAACGTCTGTGACTAAATATGATATTGCATCAAGTGTTCCAACACCAGACCTAAATCCATATTGTGTACTTGGGAGAATACTATAATGTTCTATAAGCCATTCTAACCTAGTCTTAATCAGTCTTTCGAATGTCTTACATATGCAAGACATTAATGATATCGGTCTATAAGAAGAGGAGAGTGTTTTATCTTTATTAGGTTTGAGAATTAAACATATAACTATTTCTTTCATATGATCTACATATTTTCCATTGAAAAGCCAATCGTTGAAAACTGTTAGTAGACTTTGTTTACCTATAAGAGGTAATTCATATATAATGTTATAAGTAATTTGATCGCGCCCCGGAGCTGAGGAATTAGAAGACTTGAGTGCAGCCTCAAATTCTTCCATATCAAAACTTTTCTCGAAAATATTGTATTTATAAGTTTGACTGTTATTCTGAATAGGAAGATAAACATATGGCGGAGCAAATTTGTCGAGTAACTGTTCTATTAGTTCATTTGATAGAGGATATCTTCTTGAGTGATAATTTTTATTCACTAGTTTATTAACAAAATTCCAAATTTTACTGATGGGAGTGTTTTTGTTTAAAGTATTGACAAAGTTAATCCATGAATTTTTTTGTTTGTTTGTAAACAAAAGTTTACTTTTGGCTTGAATATGTTTATATTTAATATAGTTTTCAAAATTCGATACTTTTTTGTAATTTTTGTATGCAAGTTTCCGAGAATTTATCATATCTTTACATTCATTATCCCACCAGACTGGAGTTCTAGTTTTTGGCTGAAAAGAGTTTTTGATATTCATAGAATATGAGGCAGCATCGTCAATTGTCTTTAAAAGGAAGTCAAAACGATCCTCAGAAGTGATATTATCAAATATATTTTCAGCCAATATTTTTTCTATATGATATTTAAAGATATTCCAGTTTGCCGAAGACTCTTTCCATTTAGAGGAAGGAATTATTGTGCATGGTTGATATTCAAGATCAATATTGATTAGTATAGGTAAGTGAGTTGAACCCAGGGTATCAGGGACAGGATCCCATGTGGTGTATCCAATTAGATTGGATGTAACGAGGGACAGATCCACCATTGATAGAAGTTCATTGGGTCTTGTTACTTTGGTCGGTCTACCGTCGTTTAGCAAAACTAAATTACCGTTATCTAACGCGTCCACTATACACTTACCCTGAGCGGAATCTTTCAAGGAACCCCACCTACTGTGGTGTCCATTGAAATCCCCACCAACAAAAACCTTACCGCTAAATTGACTAAAAAGTTTTTCCCAATCTCTACAAGTAACTATTACTTTAGGAGGTTTATAAATGCAAACAACTACTAGTTTTATTTGTTCTATAAAAACTGCACACGTTTCAATACCTTTATTAAAGTTTTTAGTTACTTTAACCTCAGTAAAACAAAGATTATTTGATATGAGGATGGCTACACCACCAAAACCATCAGGTCTATCAGTTCTGACAATGTAATAACCTGTTAAAGCAAAATTTTTATTTTGAGAAAGCCATGTTTCATTAAGTAAAATGACATCAACTACATTGTTTTCAAGATAACTAAGTAAACTAGGTTTATGTTTATTTATAGATTGACAGTTCCACTGAAGTATGCTAAACGTCCTATTATTCCCCATCACTTTCAGTATTTATTAGGTTGCCTAACATTTTTTCAATTTCTTCCTTTGTATTTTTTTGTAAATTGGGTAAAAATATTTTAGGGTTAATTTTCTTGATAATATTTTCGATCAAAGCTGGGATTTCATTAATTATTTTACATTCTATTTTTTCTTTGTAAGCCATAAACTCGTCCCGGTAGGGATTGGGGATTATGGGTTGGGATATGGTATTTTTAGTTTTGTGAGATCTTGGAAAAGTTGGAGGTTTCTCGGTCGCAGTAGGAGAGACAGCTTTACGCTTGTTTCCTGATCTTTTAAAAGCAGGTAAATATGATTGATTTTGATTTGAGCCTTCATGGACATTGGGAGTTAAGGAGGGAAAATTTTCTATAGTATTTAAAATATCGAATCTATTATTTGTAGTTATCTTGGCGTATGACGGATTATTAGCTATGGCTTCTGCCTCTCTAAAAGTAGTATTTTCAAAAGCCATGATTGATTTTATTTTGTATTGATGTTTAAATGTAGGACACTGTTTAGAGAGAGAGTTGTGTTCAGAGGAGTTGCAATGTAAACAGAATAGTGAGTTAGTACATGTTTCATTATTATCGTGTATTTGACTACCGTTTTTGCAACGATTTGTTGTTGATTTGCATTGCCGAGCAGTATGGCCGAACCGAAAGCAAAAAAAGCACTGAACAACTGGGTATATATACTGTTCAACATTAAATCTAACCAAGTCTAATTTAACAGTCTTAGGAATGCTATTTCCTTCAAAAGTTAATATTACCATCTGGCGAGGAACAAGAATTGTTTCGTTATCAGAATCGATTATTTTCCTTTTCAACCTTTTTACTTCGATAACTTTTTTATCCGAAACAATATTTTCCAAAATATACTTTTCTTCCAAAAACGTATCACATTCTCTGATTATTCCCTTTTTTTTGGACAAAAAATGATGGAATATACGCGACAAGTTTATTGCTCTTAATAAGCTCGTGATCGACTAGAGAATTTGCGCAAGTATAAGTTTTAAAGATTACCTTCACCTTATTTCTACCTACAGCTTTTATGTCTTGTACATCATGTTTGAAAAACTGATTCTTAAATAAATAGTGACCGACGCGGACTGCCGTTAAACGAGTCAACTGTTTATCTATCGACTCACAAAAAACATAGTAAGGGCCTGAATCGTTTGGTTTATACCTATGATTTAAATTTATATATGTTTTTTCTTCCGTATCCATTGAGGATGTATTACTCTGGGGTGGTTCAGCACCACCCCCCGAGTCACTCATAATAGTAAATATTTAGATCCTACCTTATACTTGTAGACTGGCCTATTTCTATATTTAAATAAATTACCCACAAATTTATTAATAACACTAGTCAAGGACACCGGCACAGCTATCGATATCGATACACACCTGTTCACTGTCCAACGAATACTGAAGAGACATGTATGTATAATAGGTTTTCATGTCTATTTCCAAAAAATCTATCAACACTAACGGATGAAGACTTATTAAAGAAAGGCCAAATATTGTTCTTTACACATATTTTAGTAATTATACTGTTATTTGGTGTCGTTATGTTTATAATACGGGGGCCCACAAAAATTGTCGCGGGGGCCCCCAATCTTCAGCTACGCCACTGACGGCCAGATTTAAACCCATGTTTTCTTATTAGGAACATTGCTGTTGTTTAAGATAATTGGGCGATGATTAATTTTCTTGTCAGTGAAGTTAATATGAACTTCAGACTTTTTAAGACAAACGGAACAGGTTTTAGACCAGCTATTAATAGGGATGTTCACTAATTTTTAAATATAGTTAAATTCAATAGATTACAAGGTATATAATAACGTAACAATCATAAAACTGTTTAAAAATGTATATTTTTTAAGATAAATGAGTTCATAATGTTGATTTTCTTGGAGGCTAGAAAAACGGTACCCTGCAGCGAGGCTACGGTCTGTGACGTTAGCAGTCGTAACGTCTTTGATCGACGACTAGTTTTGTATACTTATTTACTCAGTGTATTTGAATGTGCGCAGTTTTTTACGTATTTCATTATTAAAAATAAAGCCAAATAAGTGGTGTTTTGTTCCTGGGTGTGTAAATACATCAAAAAACAGTTCTGACAAGATTTTTATTACCGTTCCAGCCAATTTAAAACAGAAAAAGAAATGGTTTGTTGCAGCTAGAACTTAAAATAACTAACTTAAAGAACTAACTTAATAAAATAAACATTATAGAAGTTTTCCAGAGACTTTCGGCCCTTGGTAATAATGTAACTGTTCTTTCTGCATTTACATTTTTCAAAAATACTTATTAGTTTTCTCAGGATTCGAAAAAAATGAATGAATTTAAATAGCATTGGACCAAGATTTTGCACCTACCCCCTTAAAGAGTAAATGAAAAAGTTTCGGGACCTCAAATTTGTATTCCTTAAACTGGGATATTCCTAAAAACGGGATTCTAATAATACATACAGTAAAAGTAAACCTTGAAATAACTACATGTGGATGTAGGTATGACTTTATATTATATTAAAATCATTAATAATTTAGTGAAAAGATTGGTTGAAATGAAAATGTATAATACCCAAGTTCAAAAATATTTTTTACCTTAGAACAGTTGTCAACTCGAAATACGAAACAACCGAAATAAGATCTAGAGTTGAAAAGGACATAGCAACATTTAACAACATGCATGAGAAATATTTTCACCCATTGCGACATAATATCTCTCCCACTAAAAATGCGGCTGCTAAAATGTTATTATTTCCGGTCTTGCTATATGGCGCAGAGGCCTGGACAATAATGGAAACATTAATGAAAAAGCTAGAGGCATTCGAGATGTGGGTGTACCTACGTATCCTCAAAATATCCTAGGCGACCCACACCAACGTACAGGTATTGCGTCGAATTGGAAAACAAAAAGAAATCTCTTTTACAATTAAGAAACGAAATCTTAAATATTTCGGTCATATCATGAGGCATGATAAATATCGTATACTCCAACTGATAACGCAAGGTAAAATAGAGAGCAAACGCGGACCCGGAAGAAAAGACACTCATGACTTAAAAACTTACGCCAATGATTTGGACAAAAATCGATCGAGTTATTCAGAAACGCCTCAAATGAAATTAAAATTGCCATGATGATAGCCAACGTCCACAACGGACAAGGCACATGAAGAAGAATAAAAATATTTTTAATACACCTAACCGAGGTAAAGTAATAACCAGCCAATGTATGTATACAATATGCATGCGTACAATGCAAGCATACAACTTTCTCTATTTTTTTTTGTGGAGTATTAAGCATTTATTTTTTTAGCTTAAAGAAGACTTGGAAAATTATATGGAATATACACTCAGTAAAGCTGTGGTAGATTTATTTTTTTACAAGATGCCAATAAATCATACACCATTGTTACATCTACACTACAGTCGGTAGTTTATACGAATCGGCTTTCTGAAAACCTTCCATTTTATTTGTTTATTTTTGTAAATCCCAAAATATGTCCTTACAAACAGTCTATCCACTTTAAACTAAACAAATTCACTATAAAACTCCATTTTAACCCTGATAAAACAAGAAGAGAACAAAATAAAATGACCTGAAACGTGAAACAGGTAAACAGTAACACTATGAGAATGGCGCGCGCTTGGGGTATGCAACTAGTGACGTCAGGCCAATAGAGAAGCGTTCTTGAAATTTAAAATAATGCTAGATTTCTAATAATGATTTTTTATAGAAAGACTTTTTCAATTTTGTTGAAATTTTGGACAATTATTCCTAGGGTGTTTCTTAATCGTTTTACATGTTTGAAATGACTTTTTAATTTTTTGTGAACATCCCTATTGCATGTTGTAGATTAACCGCAGATTCTTCTGTAATTGCACCTATTGTCAGGACTGCTGTATCATGAGCAAATGTAGGTTGAATGTTTTCTCTCTCCGAAATGTTAGATGTACACGAAAGGTATAAATAGTACTGGTTCAAGAACACTACATTTTAGAACCCCTCCGTTTTCCAAAGGATGGGAACATATCTATGTCTAAAAAATGCATTGATTACGGTAGTAGCTTTACTATTGCTTTTCGAGGTAACTTTTTAGAATCTCACAGTTGATTATACTAAATTTACAATCAAGATGCAGTAGAAATAAACACACCAAGACACGTTAAATGCTATAGGAGCACTCCCGAATCATAGTTTACAATGTAGACCGATCAAATAAAATTACAATACATGTAAATAAAAATGTAATTCCGTACAGGTTGGAATAATTTTTTTATCAAAGTTTAGGTCCAAACATAAGCTTTTTCAAGAAAGAATATAATTCATATGAGGGGATCATTGTTTAAATAATTAAATTTTAATGGGATAATAATTAAATGGGAAATTTTTGCACAAAATTTACTTTTTTAACTGCTGCGGTAGTTTAATGTTTTTATTAAGGATTTTAAATTTTTTTTCTGCAAAGCTGAAGAAACAATCTTTTATGTAAGACTTACTAAATTAAATTTGACCCTTAATTTATTTAAATAATTGTAAATCAAAATTGAAAAACAAGTTTCTAAAAAAATATGTATTATTTGCATTATAAATAAGCGCTATCAAACATTTTGTTTTGCATAAAAAGTTGCGCTATCATATCAGCATAAATTGAAAAAAAATTGGTTGATAAATATTGAATAGTTTAGGAGATATTTTTTTTTATTACTCCAATTTATTTAACAATCTGTTCCGTTAGGAACAATCAGTTAATGACTTTCTTAGGCTATGGCATGTAGGTAAGAATTCCAATGAAAACTTTCCTTTCTAAATTATCAACAAATGTATAGATAGTACTACTAGTAAAATAAAGTAAAACTTAAAATAGTTCTAATTTATCTAAAATCTATTTGGTAAGTCAGTTGGTTTATAACGCTTAAGTCTGCGAACTTCACCCTCCGTGTTTAATAATTCACTCGCGAAATCATTTGGATGCGCACTAAGTCTTTCTTCATACTTTTCACTGTATTTGCTGATTTCTTCTTTGATGCTGGGAACTTTCAGGTCTCTCTCTATTATTGCGTTGGGGACGTACCATGGAGCGTTTACTATGGTTCTTAATGCCTTATTTTGAAAACGTTGTATAATTTCCAAGTTAGAGTTGCTGGCTGAGCCCCATAGCTGTATGCCATAGGTCCATATGGGTTTAAGTATGGCTTTGTATACCACTAATTTATTTTCAATTGACAGTCTTGAATGTCTACCCAGAATCCAGTACATTTGTTGAAGTTTGAGTCCAAGTTGCTTTCTTTTGGTGAATATGTGTTTTCTCCATGTTAGTCTTTTATCTAGATGTATGCCCAGGTATTTGGTTGTATCTACTTGTAATAATTGTTTGTTGTTTATGTATACTGGTGGACAGCTCTCTCTTCGCATGGTAAATGTCATGTGGGTCGATTTTGTTTCATAAGCTCTTAGTTTCCATTTTTTTAACCATTTTTCTATTTTATTTAAGTGGGCTTGTAAGTTATGCGAAGCTCTTTGGGGGTCTGTGTGAGATGCGATAATACCTGTGTCATCCGCGAATGTTGCGACTGTTGTCAATCTAGTTGTAGGTAGGTCAGCAGTAAATAACAGGTATAGTAAGGGACCAAGTACACTACCTTGTGGGACGCCGGATTTTATTTTAAATAGTTCTGAGCGAGCATCTTGTTGTTTTACTAATGAAAAGCGATCTGTCAGATACGATTTTATAATTAAATAATATTGATACGGAATATTTTTCTTCAGCTTATGGAGGAGTCCTGTATGCCACACTTTGTCGAATGCTTGGCTGATATCTAGAAAAGCTGCACTACAGTACCTCTTGTTTTCTAGATCATTGCTGATTTGTTTGACTATACGATGTGTTTGCTCTATTGTTCCATGTTTGCTACGAAAACCAAATTGGTGTTTTGGAATTAATCTTGTTTCTTCTATTATTGGTTCTAATCGACGTAGAAACATTTTTTCAAATAGCTTAGATAATATAGGTAAGAGACTAATGGGTCTATATGAGTTCAGTTCTTTGGGGTCTTTTCCTGGTTTTTGTAACATTATGATCTCTGCTACTTTCCACTGATTGGGAAAATGTGCATACGTAAGTATTGCATTAGATATATGTGTTATTGCCATGATTGTTTTCTTAGTTACGTTTTGCAGGATTTTTCCAGTGACGAGGTCATATCCAGGAGCCTTTTTTGGATTGATTTCATCCATAATTACCATTCGTATTTCTTTAGGTTTAAATTTTTTTATTGGTAGATCCATTTGAAAAGGTATATCAAGAAAATTTAAGATTTCATTATTATCTTCGTCGTTTTGGTCCATGTTGTAAGGTTTAAAGACGTTGCTTAGGTGTTCAGCAAAGGCCTTTTCTTTTTCATTATTACTTCTGGCCCATGTTCCCGCCTAAGCGGAGGTATTTGTTGTATTGGTCTTTTCATTTTTCGTGTAGCACGCCATAGAGAATAATCTGTTGCTTCCGTAGGTGTTAGTTTTTCGAGGTACTCTTGTACGTTCTGATTCCTTATTGTGTGTAGTAGTCTTTTTAATTCAGATGCTGCTCTGTTATAATTCCTTTTATTGATTTCAGTTCTATTATTTTGCCACTTTTTACGAAGTCTTCGTTTCTCTATGATTTTTTCTTTTACAATAATTGGATTATCACCTTTGGATTTATTATCGGCAACATTGGGAGTTGCGTGCCAGGCTGCTGTTTGAATTCCTTTTGTTAGATTTGCGACGGCTTCATCAATGTTCTGTGGTGTCTTGAGTGGAACGTTTAGTTCAATGTTCTCATCAAGTTTTTGTCGGAATAGCTCCCAGTTGGTCTTTAGGTTGCATAATTGAGGTTCTTGGTATTTTCTTATTACTTTCTTATTTCTACGTCAATATTATAGGAGAATGATCTGATGAAAGATCATAGCTGCTTTCAATTTTTAGGTAGTTTGGGTTAATACCTTTTACGATGAAGAAGTCGATAGCGTCTGGTGTTTTCGCAGGATCGGACGGCCAGTAGGTGGGCTCTCCTGTTGCTTTGATGCTTAAATTGTTACCTGTGATCGTGGTCTATAATTCTCTGCCCTTAGTGTTTGTAAGTCGAGATCCCAATGTGTATTCTTGGCATTGTAATCACCTCCACTTATAAATTTGTTTCCGAGTGTTCCTATGTAGTTAGTATATTGTTCTTTTTTGTTGTTGTGTTTAGGTGGGCAATATGCTGCTGATAGAACCAGAGTACCAGTGCTACTTTCTATTGCTACACTGGTTGCTTGTAGGTATTCTTTTTGATAACTTTCTAATTCATAATGTTGTATACTGCTACGAATTATAACTGCTGTTCCTCCATGAGCTGTATTATCTGGATGGTTTGTGTGGTAGATGTTATATTTAGGTATTTTGAAATAGTTTTTGTTGGTAAAATGTGTTTCTGAGACTAGAAATACATCAATGTTATTGCCGATGATGTAAGCTTTAATTTCATGAGCATGTAGACTCAGACCATTGGCGTTCCACTGTACTATCTTTAACAATTGAGTATCCATTAAGAAAGTTTTGAAACAAGCGTTGTGATTAGATTCATGATCGTTCCCATTTGGGTTATTAGATCTCTCATCATATTTTTTAGTTCCGTGAGATCATTTGATTGTGATTGTTGGATATTGGTTGCTCCGTTAGGATTATTTGTTACGTTTTGCATTGTAACAACTTGTGCATATGTATTATCAGCGGTTACTGTGCGTGCACTATTAGTTGTGGTCGCTGTGTTTTTCTGTCGCAGTCTGGGGTATAACTTTTGTTGTAATTCTTTGTGTATTATGCATCCTCTATAGTTTGCTGGATGGTTTTCCAGGCAGTTTACGCATTTGACTGTGTTGTCTTTTATATTTCTAGGACATTCAGATGTTTGGTGAAATTCTGTACATTTGACGCATCTGTATTCTCTTTGACAGAAGTTTTTTTTATGTCCGTACCTTTGACATCGCATACATTGTGGTATTGTTCTTCTAGAGATTGGCGGTTCAAATATTACGCTTGTATTCATGAACAGTTTGGTGTTGTATATATCTTTGTTATTTTCTTTGACCTTTTAGTCGACGAAGAACATTGGTAGTGGTTTTTTTGTCTTGTTTTGTTTCACATTCCATATCTGGACAACTTCATGGCCGAGGTCTTCTACGTTGTTTTTAATATGCTCAATGTTTGTTGAATGGTGGAGGTTCTTTAATACCACTCTAAAACTTTTGTCCTGTTTTGGTTTGTATGTATGAAATTCTGTTTTCTTCTCTTGTAGTGCTTTTGTGATTTTACTATACACTTCTCCTGTATTAGGTTGTAGTTTTATTTGTTATTCTCCCAAGGCTTTTAATGTATACTGATTGGGACATAATTTTGTAATAGATCGGTTAATGGATTGATATCTTCTACCTTATCTATGAATAGGTATTGGAGGAGGCTTGGGCTCATTTGTTTTTTCTAAATTACCTTCTGTGGGAGGGGCATCATCTTCGTTTTCGAGATTATTAAATATATTTCCATCTTTTCTATTCGAGCTCAGCCAGTAGTCTTTAATAGAGGTTTGTCTTTTAATTCTTGGGTTTTCTTCAGGGCTGCATAACCTTTTTCTGCTGACTGTTTGCCATTCGTAGTTTATATGAGACTGTTGTTGGGATCCGCTTGCGGATGATGATATTGAAGGATACGGATTGATTTGGGATGTAGTTTGATCCATTGGTAGCACGATATTTGTTTGTTGTTGATCAGGCATTATCATTGTGTTTGGTGAAATATTTGTGGGCATAAGCTGTTACTGTTGCGGCATCATGGCTTGGTTTGTTATCATTTGTCCATTTTGATCATAGTAAACCATTTGGTTTGGTTGTATTCCATTATCATTATTACTCATTTTGTTCCTGAGGTCACCCTGTATATGGTTCTACTCGTATTTCCATTTTTAATATTAGGATTAAATTAAATTATACCTATTGTTTAAATTACTATTGTTATCACTTACCGACCTAAATGAGTAGCTAACAAAAAGAAGTTTGTGTTCAGATGTTTGATATCACTTAATGAGTTTTTAATGTACCGCACTTAAACTACAGTATTTTTGAAATTCCGCTTAAGAAGTCTCCCCACTTCAACCGTGCGGAGGGAGACTTCTTAACAACCCTATTAATTTGTTTGTTTTATAATATTATTAATCAGTTTAATTTGAAATCTAATATAATATAATTAACTGTTTCCCATCACTAAATCAGATTTATTTTTAACACTCTAAATCCATTAAGGTGTAATTAGGTTTTAATCGAAAATTGATAGCAGCAATTATTTAGCACAGATAAATGTTTTACAGACAACCGTTCTCGGTCAAGTTTTGACGACGACTAGGAGATATTTAATTTGTTTATAAACGCCTTTAAAACTTGTATACCCTATTCCACGAACATACGCCTGTTTTGGATTACTTCGACAACGAATATTTTACTGTGCAAAATAAGAAGAACGAAAGTAAATTGCAAATTACATTGTTTATTGGAATAATTATTAGCGCCATTTACTTTCGTACTTCTTATGTTGCACAGTAAAATATTCGTTGTCGAAGTAATCCAAAACAGGTGTATGTTCGTGGAATGGCCCATATGCTATATCGGCAACAACCGCGTTTTTGCAATTGAAAAAATGGTAGTTTTTTATAAACAGGAGATATTTAATTTGTTTATAAAAAACTACCATTTTTTTAATTGCAAAAACGCGGTTGTTGCCGATATAGCATACAAGTTTTAAAGGCGTCATTTGTTTTGCTTTTATGTATATGTTCGATAAATGTATTGACAAATTAAAATTTTAAATAAACCCCCCTTCAAAATGGCGTTTGAAAGTTGGTGTAATTTGTTTAAAACTTGTTTTTAAGAACATCACTGGAATTAAAAATTGTGAATTTTTTTTCGATATTCGTGTTCCAGGTAGTTTTTGACACACTTACAAAAGAAAAAAAAATTCTAGAACCATTTTTTGCCGAGATAACTTATCCAAGTTTAAAAATTCATAATTTGTTTATTTATCAATATTAACATTTAAAAGTGCGTGAGTACATCTATTAACCCTACTACTTAACAATGCCATTTATACACATAATAAAAATTGTGGAATATTTTGATAAATAATAATTTTCATAGCACCTTAACTGAAAACTTTTTGCCTGAAAATTGGCGGAGGAGTAGTTTGCGATATCTCCGTTAATAATGGACCAATTTCAATGTTTTTTTTTTAATTTGGGGTAGCATATAAAAATAATAACATCTGCATGACCTTTTTTGCAATAAATATTCAATAGTTTGTTATAAACAATATTTTTTTCAAAAAAATGTTTGTCTCTAATATTGTGATAAATAAAAATTGGCACCAAAGATAACAACAAAAGAGTATTAAAACAAATTTTTATTTTAAAAATCTAACAAACCAGTAAAATTTTGTTAAAAAACATAAAAACTTTTTTCTTTGTACAAATCATTGGCAAAATCTCGCAATGTTAATGTGAATACAAAAGAAAATATATAAAAAAATGAAGGACAACCTCTATTATAAATCTATTATGTATATCAGTGTCTATCAGTGTATTTAGTCTAGGTACTACCTGTTATAAAGGTTGTACAATTAAATGTAAAATACATATATATTTTAATATTGTACAAAGAAAAAACTCTTTAACAAATTTTTAATGCTAATTCATTATTTTGTTAATTTTTTATAAAAAAATTTTTGGATCAATTTTTATTTATCACACGCAAAGAAAAAAAAATTGGAAAAAAATTGTTTATAACAAATTGACGAATATTTATTGTAAAAAGTGTCATTTAGATGTTATTATTTTTATATGCTACCCTAAACTAAAAAAAAAAAAAAACAAAAATGAATAACCATTTTCACCAGAGAAGGTTCCCATTGTTTTCAGTCATTATTAACGAAAATATTGCAAAGTACTACTGCACCACTCTTCATACAAAAAGGTTTCATTTAAGGTCGCTACGAAAATCATTATTTTTTAAAATACTCTAAAATTTTAACTCTATGTATCAATGACTTAGTTGAGTAGTAGCGTTGATAGATGTACTCACGCACTTTAAAATGTTAAAATTGATAAATAAACAAAATATGAATTTTTAAACTTGGAAATGCTGTCTCGGCAAAAAATGAATCTAGAATTTTTTTTCTTTTGTAAGTGTGTCAAAAACTACCAGGAACACGAGTATCAAAAAATAATTTCAAAATTTTTAATCCCGGCGATGTTATTAAAAAAATAAGTTTTAAACAAATTACACCAATTTTCAAACACCATTTTGGAGGGGTGTTAAATTGAAATTTTGGTTTGTCAATACATTTGTCGAAAATATACATAAAAGCAAAAAAGATGAGACCTTAAAAACTTGTATACTCTATCGGCAACAACCGCGTTTTTGCAATTGGAAAAATGGTAATTTTTTATAAACAAATTAAATATCTCATAAACTACTTAATATTTATTAACCAATTTTTTTTCTGTTTATACTGGTACCATAGCGCAACTTTTTCTGCAAAATAAAATGTTTTATATTGTTTATTTATAATTCAAATAATATTTTTTTGGAAATTTGTTTTTCAATTTTGATTTAAAATTATTTAAATAAATTAAGGGTCAAATTTAATCCAGTAAGTAGTAAGTCTTATGTAAAATATTGGTTCTTCAGCTTTGCAGAGAAAAATTGTAAAATCCTTAATAAAAACATTAAACTACCGCAGCAGTTAAAAAAGTAAATTTTGTGCAAAAATTTCCCATTTTCAATTATTTAAACAATGATCCCCTCATATGAATTATATACTTTCTTGAAAAAGCTTATATTTGGACCTAAACTTTGATAAAAAAATTATTCCAACCTGTACGGAATTACATTTTGATTATATTTTATTTTATTGGGCTAATGTTATAAACTTTGGAAATCATTATTTGGTATTTACAATGTATAGATATACATTGTAAATTATGATTCAGGAGTTCTCCTAGTAGTATTTAACGTGTCTTGGTTTGTTTATTTCTACTGCATCTTGATTGTAAATTTAGTAGATATAGGTCAAACTCGGACGTTTTTTGTATTGATGTTATTGCTAATTTTTTAACTTTTCTTGTAGTAGTCAATTATTTATGTTAACAGAATTTTAGTAGCTACTTGGAGAGGTTAATAAAATAATTAGTTTTCTAATCTATTGAACCTTATTAACGTTAAACATTTTAATTTTACTAATTACTTTAAAACAACTACCACGTAACGATATAATGAGTAGGTACATAATAGTTCAGCAACCACTATACAAACAGATAAACAGTAAACATTTGTTTCCAAGGAGACTTCTAATTATCTGTACTGTAATTTCTAGTGGTAAACGATCCAGTGTTATCAATAGTAATACCACTAGTGATTCAATTTTCGCGATAAGTCTGTCGATTTACTTCTAAACGAAACTGAGTTGCCTGAAAACACCACGAGTCCGTAGGACGAGTGGTGTTTTCTTTAAGCAACTCAGTTGAGTTTAGACATAAAAGAGAGACTTATAAGATAAATTAAATCACGAGTGGTATTTTATTAGACTATTTCACGAACAAAGTGATAGGTCAAAAATTCAGTAGAATGAGAGGAAGGAATTTAATAATAATACATTTGATCTAGGTAACCCAAATCTACCCATTTTTTGAATAATTCACAATTAGTCATAATCATGAAATATTTATTACTACCATCAATTTTTCGCATGTTGAAGGCCCAGTCTTTTAGAATGAATGCTAGTCTTTCGTTGTTATTTTCTGCATCTAATTTGTAGTTGCGATCCACACAGAACATCATAAATTGTCTCCATATATAAGATTTAGTTTTTCTTGTGTTACTCGGTATATTTTCTTCAATGTTTTGGTTTATAACTTCGTTTGAAGTACCACCGAAACGACGAAACGACTCATTTTGACGTATACAGCTACAATAATTTTTTTGGCAAACGTCAAACTTTGCTTTGCGATCGGTATCCATGGTTACGTCGTTGAAAACACGAAGCTGATAGACCAATCAGAATTGAAAGACAGTTGGTGTTTTCGCGATAACACAAGCTGTCTTTGGTTTGTGATTGGTCAGATTATGTGAAAATTTTAAGATGAGTGAAATAGTCAACTATATATTATAATAATTATATAGTATACATACTATAGTTACACTCTTTTTACTATACTATCTGGTCTTTACAGTAATCCTTAAAACTACTAGAATTTTCATAAACGACATTTTTGCGATGGAATTAATCAGTGCCGGATTTAGGGTACTTGCGGCCCTAGGCCAAATTACCCCGAGCGGCCCCCGATAACTTCACGATTACTATAATATAATATTAATAATTAAAACGTTTATTTTAATTTTACTTTTTAAAATTCGTAAATGCCTCTAATGTTCTATTTGAATACGGACATAAATAGGTTGAAATGTATTTACTAATTAAATAATCTTGGTTTGCAAATTTGGCTAAAACCCCAAAACAGCTCTAACAACAATTTCTATATTTATAGAAGTTTCGAAAAAGAAAATTTATAGAAAGAATTCTATATTTATAGAAGCCTTTGAGATGTTGGTTTTTCGAAGGATGCTGAAGATCTCTTGGACAGATCACGTGACCAACGAGGTACTGAGAAGAATGGAGACTGAGAGAGAACTCCTAAATATTGTAAAAAACAGAAAAACGAGTTATCTAGAACATAATTTACAGAGGAGAATGATACAACTTTTTACGACTCATAATGGAAGGGAAAGTGGAAGGAAGAAGAGGTTCAGGAAGAAGAAAATGCTCCTGGCTGAAGAACGTCAGAGACTGGACAGGCATGGACACACATTCGATACTAAGAACCGCTCAAAATAGAGAACAATTTGCTGTAGTTATAGCCAACCTTCAGTAATGGAGAAGGCACCTTAAGAAGAGGATAGAAAATATATATTTCAAAATGTTAGCAGACAGCAGTTATTTATAAAATTATTAATATTGTTAAAATTATTATATTATAAATTAGTATTGTAGTTAATTGTTAAAATTAAATACCATTTGTTTCATTCGGAGGGAAAAGTAGAGGAAAGTAACCAAATATGGAATAGTGCTCTAATATGGAATTCCTTGATTTCTCCGAAAATATAAGTTGGAAGCGCACTACAAGACCATCCTCTATTGGCTCCGTGCGTCTCCCCTCTACTTACAGTCACGTGACACGCTGTCAGATTTGGTCAGGACGTTTTAACATTGAGGGCCGGTACTTTATGTCCCGGTTAAACCTCGGTTAGCTAACCGGGGTTTAATCGGGACAGAAAAGTACTTCATAGAGCCTCTTGCGTTGTAATAAAAGCAATTATAATTATCATTATAATTATTTATGAATATAATAATAAGTATAATTGCGTTTATGTCTATGTTATGCATATATTTCTGTCCCGATTAAACCCCGGTTAACTAACCGGCTGTTAACGGAGACATAAAGTACCGGCCCTGAGTCTTATGGGATTATTTTGTTAAACTTGAATATTTTATTTTGTAGTGATAATAACCGAATACAATTGTTAGAATTCATTAGTTATTAATTTACACTGTAATTTATAGTGCAACACAAATATTTTCTTTTTCGTTAATAAAGATTTATTGACATAAACTGCGATAATGAGGTTATGTATACAAAATCAAACTGATAATCAATATTGGAAATAGAAGAATTTATATCAGATTAAGTGCGTTTTTATTTTCTGTTTATATTAATACATAATATCACTAGCGGGACACGGCATTTTTTTTTAAATGTCTCATTTAAACATATACAAAGCGTCCTGATAAAATTTCAAAAAACCGCCACCATGAGCAGGTCGGTCGATTTTGCTTTGACACTTTGTTAACGCTCAGAGCGAATTCCAGTCACTCTCTTTATTATCGTATTCACACCTCTGTGTCAGATGCGCGAACGATACGTGTCTGGCAGGCGCGTTTTGTTTTATCGTCTGGCAAAAAATTTCAAAGGTAAATATATTAAACGAGTATTATTGGTTATTATGCCTGAATACAGACTTGTTATTCTATTGCGTATATCAATAGTACCTTTATTTTGACATTTTATGACCTCCTGTAATTAAAACATTGCGACTTGAAAAAATGTTGGTACTAGTTTGAACTAATGTACAAATCCAAATATGGACAGTCGTTGGTGCCTAATTATGGAATAGTGGATTAAGTGTAAGTGGGCTCATTATGATTGTGGTGGTCCAGAGTTTCATAAATGGATCTGTGATGTTTGCAAGTGAATTAAGCTACCTGTTTAATTTTTCACAATTTTCTTATTTAAATTTATTTGATCTCAGATGTTTACGTCTATTTTTGTTATTGATATGTTGGTTTATGCCTGTATTCCATATATGGGTACCTATTCCATATTTGGTTACTCATTTGGGATTTTGTTTTTTTGTTCGACTTTTTTTTGTTAATTAAGATATTTAATAGAAGGCTTTTAATTACTACATAAAAATGTATGACTGATGTGTCATAACATTAAATTGTTTTCATTTCTATAAAGGTATTATTTTATATCCCCAAAACAAAATGGTATTCCATAATTGGCGACTTTCCTCTACAGATGACAACAAAAGACTAAAAAAAGCGGAGTTAAAAAGACGTAAGTAAAAGAACAAGCAAAATAATATGAACTGTACTAGTAACAGGCTACGGTACTGAAAAATCAAATTCGATTGAATAGATCGTTCAATTCATTATTCATTATTCTCTTATACTGAAAAACGTCAAGGTCATATTCTTAATTTGGATAAAGTTGGATTAGTGATTAACATTGACACTCACTCCACTCCATACTCATAATAAATATCATATCTAAACTCTAAACACTCACTTTTCTAGCTTTTTTAGCTGCAAAATCTTTAATCAAATTTTTAAAGTCTAAGGCTTGAAAAAGCTCAGCATTTGCAACAAAACTAGCTAAACTAGACAATCTAGAATCTTCGTCAGAAGTCGAGTTCCTTATGTATTTTTTGATTCTTTTCAACACGCTGAATGATCTTTCTCCAGATGCATTAGATGGCATCATGTATATTAGAATGCGCAAAGCCGTGTCCATATTCGGAAATAATGTTGTTAACTGTTTTTCATGAATGATTTTCAGATACTCCAAAAGTGTATTTTTCGGAGGTTTGGTAGTCTTGTTGTCATGAGGTTCTCTTTCTTCATCAAATATATCTTCAACAAAGCCTTTGAACTGTACACACTCTTCTCCAAGATCACCATCTATGTCGATGCGATACTTTTAGTCAAAATAGAAACTTTTACCCTGATTTCTTCATTGGAAATTGACGATAAGTTGTTTAAAAATCCAAATTCTTCATTAAGACTGAAATAAACTTGAACCTTTCATTCAATTCTGAATAAAGCGTGACAATTACAACATTGAATATGTATTAATCTTTAAGTCATATTTGCCATTAAAGTGGGGTTGACTGGATTCATCTTCTTTGTCTTAGCCTGGGAGAGCTTTTCTTTTCGGGTCTTTTTATTTCAAGGATATAGGTTTCATTTTTAGACAACTCTTTTCCTCTTTTTTCATAGGAATCAAAGTTGTCTCTCAGACTCAATGCGTACTCCTTTAGAAATTTGTATGTTGCAAGTCACATTCAAGTCTATAGCAGTTTTTGCAATGTTTTGCTACTCTTGTCAAAACGTTGTAAAATGTCGTAGGTAATACGGATTTAATTTAGTAGAATAGCCATTCTTTTATTTGAAATTTTTTTTACTGATTTCAATTCAATTAGTAATCTAAAAGTTTTTTTACCAAAAAAGTTTTTTTTTACAAAACGCTGCGGCCCCCTTTTGATTGCGGCCCTAGGCCGCGGCCTAGTCGGCCTAGTGGTTAATCCGGCACTGGAATTAATTAATTCAATAAAAAAAATGAAATAACGACGTCGCTCTAATAGGGAACTTGCACTAAAAAATTTTTTTGCATAAAATTGTTAATTTATGTTTAAAAATGTTATATTCAAAATATTACGTCTTAACAATGAATAGTGTACATACGTACAACATCTGATCAAAGTTCTGTGCCTAAAATTTCCGTTTCAAACAACTTCAAAAGCGCGAGCTTGGGTCTGACGTCACAGGCCACTCTTATCGTTTTTGCCCGTTCGGTGGGCTATTGATTTGAATGCAGTTTGCCATTGCCAGTTGTGCGTGTCGAATAACTGTGACGTTTGCTCGGTATTTATGTTATTGTATTTAGTGTAGTTTAGTGTATTTATTGTGTAATATACTTTATCAAAATGGAAAACAAATCTGCGCAATATAAGTACTGTATAGTGCCGGGATGCAAAAGCACAACTGTCAGAACATCCAACAAACATTTTTTTACTCTACCAAAAGAACCAAAACGTCGATTAAAATGGCTAAAGGCATGCAGGCGAGATAAAAAGGATATTTCACAAAAAAGCATAGGTCTTTATGTCTGTGAGGATCATTTTGATGTAAGTATTTATCTAATTAGGTACCTATTTTCTACTTAAAAAAATATTAGTTATCGTTTCATGAAAAGTGCCTACTTATACTTGTTTATTTGTTGCAGTTGGAACAAGATATGGATAACTATATAAAATTCAAGATTATGGGTGGTCCCAAAATTATTAAGTCAGGTGTTGTCCCGCACATATTTGATTGTCAACCAGACAAAAAACGAGCTTTTTCTCAGCCTGTGAGGGAAGCAGCCCTTAAAAGGGTTAAACGACAGCTTCTTGAAGATGCCGCTTCTACATCTAAGTCTGTTTTAGAGGACAATGATGATAAGAGACAATGTGATCCTAGTTTCACAAACTTAGTACAATCAGGACCTGAATTAAACCAATCAGCTTTACCTCAAAAACTGAATAATTCATCAACACAGACTCACATCAAAATAAGAAGTAAAGGTATTCAGTGCAAATTTCAAAGGAGTGTTACAGTCGGGTTGTCGCTATTGAAAATACATAATAAGGATGCAGGAACTACACCTATAAAAGACTGATATTTGAAGATACAAAAAGTGAATCAGGAAGTTCTGTATTTGAAGAGTATAGTGAATATAGTGGTAGTGACGACTGTTGGTACAATGAAAGTGATTCTTTATCTTGTGATGAAGATACGAAAGAAGAGGAAGCAAAACAATTTAAAAGTTTGCCTTTGAAGTGTACAGTGATGAAGTTACAATACAGACCTAGACTGTATATGGGGCTACCAGAATATGCATTTTACACGTTTAAATTAATGGAAAAATATTGTAAGACTCAAACAATGCATCTATTTTTAACTCTTAAAAAGATAAGAACAGGACAAACATTTATGTCTCTTGGAGATGATTTCGGCATAAGCGAAAGCAATGCATCGAGAATATTTGCAAAATCTGTTCCATTACTTAGTAAATATTTAAGATCTTGTATTTTTAATCCCCAAGTGAGTTTAGTTAAATTAAACTTACCCTTAGCATTTCGAGCTCGTTATAGTAAAGTATTTTGTATTATCGATTGCTTAGAAATTGAAATTGAAAAACCATCAGATTCTGTTAAACAGTCCTTAACATGGTCTGAATACAAAAAGTGCAATACTCTAAAATATTTAATTGCTTGCACTCCTGATGGGATTATTAATTTTATTTCTACTGCTTTCAGTGGAAGAACGTCGGATGAAGTTATTCTTGAACATAGTGGTTTTTTAAATGTTCTTCCACCGAAAGTGGCGGTAATGGCTGACAGGGGTTTTAAACACATAGAGCATTTTTTAGTTAGCAGAGATTGCCAATTAATTAGACCACCAAGTGTATCTTCAAGTACAAAACTTACAAAAAGTGAAGTATTTGAAACAAAAAGAGTAGCTAGTTTAAGAATTCACATTGAACGAGTTATACGTAGATTAAGAGAATTTGCTTGCTTAGCCCCCCATGCCTATATTGATAGCAAATTGATATCACATACAGATAATATAACAAAAATTGTTTGTGCACTCATAAATTTACAGTCAGGAGTAATATCGGGAAAGTAATTTTAAATTGATTTTTTTGTATATCTACTCAATGATTTTGTGATAGAAATACAAGGAAAATACGATCGAAATACTAGGAATTTTCAATTAAAGACGATTAAAATGTACTATTGTACTTAATCGCTTTCTTTTGAAAACCCCTCGTGAGTAATAGTACTTATACGTTATAAACACATTAGTAATTTCTAAAGATTTATAAATTTCACTTTAAAGTAAATAAACTGATTGTAGAACTATGCAAGAATACAAATAATAGCTGGTAATTTCCATTTAAATACGATTAAAATGTAATATACCCGTAATACTTAATCGCGTTGTTTCCGACTGCTAGCTAGCCCGGTTGATCGTGGCCTCTGACGTCAGACGAATAGAAGGACGTTCAAGAGCCTCCTAAGATATTTGAATTTTATAGCATTTTCAAAACGTCGTAATTAGCGTACGGGTTAAAAATATTTGTTTTTTTCGCATGCAAGCGTTTTAAGATCATGTTACCTTATGTTTTTTAATATTATTTTAATATTTAAAAATTTATGCAAGTTCCCTATTGTCGAATTAGGGGTCGCCAGTCGCCAACTTCTTGAAAGTTTCAAGATCTTGTCTTGAAATCAAGACAAGATCGAGACAAGAAGTAATTTTAGATTTCAAGACAAGACAAGAAATCTTATGTCAATACCAAGATTTCTTGTTAAGAAAACAAGAAATCTTGAAATATCTTGACTAATAATGAAAACTAGATTTTATTTCAAATAACAAATTTAGCATATTTTTAAATCGGAATTGATAAGCCATGAATTATGGCAGATAACACTTCTTATGGAGTCAACGCCTAGCTGATTTCTTGGCTTTGTTATTGTTAACGTTGCTCTTGAAAATAGCCTTTCCGCAGGTACAGATGTTGCTGGCGTTCCGAGAAAATCCTTGGCTATTTTCGATAATGACGAGTAGATATTTTCGTGTCTTCTCCACCAATCAAGTATATTTTCTTCTGACCTAGGCTCATTTAAGTATTTTTCAATTTCATACTTCCAAGATTTTAAATTATCATTATCAGCTTTCTTAACTAGGTAAGTAAGTAATATCTAAATCAAATTCGTTATCTTCCCTTTTCAGACTAAGTACTGACTCTGGTATTAGGTTTTGTAGATCATTCTGAGATTTATTAAAGTAGTTAGCTTTAACTATTTCTTAAAATTTTTATACTGCCTCTGATTATAGAAGCTTTCCCCAAGATGAAGAGAAAAATGCCTCTACTTTATGCCGAGGATTCAAAATAAGAACTACACAGTATATTCAATTAGTTTTAATATAGTGTTTCAGTATTTTATCTTTCGCAGCTTGAATGCAGTAAATTAATTGCTCATCGGTAGCGTCTCTATCAGTTTTATTATTAAGAGGAAACAGTAGCGATCAACAGGTAGCGAAAACGCGTTCCAGGATTGCGGCTGTAATTTTGAATATTTTTTCGAGATATTTGGCACACGTATTCGTAATATAATAAAGAATAGCGGTACAGAGTCCAATTTGAAAAATATATTAATATGTGGAAATTACTCTGTAATTAAATACAATATTAAAAAACGAGCCTGTACCGCCATTAAGAAGAACAAAAAATACACTTTCTTCAAATAAACTTTTTTATCCGATGCCTAGATTTTGTGTCATTTTGGAACTACTAATGAAATAAAAAAATTTAGTAGTTCCAAAATGACACAAAATCTAGGCATCGGATAAAAAAGTTTATTTGAAGAAAGTGTATTTTTTTGTTCTTCTTAATGGCGGTACAGGCTTGTTTTTTTAATATTGTATTTAATTACAGGGTAATTTCCACATATTAATATATTTTTCAAATTGGGCTCTGTACCGCTATGCTTTATCATATTACGAATACGTGTGCCAAATATCTCGAAAAAATCTTTAAAATTACAGCCGCAATCTTGGAACGCGTTTTTGCTACCTGTTGATCGCTACTGTTTCCTCTTAAGTTCATGACACCATATTTCCAGTTTGTCTAAAATTACATATTTAGATTTTTCTTGTTGTCGCAATATCATTAATTAAAACATTACCCCATGTTAGCATCTCGAAAGTTGAACCCCATCTTGTAGGCACATCTAATTTTGGCATAGTCATCTTACAATTTATGGCCTCGCAAGCACTGTTAAGTTTAAGTTGCATTTGCCCTGAGTTTTTGATTTTTCTTAACAAGGTATTTAACTTTACTTACAGGAGAGTTGAAATCTAAAGTAGTATCATTTGTATCATTTTCTACTTCGATCTCATCCTCCAAATAATCAAAATACTTTTCGATGTCTAAACTATTTCGATTTGGTTCAACAATTTTTATGAAACCCGTGTTGAGTTGCCCCCCCCCCCCACTTGCAAAAATTAAAAAACAAATAGCCCTGATTTATGAGCTATTTATGAGCTTTCATATTCCGCAAACTAAAAATTTTGAGCTCGTTCCACTGAGCAGGAATTTAATACTTGGGGGGGGGCTGAGTCAGCCCCCCACTACTTAAAAATAGGAATAAAGAATCGGTTTTTGCAGCAGAATTACGAGCTATTTATGAGCTCTTGAAATTATATAGTTTCGATTTTTGAGCTCATCCCCTTCACCCCCAAACAACCCTTTAATTGATTTAACTTAAGAGAAAAATGCTGAGAAAACTTAAAATATATCTTATTGCGGATATAATTCCTATAGCTTATATACTCTAAGAATAAACTATTAAATCACGTGCATTTCGATTACTGAGCTACAACCCCTTCGCAAGAAAACCACCCTATCTTCCCGGCTTAAGAGAAAGTTGTACTTAAATGCATTCAATTAAATATTTGGCGACTACATATCATTTAATAATTTATAAGCTTCCAAATTACGCGCATTCAGATCAGTAAATTGCAATTTATTTTGTATAATGCAGTCACTGAAGGTAAAAATCAACGATTACCTTCAATTTCGGTGAACCTTCATCGATTTTCACGAAAATTGGTCAGTGGTTAGAGGATACCTCAAGAAACAAAGGTGACATGGTACCACCTTGCGCCTTTACCCTGAGGGTGGATACCGCCCCTTCTCGGGGGTGAAAATTATTTTATAAAAAATAACTGCACAAAACTATAAAAGAACAAATTATAAGCAAAATTTATTATATAAAGTTATTAAAATAAGTCAATACTTTTTAAGTTATTAAAGATCAAAGATTTTAATTATTCGTGAAAAAAATGCATGTTTTGAAGCGGTTTTTCGTAAATCACTGAAAAACTGTAAGTTTTTACAAAAAAGTTAATAGTAGTTTAATTCGTATAGCTTATATTCTAAGAATAAACTCTTAAATCACGCGCCTTTCGATTATTGAGCTACAACCCCTTCTCAAGAAAACCATCCCATATTCCCGGCTTAAGAGAGAGTCATTTTTGATAGGTATTTCTAAGTACTTTGACAATTATTTAGTACCTAAGTGTTATAAAATGCATCTCTTTCCCGTTATATAAGCTTGAATCCTTAGATTTGAACAGTCGCAGAAAAAAATATACATTTAATTACCAATAACTTACTTTAAATTAACATTAAAAGGTTTTCAAGTAAGCAATTTATTATATTTTTTATTAGCTTCAATTTTAGTGATTTTTGACTTTTTGACTTTTGTGACTTTTTGTAAAAACTTACAGTTTTTGAGTTATTTATGAAAAATCGCTTTAAAGCATGCATTTTCTGTTACAAAAATTAAAATATTTGATCTTTAATAACTTAAAAAGTATTGATTTATTAATAACATTATATAACAAATTTTGCTTACAATTTGTCCCTCTCTCGATTTGTGGGGTTATTTTTAATAAAGTAATTTTCACCCCCGAGAAGGGGTGACATATACCCCAGGCTAAAACCGCAAGTTGTTATTGTACAATTCGTGAAAATGAATGGAGATTTACCGAAATCGAAGGTCATAGTTGATTTTTACCTTCAGTGACTGCACTATAGAAAGAAAATGGCAATTCAATAATTGAAATACGTATATTTTGCGAGCTCATAAATTATTAAACGATATGTAGTCGCCAAATAATTAATGTAAATTATTTTAAGTACAACTCTCTCTTAAGCCGGGAATATGGGATGGTTTTCTTGCGAAGGGGTTGTAGCTCTATAATCGAGAGGCGCGTGATTTAAGAGTTTATTCTTAGAATATAAGCTATACGAATTAAACTACTATTAACTTTATTGTAAAAACTTACAATTTTTCAGTGATTTACGAAAAACCGCTTCAAAACATGCATTTTTTTTTCACGAATAATTAAAATCTTTGATCTTTAATAACTTAAAAAGTATTGACTTATTTTAATAACTTTATATAATAAATTTTGCTTTTAATTTGTTCTTTTATTGATTTGTGCAGTTATTTTTTATAAAATAATTTTCACCCCCGAGAAGGGGCGGTATCCACCCTCAGGGTAAAGGCGCAAGGTGGTACCATGTCACCTTTGTTTCTTGACGTATCCTCTAACCACTGACCAATTTTCGTGAAAATCGATGAAGGTTCACCGAAATTGAAGGTAATCGTTGATTTTTACCTTCATTGACTGCACTATACAAAATAAATTGCAATTTACTGATCTAAAGGCGCGTAATTTGGAGGCTTATAAATTATTAAATGATATGTAGTCGCCAAATAATTAGTTTAACGCATTTTAAGTACAACTTTCTCTTAAGCCGGGAAGATAGGGTGGTTTTCTTGCGAAGGGGTTGTAGCTCAATAATCGAAATGCACGTGATTTAATAGTTTATTCTTAGAGTATATAAGCTATAGGAATTATATCCGCAATACGATATATTTTAAGTTTTCTCAGCATTTTTCTCTTAAGTTAAATCAATTAAAGGGTTGTTTGGGGGTGAAGGGGATGAGCTCAAAAATCGAAACTATATAATTTCAAGAGCTCATAAATAGCTCGTAATTCTGCCGCAAAAACCGATTCAATATTCCTATTTTTAAGTAGTGGGGGGGGCTGACTCAGCCCCCCCCACTAAAGTATTAAATTCCTGCTCAGTGGAACGAGCTCAAAATTTTTAGTTTGCGGAATATGAAAGCTCACAAATAGCTCATAAATCAGGGCTATTTGTTTTTTGATTTTTGCAAGTGGGGGGGGGGGGCAGCTCAACACGGGTTTTTATGAAATCCTGGACAGCTAAGTTTTGAATATTTGCGAAACATACAAAATGCTTATTTTAAGTGTGCAATTACACATCAATTTTGATTTGAGTTCGTCAGGAAACAAATGCAGATCGAGAACTCCCTCAGTGGCAGTCGAGGCTGTGTTAGCACGCAACGCAATAAAAAGGTCGCCGGGGAATCACTGGACCGGGTAATCAAGAAATTTCAAGATCTTGATATTTCTTTAGTCAAAACAAGATATAAGATGTCAAGAAAACAAGATTTTTTAAAATTTCTTGATTTTTTCTCAAGACACAAGAAGTTGTTGTCAAGACAAGAATTCTTGTCTTGTCGATCACTATGTCGAATACATCAGTTCAGGCAACGAATATAGACGCCCATAGAAGCATACTTCAGTGTTATTTTTTATTAATTGCTGTTCGGTAACTAGAAATAGTTCGGGAACTTTTACTTCCGTCCTTCCGTTTCGGTACTACTAGGGATCTAGTGGCTGACTCATATGATCTCCTCTTCACCACCGCGACCGCAACAATCCACAAACCTCGTCCACAAACTATTACAGGATATATATTACATATTACAAGATATTACAAGATATTGTACTGCTTGTAAGATATGAAAGAGGGGAGCAACAAATGCAACTTTAGATATTTTATTATCTAAATGACAGGAACATACAAGAAACTACAGCGGAAGAATTAGAACACACAAACTAAGGAATATCGAAACCAGGAATACGTATTAAAAGAAACAGAAAAAGAGTTTGAAAAGATAGTGAAAAGATATAAAAGTGAACATATAAACAATGTGGAAGTTAAATGGACTAGATTTAAAGAAATACTTTTAAGAACGGCAGAAAACGTTTGTGGATTTACAAGAAGAAACAACAAGAAAAAACAGATGAGCTGGTGGAATGCAGATATTAAAAAAGAAGTGAAAGAGAAGAAACGTTTATGAAAAAAGTATATACAAAACAGAAATCAGTTGGTCTACGATAAATATAAAGAGCAAAGAAAAAAAGTTAAAACAATGGTTAAACAAGAAAAACCAAATGCATGGGAAGATTTTGGGAAAATTATGGAAGAAAATAAAACCCATAATAATAATTTATTTTCGGTAATTTTACCGAGTCCTAAAAAATATGCGAAAGGAACCACAAATAAAGCTGCAGTAGGTTAAAGATCGGAATGGGAATATAATAATTGAGGAAGACCACATTATAGAAAGATGGAAAGAATATTTTATAGAACTTTTAAGCAAAGAGAAGACAACAGCAGAAAGCAAAACAGCAAAGTTAAACAATACAACTACAGCAGGGCCCCCGTAACCGGGCGTGCAACGCGTGCGGCGCACGCGGGCCTAACCCCAAAGGGGCGCCAAACCGAAGGTTTGGTTTAAATGAGATAATCATTTTTTATTTACAATTTTGATTATTTCATGAACAGCTAGAGGAATCTCAAAAATCAAATATTGTGTTATTACTGAAAAAATAATTATTCCCGTCCTGAAATGTTGAACTTACTCCGTCAAAAATATATTACATTTTGTTGTTCCTTCCTAATTTTTTTCTTTGAAGTAGATTGAATTACGCTTGGCATACCATCCAATCGATTTTATGTTGTAAACTAAAGCGACACTCAAATAAACATCATAGCATAGTCAAATAAACATCAAATCACACTCCTTGGAGAGTAAGAAATATAAATTAACACCCATAAAACGCAACTTAGCAGTTTTACTCCAACAAAAATACAACTTGCTGGGTCAAGCAGTTTTACTCATATAAAGTGAATTTTTTACTCGAATTTATGATAATTACCCTTAAGTAAACAAATACTCTATGAATTATGATTATGTATTTGACTTGAGTATCTTTTCCCCTTCCTCTATGCGTTTATTAGGCACAAACGGTACCAAACAAATATTATTTACTGCTACTGGTGAACGCGTGGTTTCCTACAGTGAAAGGTTAATAATTACCTAGGACTATTATTGCAATATCCGTTGGGTTTGTTCTGCCCTGATTTTAAACTTTTGTTTTCGTGTAAAAAATATTGGACAATCTTCTTTTAGTTGTTGTTATTTTAAGTGGTGTGGAAATTAAATTAATTGTGAAAATGGTATCATAAGCATTGCATAGAATAATAATAACTCATTTTAAATAGTTATAATCGGGTTTCCTCTAATAAAATCCACAATTTACAATTTATTTTGAAAAAAAAAAGAAAATAATTAAGACATTGTGTCTGCGTAACTTGGAACCATATGGGAAACTTTTTTATTATTAATTTTACGGAAAAATTTATTCTTCATAAAATGCTTTGCATAGTTTAAAAACTAAAATGCAACCAAATATTTAAAATTGTGTCAATCTTATGAGTATCAAAAATATGAATTTCGATCAAAAGTGCCTTATATTTCACAATATTGAAAATTATTATTATGAAAAGTTGTTTGTAATTAATTAAAAAGTATGTTTTAATAAATATGCAATTACATTCTTTTTTTTTTTTCTCAAATAAACCAACAGACCAGCAGATATCCAACGCCCTTTTCATTTATTACGAATAATGCGATAACTCTTTTATTGTTATTGATTAATTAATTAATAATAATAAAAGAGTTATCACATTATTTGTAATAACTGAAAAGAGCTAATTATTAATAATAAAATACTTATCACATTATTTCTAATAAATGAAAAGAGCGTTGTTGAAAAGTACAATTAATGTACGATAAAAAGTTCTTTCTAAAAAGCTTTGCATGGACTAAGTCTAAGATGCAACCATCAAATCCTATCAAATGTTTTCAATTTTATATGAGATATATGTAAAAAATATGAGTTTCGATCAAAAGTAAAGTGTCTTTCTAGATCACAATATATTTCAATTCTAAGGATGTAATTGCATATAGAAACTTAGTTTTAAATTCTGAACAACTTTTCATAATAACTTTTCAATATTGTGAGAACTAAACGTACTTTGCTCTTTGCTCTTGACCGAAATTCATATTTTTTGACATACCTCGTATAAGATTCATAAAATTTGATATTTGATGGTTGCATTCTGAGTTCTAGACAATGCAGAACTTTTTATGAAGAATAACTTTTTTCGTAAAATTAATAATAAAACAGTTTCCCATATGGTTGCTAGTTATATAGTATAAAATTTGTTTGAAAACTTTGAAATGACAAATTATTATTGTTTATTTACTTAAATGTATAATTTAATATGCAAAGTGCTTAATTAATGTTGCAAAAAATTTAAGGGGAAGGCGCAAAATGTCGCCTGTCAAAATTTTCAATGTGTTTTACATGTATTCATTTTTTTCGAATCCTGAGAAAACTAATAAGTATTTTTAAAAAAATTAAACGCAGAATGGAAGATAACGTTATTGCCGAGGGCCGACAGTCCCTTAAAATAATAAAAAGTTTATTTTGAATTAAATATTTGCAATTATTAAAAATCACACAAAATTGTAAAAATCACACAATATGTTTACCCCTGTAACTTAAAATAAACATTATAGAAGGCTCAGTAATAATATAGTCTTTCATTCTGAGTTTAAATTTTTCAAAAATATTTAATAGTTTTATACAGGGTGAGTGGGGAGGAATGCACCAAACTTTAAGACTGTATAAGATACGTAAAAATAATCAAAAATAACTCATGTTGTTATTCGATTTTCATTTGTTTCCGAGATACGGGGTGTTAAAATTTTTCTTACAAACTGACGATTTATTAATTGCTCTAAAACCGGTTGAGGTGTGCAAATGCAACTTGGTGGGTTTTAAGACATAGTTATTGCGCATGTTTTGACATAAAATTAAGAATTTTATATTCACCATTGGCGCGCGTACGGGTAATAGTCTGAAATTTTTTAAAGATAAAAATGGTACTCCACTGAAATATTTAAAATTTAAAATCGTTCTTGAATTCCTCGTTCAATTTGTGACAAAAAATCTATCTTCCCTTTTTTTCATGTGACGCTTCGTTTCCATGCAAAAAATAAAACATCTTAACGCTTACAAAGTTTTGGACAAAGTTTCCATGTACAATATATGAATACAGTAGAACCCCGCAAATCCGAACTAATTGGGGCGACAGCCTGTCCGGATTCCGAAAAGTTCGGATTATCCGAAAGTTAGCCTAAGAAGCTAACGAAGATGATTTTTAAAAGATTTGGACTGCCACCGATCCCTTTATGAAACCCTATCCGCACGTTTATGCCTCCAATATTCTAAAGCTGAAAAATATGTACTGAAATATTAAATCGCTAACGCCAGTAGTTTTGTTTCGTCAGGGGACATGGAAATTCGGCCATGTAAATGATTCATTTAATTTGTAATATGGATATTGATTACACTATGTTTCTCATGTTTCTTATCTTTTTCAATGTTTTCGTTCATAGTATACCATGGAAAATGTGTATTATGCACATTCCTTTATTGACTGTGTTTAGTCTAACTCGACGCTTTTATTCACGTAATAGTGTTCCAGTGTTTAATACTGTAGCTAGATCTTACGTAATTATTTTCTCACATAATAAACATGTTTTTAAATTTTTATTTTGAATTTTTAAATTTTTTTTTCACTTTCCGTTGGTTCGGATTTGCCGAAAGTTCGGATTTGCGGGGTTCGGATTTGCGGGGTTCTACTGTACTTATTTCCAATACTTTGTAAGCGTTAAGATATTTTATTTTTTGCATGAAAACGAAGCGTCTTATGAACAAACATGAAGATAGATTGTTTGTCAGAAATTGAACAGGGAATTCAAAAATAATTTTTAATTTGAAATATGTTAGTGGCGTACTTTTTTTTTGTTTCAAAAATTTTACACTATTACCCGTACGCGCGCCAATGGTGAATATAAAATTATTAATTGTGTGTCAAAACATGTGCACCATGTCTTAAAACCCACCGAATTTCATTTGCACACCTCACCCGGTTTTAGAGCAATAAATAAATCGTCAGTTTGTAAGAAAAAATTTTAACACCCGTCTCGGAAACAAATGAAAATCGAATAGCAGCATATGAGTTATTTTTGATTATTTTTACGTATATTATAGTCTTAAAATTTGGTGCGTTCATCCCCACTCACCCTGTATAGTAGATTTAAAGGGCGCTAAAATATGTCCTGCACGCGGGCGCCAATCAGCCTTGCGGGGGTCCTGAACTACAGAAGAACAAGATGTAATTGGGGACAATAAAATACAAATGAATGAAGTAGAAGATGCCTTAGCTCAACTAAAAATAGGCGGAATGGGACGTTTCATCGCCGCCGGTTCATCGCCGCCGTTTCCATGCCGCCGGTTCATCGCAAGTCCATTTCATCGCCGTCATATCTCGCATTTCCTAGAATTCCTAATTAATACTAAAAATAACTAATAATTGTAACTGTCGAAAATTCGGAAATATATCAGATAGCGACTAATTGACTGGCGATGAATCGGCCGGCATCGGCATCAAACTGACGGCATCGAAACGGCGGCGATGAAACGTCCTAGACCCAAAAATAGGCAAAGCTGCAGGTATAGATGGATTAGATGCCGAGTTATTGAAATATCTGGGAGAATCGGGCAAAACGGAACTTTATGAACTGTTAAACCTAACATGGAAAACTAAAAAAATACCGAGTGACGGGAACACGGCAATAATATTGCCTCTTCACAAAAAAGGGGATTCGAGAGAATATGAAAATTACAGAGGCATATCGTTGCTCTCTTCAACATTAAGTTTAAAAGTCTACGAAATTATCCTAGAACGAAATCTACGTAATTTAGTCGAACCTAGATTAGCAGATATTCAAAGTGGGTTTAGGCCAAGACATAGCGCTCATGACCATATTATCTTCACTCTACAGCAGATCATCGAAAAAGGAAAAAGCCTTACTAAAAGATGAAACAAGAGACCACCAAACCAAAAATAAGACGGCTTTTGTTTTTGTTTTACAACGAAATAATTATTTATAAAAAAATTTGGGATTTCTAGATGTGAACATTTGAGATTCCTATATACGAAAAAAGCTTTTGACATGGTGAGCAGAGAGGGAATATGACAAAGCTTGACAAATAAGGAAGTGGATATGGAACTGTTAATCACAATCTAGAGTTTGTATTGCAATACCATAAATCAGGTAAGAACAGGCAATCTTATTTCCAGCAAAACAAATAACGACGGAGTCAGACAAGGAGGGGTATTGAGCCCACTACTGTTTATCTGTGTTATAGACGAAGTAATTAAAAAGTGCTGGCCAAAAACAAAAAAAAATATGCCATAAGCCATAGGATACAAAAACCTACAATAAATAAAAATCGAAGCCTGTGTATTTGCAGCTGATATTGTTCTTGTGGCAAGAACTGAAAGAGCTCTGGAGGAGAACATAAGAATCTGGGAGGCAGAATTAAAAAATTACAATCTAATAATAAATATGGAAAAAACAAAAGTGATGGCAATTTCCAACAAAGAAGTTGGTAGTCCAACTCTGAATCGAATATAAACAAAACCTGCCTTGAACCCCTTTTTAATCTTTAAAGAAGTTAACCTAAATATTGAAATCCAAGGCAACAAAATAGAACAGGTAGAGACATTTAAATACCTTGGAATATATTTAAATAAGAAGGGGACACAAGAAGATGAAATTGGAAATACAATAAAAGCAGCCACAAAGAACATAATATTTATCTTTCCCTGTATAAAAACTTCTAAAATCAAAAGGAAATAACAAGGAAACCCAAAACGGTAATATTTAAAACAATTTGCGTACCTATCACTACATATGGAGCAGATCATTTCCACCATCTTCCACCTTGCCACTGGTTACTATTTCGAGGGTTGAGAACAATAAGGTTCCAAGCGCCATTTCACAAATTTTTCAGGAAACAAATTTCTAATTTTAAAGTGTCATAACGTTGTTATTTGAAGGACTGTAACTGTTAAAATTATTTTATACTACAGTATGGTAAATTGTAACAACGCCTCAAGTTAGATAATGTCGTAAGTAAGATTCTAATGTGTGATTATGTAACATTTTTAGGACGTCTGCAGTGTAATTGGAACCTTAATGCACTATAAGCCTTGTACTTGGAACCTTATGGAATTATAAGATAAACAGTTCACAGAAAATTTTCAATTTTCCAAAATATTGTTAGCGCAATTGGCGAAATTAATCAATAAATTTCAAAATAAAGCGAATATTCATTTATTCTTAAATTAAAAATCATACCAAAAAAAAAAAGAAAAAATATTTTTCCTAAATTAAGCTTAAAAAGAACAGAACTTGAAATAAAAATAAAAAAACTAAGTGTAAGTTTTACTTTTAATAATCTAATGCAATTTTTAGCACTTCATAGGAGCGTTAAAAATGCTACTTTAAAGCACTAGTGCTTTAAAAATTTTAAGGCACTGCAGTTAAAAGTGAATTGTCAAATTGTGAAACGTCAAAATATTTATATTTCATTTATTAACATTAATATTAAGAGTACAACTTGTGCAATGTGAAAAATGTGGTTTAAAAGGTTTTTAAAAATTTAATTTAAACTGTATTATTGCATTTTTAACACGTTTGTAGAAAAAAACTATTAAAATTTGTTAGAATATACAACAATAAAAGTAAGATGTTATTCTATAGTTGTTATGATTTACGTATTGACAGTATAGGTAGTTTTGATGTAATGTCCAGAAAAATATAAAAATGGAATGTCAGTCAAGTTCAAGTAAAAGTTTTTGTAGATATTGTCCTGTAATTGAGAATGAATAAATTATAATTGTTGATATACAGGGTATTAGTAAATAAGTATGAAACATTTTAAGGGCTAATTCCACATGAAAAATAATGCCGGTTTTCTCTATAAACATATGTCCGCAAATGCTTCGTTTCCGAGATACGGGGTGTTGAAATTATTATTTTAAACTGCCAATTTATTTATTGCTCTAAGACCAGTTAGGCTATGAAAATGAAATTTGGTGAGTTTTAGGAGGTAGTTATTGCGCATTTTTTGACAAACAATTAAGAATTTTGTATTCATCATTGGCGCGCATACGGGTAATATTCTGAATTTTTTAAAGAAAAAAATAGTACGCCACTGAGATATTTCAAAATAAAAATTATTTTTAAATTTCACGTTTAATTTTTAATAAAAAACCTTCCTTGTCTTTTTTTATATGGTGCACCGTTTTCATTCAGAAAAATAAAACATCTTGGCGCGTATTTTTCATTTCTTAATACATTATCAAGAACTATCCAATATAATAATACATAACTAAATACTAAACTAGAATAATAACAGAAAATATTACTAATAGGATTTAAAGTACGTACAAAGCTGCAAGAAATGTTTAAAATGATCTCCTTTACAGGTAAACAGAAGAATTTTATATTCATCATTGACGCGCGTACGGGTAATGGTCTGAATTTTTATAAGAAAAAAATAGTACGCCACTAAGATATTTCAAACTAAAAATCATTTTTGAATTCCTCGTTCAATTTACGACAAAAAATCTTTTAAGCCTTTTTTTCATACACGGCGCTAACATTTTACCGCTTACAAAGTATTTGAGGTAGTTTCCATATGCATAGAAACTTACTTTAAATACTTTGTAAACGTTAAGATGTTTTATTTTTTTGCATAAAAACGGCGCCGCATATGAATAAAAGGCAAGAAAGATTTTTTATCGTAAATTAAACCAGCAATTTAAAAATGATTTTTAATTTGACATATCTCAGTGGCGTACTATTTTTTTCTTATAAAAATTCAGACCATTACCCGTACGCGCGCCAATGATGAATATAAAATTCTTCTGTAAGCTCTAACGGAGGTCACTTTTAACATTTGTTGTAGCTCTGCACCTAGTTAAAATCTCATTAGTAATATTTTCTGTTATTGTTTCAGTTTAGTATTGTTTAAAACCGGTGCACAATATGAAAAAAGGCAAGAAAGGTTTTTTATCACAAATTAGACGTGGGATTTAAAAATAATTTTTAATTCGAAATATCTCAGTGGCGTACTATTTTTTTCTTTAAAAAATTCAGACCATTACCCGTAGGAGCGCAAATGATGAATACAAAATTCTTAGTTGTATGTCAAAAAATGCGAAATAACTACCTTTTAAAACTCACCAAATTTCATTTTCATAGCTCAACTGTTCTTAGAGGAATAAATAAATTGGCAGTTTGAAATAAAAATTTCAACACCCCGTATCTCGGAAACGAAGCATTTGCGGACATATGTTTATAAAGCAAACCGACATAGTTTTTTCATGTCGAATTAGCCCTTAAAATTTTTCATACTTATTTACTAACACCCTGTATAAGACGTTTGTAGAAAAAAATTGTATGATATACGTGTTAAAAAGTACATTTTTTAGGCACTGATGTGAGTTCAGAATGAGCGAAGCTAATTCTGCAACTCACATCAGTGAGTTGCAGAACATCAGGCAGTTTGAAATAAAAATTTCAACACCCCGTATCTCGGAAACGAAGCATTTGCGGACATATGTTTATAAAGCAAACCGACATAGTTTTTTCATGTCGAATTAGCCCTTAAAATTTTTCATACTTATTTACTAACACCCTGTATAAAACGTTTCTAGAAAAAAAATTGTATGATATACGTGTTAAAAAGTACATTTTTAAGGCACTGATGTGAGTTGCAGAATTCGCTTCGCTCATTCTGCAAACTTTCACATGCGTGCCTTAAAATTGTATTTTTAACACTTATATCATAATAAATAACTATTACTTTTAATATCAAAAATAGAACTATTTTATTTTTGATATTATTTTTAATTTTATTAAAAGTACAACTTACACTTGTTTTAAGCAGATGTCGCTACGACACCTATCAGAGAGAACAGAGAGAATCAAATATGCGCTCTCTGAGGAAATTCTAAGAAGGATTGGAACTGGGCAGAGTGCTTTTGGTGGTCTCTGAACTAATCAAAAATAAGACGGCTCTTGTTTTTGTTTTACAACGAAATAATTATTTATAAAAAAAATACTTATACATTATAGACCGGTTGAAACCATATTTTTTCATTACTGATTACACCACCATCTAGAAACAATTCAGCGTATTTAAAATATCATTCGATGCAGAATTATTTTTAAATAGAATCCTTTAGAAATACCAATTTTGTACAAAATGTCGCTTGAAACTCTATGGTTCTCAACCCTCGATTTGTTTTTACGTGATTCTCTTGCTTTAATCCTATTAATTTATGTATTTTATTATTTTCCCATTTGCCTTTTTTACTGTCTGTCACCACTCTGGTCAGCCCCTCAGTTCCTGGGTGGGAGTCTATTACCCTTGCTAATGGTCCTAATGGTCATCTGCCTGGTGGTGTTTCTTCTTCTTTTATTATGACAATTTCTTCGTTTTTATGTTTGGTTGGGTTTTTTGCCATTTGTTTCTCTATTGTAGTTATTGTAAGTAATCCTGTCTCCAAATATTCCAGATATCCCTTTTGATTTCCTCTTGTATATTTATAAAAAATATACCTTGTATATTTTATCAATCAACGATTGCACATTAAACATACTTTACATTAAACATCCGTCCGTATTTTCTGGCCAAACACCATCAGAAACAAAGATCTGCTACACCTGACCCAACAAAAGAGGGTAGAAAATGAAATAAAATCCAGAAAGTGGGGGTGGATAGGTCACACACTCCGAAAAGATAGTTCCAGTATTGCAAAAACTGCCCTAGAGTGGAATCCCCAAGGAAAAAGAAAAAGAGGTCGCCCAGCACAAACTTGGAGAAGATCCATCATGGACGAGATAAGAAGTCAAGGAAAGTCTTGGAATGAGGTGAAGGCCCTAGCGCAAAATAGAACCCGATGGCGCGTTTTCACTGAAGCTCTATGCTCCACTTAGGAGTTCAAGAACATTATATACAGGGTGAGGCAGATAACTGGCCTATTAGAAATATCTCGAGAACTAAAGGCAACAGAATCATGAAAATTGGAATACAGGGGTTTAGAAGGATGATCTATTAAATGAAAATATTTTCATCCTTTGCAACTTCCGGTTATACCGGAAGTTGCTTATAACTTCGTTTTTTTAAATGGGACACCCTGTATATTTTTACATTTTTGGATTCTCTTCGATGTCTTCTTTCTTAAAATATGAGGATTTGTAATGTTATACAGGGTATTTTAAAAGATAATTACGTTTTCTTATTAATTAGATATAGATATTAGAACTTCCATAAACACAAAAGTTTCTGTTCCTCAATTAAAAACAGACTCAGGTGATATTACAAATGATGATTTGAAAGTGGCTACAACTTTTGCTAGGAGCTTTTACGGATCTTTTACTTTAGAACCTGATGGCCCGCTCCCAGACTTACATTATGAACCCGTAAATCATAGTTCTGTTACCTCAGTAGAATTTTCTCCTGATGATATTTTTAAAAAACTTAAAGAACTTGACACCAACAAATCTCCAGGACCAGATAATCTTTCTCCTACTTTCTTGAAATCATGTGCAAATGCTCTGAAATATCCACTCCATTTGCTTATGGAACAATCATTCCACTCTGCTACTCTGCCACTTATTTGGAAAGAAGCACGGGTGAAACCAATCTTTAAGAAAGGAGATAAACTCGACCCCAAAAATTATAGGCCTGTTAGTCTCACTCCAGTTATATCCAAAGTTATGGAATCAATTATTGTGGATAATTTACACATATTTTTGAACCAGCATCAAATAATCCCGAACGAACAACATGGCTTTACCAATGGAAGATCGGTTGTTACCAACTTGTTGTGTTGCCTAAATGACTGGACTGCCGAAGTAGATATGGGACAGGATATTGATATTATCTACTTAGATTTTAGCAAGGCTTTCGATAAAGTTCCAAGGGAAAGGCTTTTGAAAAAATTAAACAGGATTGGAATTCGCGGGCAACTGTTAAACTGGATTTCAGCCTTCTTAAGTGAAAGAAAATTTTCAGTAAGAATACAGTCTTCAAGTAGCCCCCTATATGACGTGATAAGTGGAGTCCCCCAAGGATCTGTTTTAGGGCCACTACTGTTTAATATATTTACATCGGAGCTAAAATACATCATTTCATCAAAGTTTTCGGTTTATGCGGATGACACAAAGCTGTACAACAATCCTAAAATAAACTCTCAGTGTTTGCAAAAAGACTTGGACAGCATTTCTCGATGGTTGCTACCGCTTAATATAGAAAAATGTGTCGTTCTTCATCTCGGCAAGAATAACCCTCGGTTAAATTATTTTATTAACGGCACCGTTTTAAAAAAGACCGATTGTCACTCTGATCTCGGCGTGTTAATAGACTCACAATTGTCCTGGACTCCTCAAACGTTGCAACAGTGTAATAAAGCCAATCGCATGGTATACCTTATTAGTAAAGTTTTTTCGTCCTGTGACAGTCGAACCTTAGCAAAATTGTATAAAACTTATGTGAGACCTATAGTAGAATTTGCTAATTCAGTGTGGTGCCCGGTTCTTCAGCGTGACGTAAATATACTGGAAAATGTACAGCGACGAGTAACACGGATCCCGTATTCATTGGTGCGTCCCTCATATGAAGATCGTTTAAGGATCATGGATTTAGTTCCATTATCCGCCCGCAGACTTAGAGGCGACTTAATTACAACATTCAATTCATTTCATTACGAAACTTCTTCACTCAGAAATTTCTTTACAATAAATACAGATGAGCGGTTAAGAGGCCATCCCAGAAAGCTAAGAAGAGAACTCTGCAGAACCAACATCAGGTTAAACTTTTTATCAAATAGGGTTGTTTATGCTTGGAATTCATTACCGGCTTATGTCGCTATGGCGCCTAGTACAAATAGTTTTAAGAATAGACTCGATAATAATTGATTGTATTTTTAATTTAATTATATGTAAGTCAGCATAAGTGTAAAACAGCTAAGTACCAAAATTTGTTTAGCTTTTAGAGTATAATAGGATTCTAATCCTCTATTCTTATTGAATGTTAATAATAATAATAATAAAAATTTCGTAGCAATGTCCACACCCTGTAGAATTGTAGTAGTTTGACAACCAAAACTCTACTTACGTTCAAATGATTTTTAATATAGTCTACTATTGTTAAGAATCATTAGTATAGCTAAATTTTTAATTTTAGTATACAGGGTTGGTCGAAACTCGGAATTAGTATTTTCTGAGTTTTCTTAAATAGAACACCCTGTATTTTAGTATTGTAATGAAATGATATTTTATGGTACTTTTTTATTTCTTAAGCATTCCCTATACCTAACTGCTTTAATTTATGCTTAATTGTTAGTCGCACCAACAATCTTAATTACGTAGGTATTTTGATAGCTAAACCATTATTGGTAATTTTAAGGATCAGTCTGGATTAATATGTATTTATTTCTGAAAAATTATTTGTAATTGAATATTTTCACGGCTAACCTAATAAAATTTTACGTATTTTTTGTTTCAATTAATGTTTAGCTTTAATCACCAATAACTCAGAAATTAAAGCAGTTAGGTATAGGGAATACTTATAAAATAAAAAAGTACTATGAAATACCATTTCTTTACAATACTAAAATACAGGGTGTTCTATTTAAGAAAACTCAGAAAATATTCATTCCGAGTTTCGACCAACCCTGTGTACTAAAATTTCAAAATAAGCTATACTAATGATTCTTAACAATAATAGACTATATTAGAAATCACTTGAACGTAAGCAGAGTTTTTAATGTCTAACTATTACAATTCTACAGGGTGTGAATATTGCTACGAAATTAATAAATAAACGTAAATATCTTTTAAAATACCCTGTATAGTATTACAAAATCCATATTTTAAGAAAGAAAATATTGAGGAGAATCCAAAAATGTAAAAATATACAGGGTGTCCCATTTAAAAAAACCAAGTTATAAGCAACTTCCAGTATAACCGGAAGTTGCAAAGAGATGAAAATATTTTCATTTAATAGATCATTCCTCAAAACCCCTTTATTCCAATTTTCATGATTCTGTTACCTTTAGTTATCGAGATATTTCTAATAGGCCAGTTATCTGCCTCGCCCTATATACAGAGTGGGCCAAATAAAAGGAGCCACCCCGATATTTGGCAGTATTTATTAGATTTTAAGAAAATAAAAAAACAGGTCAATTTTTGATCTAAGGGGGACACATTTTTACGGTACAAACATCTGTCATTTGTCAACTCCCTCCCTGCCACTTCCCCCACCCCTTATTTTTAAATAGGGAATAGGGGTCGTGTGCTAGCTCATTTGAAAGGTTATTTAATTCTCTATTCAGTAATATCAACATTGACATAAAAATTTATACAGGGTGTCCAAAAAAAATTATTTCAAATTAAATTAATTGACACAAAAAGAAGAATGTATGTAATTTATTTAACTCAGAATACATTCTACTGCTGATAAAAAACAGAAAAAAATGTTTATTTGATAAATAAACACTGTTTGTTGCTTTAATTCAATATTCAACCTACCAAGAGGCAGATGGGTGGAAGCTTGAACATTAAAATTAAGCAAAAAGCAGTGTCTATTGATCAAAAAACATTTTTTTCTGTTTTCTGTCAGCAGTAGAATGTGTTCTGAGTTAAATAAATTACATACATTCTTCTTTTTGTGTCAATTAATTTAATTCAAAATAATTTTTCTTGGACACCCTGTATACATTTTTAAGTCGATGTTGATATTACTGAATAGAAAATTGAATCACCTTTCAAATGAGCTAGCACACGACTCCTATTCCCTATTTAAAAATAAGGGGTGGGGGAAGTGGAAGGGAGGGAGTTGACAAATGACAGATGTTTGTATCGTAAAAATGTGTCCCCTTTAGATCAAAAATTGACCTGTTTTTTTGTTTTCTTAAAATCTAATAAATACTGCCAAATATCGGGGTGGCTCCTTTTATTTGGCCCACTCTGTATATATATATATATATATATATATATATATATATATATATATATATATATATATATATATATATATATATATATATATATATATATATATATACATTAAACATATTTATTGCAAGGTATGCGACCGTTAATTTAAATTTAAAGGTATTCAGCTAGTGAATTCAGAGGTTGAATCGGTCAATTTAGTTGGCAATTAAATAAAGAAGTCAACTACTTCATTGATATATTGAAAACGTTTCGCTTTACAATTTCAAAAGCTTCATCAGTTCACTACAAATAAAGGATGAAGTCTATAAGTATAAATAACCTTAACAAAAGTGATATAATACTTACAAAGCAATTTGTAGTATGTTTAAGATGTTAAAACAAAAATTCTACAGATACTACTCATTCTATAACAACAACTTAACGATACACTGCGGAAAAATACACCATGTATTAATGTTCATTGGCTAGTTATTTAATTCGGTGATTTGAATCTCACTGAAGCCTTCATTTGTAGTTGATCACCGTTAGACGAATTAGCGGCAAATGAGATGTTATTTTTCCCTATGCCAAATCCACCCACTAGCCGACGACACGCATGTTTGTAAGATTTATGGCTCAAGCCCTTGAGTAAAATATTGACTTAACTTATACAGGGGTGTTAGAGAAATTTTTTGTTCGAAGGGTAGAATAATGTGGCAGAATTATTTGAAGCTTTAAATCTCGGAATATGGGTTGTGTTGATTTGTTTGTTATGTTAAGGCGCATCCACATTATGCCATGCCTTGCCGATCGGTATTGCCGATCGGCACAGTGTTCCCAAACGAAAAAAAATAAAATCGGTAAAATGCTGTCAAAAATTCGTTAGATTGCGCAGCCAAATCGTTAGATTTGATATTAGCTTTGTTCGCACAGTCCATTGACTGGTTTGTGACTCGTGCGCATGCGCAGTTCCGTTTTCAAGCGCTTGAAAACGGAACTGCCCATGCGCCTCAGTCAGAAACCAATCGTGGACTATCTCAACGAACAAAGCTAATGATGAAAATGAGAAGTTGGCATTGCTGGCTGGTTGACAACTTGAAAAGTAACAGTAATGAAGTGAGAAAATACAAGATTACTCTGTTGCCAGATTTTCTTTTAGTGAATATTAAGGTAAGGATTCGTTTTGTCATGTTCATTTCACACTAGTAAACATTGTTTGTGTCTCATTTCTTCTCAGATTTAGGAATAAGTAAAAATTTCTATCTAAATATAAAATTAGGTAGAATTTCAGTACATTTCGTTAGATCGGTAGAAATGCGTTGAAATCGTTAGATCTACCTAATTTTCGGTAGGTTTGGGAACACTGGATCGGCAAAGCCGCATGTAGTACGGACGCAATTGCGGCTTGGGTTCGGGGCCGAAAGCCGAACCGATTCCAAACCCGATTGATGGCGGTCTCGATGAAAGAGAACCGTACCGATCAGTGTAGTGTGTACGTTTTGTAGGCAATCCTCGTCGGCATTCAGTGAGGGATCAGTGCAATTGATCACGAAGACATCTCGTGGCCTGTCGATTCACAATAATTGTGTGCTTTATTGTTATTCGGGAAATGGAGTGGAATGAAGAAAATACACAAAACCTACTTGAAATGTATCATGAGCGCCCCGTTCTGTGGAACAGCCGATTGGCAGATTATAAAGACCGGAACAAACGTCGCGATGCATTGTTGGAAATAAGCGTATCTTTTGGAGTGGAGAAAGAGGAAATCGAAAAAAAGATTAGATATCTCTTAAGTCACTTTGCACGGGAAGTAAAAAAAGAGAAAGATTCAGAAAAAAGTGGTAATGGAACCGTAGAAACTTACAAAAGTAAATGGTTTGCGTATAAGTTAATGGAATTTCTGAAGGATAAGAATAAACCTATTGTAACGCAAGATTCAGAGGTATGTATATCATATTTACACTGTAGTAGATACTTTATTCATTCTTAATAATTGAGTTCATATTTATACATAAATTTGAAAATATTGATATAATCATATTGGTATATCGTATTTCATTTATCATATTGAAAAGGCAATGCTCCTTCTTGAGAAATGAAGAATTCGGCCAATTCGTTTCTCACATTTTGTGCCGCAGCTCCACTCCTTCTTGCCCTTCTGCCAAAACTGAGCAATTCATTAGAGGCAGCATTTCGTTTCCAAAGCCCAGGATTAATTGCTCCAGTATCCGAACATTCTACATCAATCATTCCAGGTGGAGTGTAAAGATTTCTTGAAGTGTTTTTTCGCAAGAAATTGTGTAGGTGAATTAAGGCCAAAACTACGTTCGTTGCAGTTTCTGGTTCCAACAACATGGGCCTACGAAGCACTCGGAAAACAGCACTTAAAATGCCAAAAGCATTTTCTGACACTCTTCTTGCGCGAGTTATAGTACAACGACCGCTACCATCCAGTATATTCTACCACGTGGAATCAACACGAGGCTACGCCGCGTCGCAGCGTTGAACATTCTGGACCTAATTGCGACGTATTGGACAGCAAGATCAGCAATTATAAAATTATAAAACACCATGTAAAAATCAATATTTTTCAGTCTGATTAAAATCTCTAAATAAAAGTCTAATTTAAATGTTAAAGTAAAGTCTGATTTTAAATTATTGAGTTGTATCTAAAATCTTTGTTTGTCGAAATAAAAGTTTTAATTGTGAAGTTCAGTTTTTTAAAAAAGTGTTTTTCCAAAGAACATTTATAATTGGCGCAGAGTCAGTACGGAAGTGGAAGAGTCTTTACAGATCCTCGTCACTTTTAAGTGTTTGTCCACTGTTCCAAGAACCAGCCCCAGGGAAACCGTTGCAGAGTTCACCCAAGGGAATTAGAAGTTAGAAATAGAAGTTAGGAGCCTTCAGGAGCAAAGGAATGCACATCGGCATCGTCTTTATCCTGTAAGCGATTTTTATTACTACTTAGAATTAAGAAGATTAATTTTGAAAGAGATATTATTAAATCAGACTCCTCTGCGTCCTTAGATTGAATCAGAGCTAGATTAGGAAGATAAAAACAAAGATTTGAATAAATTAATAGAAAGATTAAAATAATTTAGAAATATCTCCTCTAAGTCCTTAGATTGACTTTAGAGCCAGATTTAGAAATTTATTTAAAGAAAAATTTGAATAGCTTAATAAATACTATATATTAATAAACACTAGAGATTAATAGATAAATAATAAGCAGTTTAAGATTGATATATTTGAAATTACTATACGTATTTGACTATTGACTACATATATTGAAATTTTTTAAATATGGCAGTTCCACAATTTGACGTGAAAAATTTATGCATTCTTCCAAATTTCGACGGAAACCCAAATGAATTACATGAATTTATTAAAGTTTCTACAATACTCCTAAACCATTATTATGATAGACTAAATGCAGCTAATATCCAAAATAAATTTTTGCTTCATGGTATTATAAGTAAATTAACAGGTAGAGCCAAAGAAGTTATATCCGTATATGGATGCGAAACTTTTGACGAAATAAAAAATGCATTAATTCAAAATTTTGGAGACCAAAGAGACGAAAATTCGCTTACAAGAGACCTAGTAAATTTAAGACAAGGAGCAACAGAATCTATCATGCATTTTTACGAAAAAATAATGGGACTTTTAAGCTGTATCAACAATTACTTAGAATTACATACTGTAAATGCCGACATTAAAAGAAGCAAACAGGAATTTTTCCGTCAACAAGCTCTTACAACATTTTTAGCAGGCCTACGAGAACCAATGGGCTCTGTTATCAGAGCAATAAGACCAGGAAGTTTAGCTACGGCGATACAATACGTACAGGAAGAAAATAATGTTAGATATCTTCAAAAAAATCACATAAGTCAACCTTCAACATCAGGAAGAAGCGAAAATTATCAAGAACGCCGACCTCAGAGACAGCAAATGCCTTTACCTGTCCAAAAACCATTTTATCAACAGCAAAATTTTGCACCTCCGCAATGACAGCAACCAATCAGGCAATTCTACCCACAGAATCAGTTTCAACAACCACATCGACAACAAAACTTCAACCAATTTAGACAAAATTCAAACCCTCCAGTATTCAGGACCCAGAACCAGTCAAATGTATGGGCACCCAAACCCGGACAGCCAAAGCAGCCTAGACCAACACCTATGAGTGGAATATCAGAAACCACAACAGGAGGCCGTCAAAAATTTACACCAAATTACCGAGCACAACCAAAATTCACCGTAGAAGAACTTTACAATATACAATGCCACGGAGATGAGCAAGAAGAGAATGCCGACTACAATGATTACTATGAACCCGAATACGACAATTTTCTACAAGATACATACGAAAATCAACCAACCGAATACGAAGAAAACGTAAATTTTCGAGAGGACCCACCAGAAGCAGCCGAAACGTAATTGAACTTCATTCATTTCCCGACAAGAAGGAGCTACCTTACATTGAAATTTCTGAGCCTTCTTTACGACTTTTACTCGATACAGGATCCACAAAGTCATTTCTTAATCCAGAAATAGCTTCTTCATATTTTCCAAATTATATAAAATACGAACCCTTCATCGTCACATCAATTTTTCAAAATTATTCCCAAAAATATTGTGCTGAAATTCCTTCATTTTCAGAATTTATTTCTGACAGCAAAATGAAATTTTATCTCTTCAAGTTTCACAAAACTTTCGATGGTCTTATTGGCCTCGATAATCTAAAACTCTTCGAAGCCCAATTAAACTTTCCTAAATCACTTCTAGTTACAAAAGATTCTACAAGCCCTATCAAATATTATGAAACAAACAAAACACAATTTTATTCCATCCATTTGGAACCAAATTCAATTAGCCAAGTCAAAATTCCAGTCAAAGAAGAAAAAGGAACCATCATTATTCCAACTCAAAAAGTACAAGGCGTCGTAGTACGAGAAGCCCTTACTAACGCCGAGAACCGCCTCGCCTGGACCGAAATTGCCAACTTCACGTCAGAACCCATTCACCTTTCTCTTATGGAACCACTCGGAAGCCAGGAAATAGACATTCAAGATTTCCATATATATTCCATGGAAACAACCTCCGGACCAGACTACAGACAAGATATCGACGACTTAATTAAAACCGAACATCTTAACGAAGAAGAAGAGGATCAAGTTCGTCAACTATGCCGAAAATTCTCCGATATATTTCATCAACCAGACACTCCTCTCAGCTTTACTAACGAAGTTAAACACCACATCAAAACCAAGGATGAAGAGCCTGTATATACGAAATCATACCGGTATCCGTATGTGCACAAAGAAGAAGTAAAGAAACAAATTTCTTCAATGTTAGAGCAAGGGATCATTCGACCAAGCCAATCGCCATGGTCCTCGCCCATTTGGATTGTGGCAAAGAAACCAGATTCATCCGGTAAAATAAAGTGGAGGATAGTGGTAGATTATAGAAAGGTCAACGAGAAGACAATTGACGACCGATACAGAATTCCTCACATTAGCGATATTTTGGACAAATTGGGAAGATGTCAATATTTTACGACCCTCGACTTAGCGAGCGGATTTCATCAAATCGAGATGGCTGAAGAAGACATTCCCAAAACAGCATTTAATGTGGAAAATGGACACTATGAATATTTAAGAATGCCATTTGGACTTAAGAACGCTCCGTCCACGTTCCCACGTATGATGGACAACGTATTGAAGGGACTTCAAGGAGAAATATGTCTCGTCTATATGGATGACGTAATAGTATACTCAACATCACTACAAGAACACATAGTAAATCTCACAAAAGTATTCCAACGATTAAGAGAAGCCCGACTAAAAATCCAAGTTGACAAATGCGAATTTTTAAAAAAGCAAGTTCATTTTCTGGGACACGTAGTCACACAAGAAGGAATAAAACCGAATCCAGCGAAAATTGAAGCAATAGAAAAATATCCAATACCGAAAACAGCAAAAGAAATTAGAGGATTCCTTGGACTCCTGGGATATTACAGAAAGTTTATTCGAGACTTCGCAAAAATCACAAAACCTCTAACAAGATGCTTGAAAAAGGACGCAAAGATCGAACATACACCCGAATTCGTATAATGCTTTGAAACATGCAGGAAATTATTAATGAATGAGCCTTTATTGCAATATCCAGATTTTTCCAAACCGTTTAACCTCACAACAGATGCCAGCAATTTCGCTATCGGAGCAGTACTTTCCCAAGGACCAGTTGGCAGTGATAAACCAATTGCCTTCGCTTCCAGGACACTAAATGAAACTGAGACCAAATACTCAACAATAGAAAAGGAAATGCTAGCAATGGTCTGGGCAACTAAGTATTTCCGACCCTACCTGTTTGGAAGGAAATTTAAAATACTTTCAGACCACCGTCCCTTGCAATATCTATTTTCCCTAAAGGAACCCAACTCCAAACTAGTACGTTGGAGATTAAAATTAGAAGAATTTGACTACGAGGTAATTTACAAAAAAGGAAAAGCTCATACCAATGCGGACGCACTGTCTCGAATCGAAATTCACACAAAGGAAACTAAGGACATCGATTCACAAATTAAGGAAGTCTTTGACGACTTAGTAGACATGGAAGACGATGGATGGTCAACGACTAATAATCCAGATGCAGATCGAATAATCGACGCGATTGTAGAAGAAATAGCAACAGAATTAATCCCAAAAAACATCCCAGAAGACACTGTTGAAAACGAAGATCAAAACATCCCAGAAGACAATGTTGAAAACGAAGATCAAAACATGGATGAAGACGGAAATGAAACAATACATACAGCAGTAGAAAACCCAATTCTTGGTATATCTATTTCGGAAAAACCACTTAACTTCTACAATAACCAAATTATAGTCAAAATCGTCAACTACAATCCACGACCTCCAGCAATTATACAAACCTTTCCGAATAAAAGACGTTATCATATCCAGCTATCTAAAGATCAGCTAAAAGCTGATACCATAAAAATTTTTAAGGAACACCTCAACCCGAAAAAGAAGTATGCAATTTTATTTGAAGCAGAAGAAGAAATTTTTGCAGAAATTTGGGAAATTATCAGAAAAACTTTCAAAAACAACGCATATGACTTAGTAAAATGTAATCTTTTATTGGAAGATGTTAATCTAGAAGAACAACAAAAAGAAATTATAAAAAACTATCATGAAGGTAAAACGAACCATAGAGGAATAGCTGAAACAGAAAGCCAAATAAGAAGAAGATATTACTGGCCTAATATGAAGAAAGACATAGAAGATATCATAAACTTCTGCGATATATGTCAAGAAAATAAATATGACAGACTTCCTCCTAAACCAAAATTTATGGTTACACCAACTCCCACTAAACCACTGGAAATAGTTCACATCGATTTATTCCAGGCTGATGGACAGAAGTTTCTAACCATAATAGACGCATTTTCGAAGTATGGACAAGCCTATCCAATAAATGGAGGAAACGCAATCAATGTACTCAACGCCCTACTAATTTTTATAACCCATCATGGACTCCCAACAATGATAGTAGCCGATAATGGTACAGAATTCAAAAGTGGAGTAATACAAGAATTTGTAGACTCTCATAAAATCTCAATCCACTATACGACACCAGAGAATCCGCAATCCAACGGGATGATTGAGAGATTTCATTCTACATTAATCGAACATCTTCGAATCCTAAGGAACACCAAGGTAAAGCTCCCGATAAAAGAACAAATGCTATACGCTATAATTGGGTACAATAATTCCATACATTCCGCAACGAAGTTACGACCCATTGATATATTAAACGGCCATATCGACGCAAAAGATCCCTTTGACGTTGACATACAGAAAGTAATACTGAATAATTATATTCAAAATCATAGAGAGATAACAAAGGAATTATACAAGGAAGTAAATCAGCATATACAAGAAAATAAAAATAAAGTCATCGAAAATAGAAACAAATCGAGACAAGACCCTACTACGTATAAACCAAGTACAAAAATTTATACCCGAAAAACAGTCACTAGGAATAAATTACTTCCACGATATTCTGCAAAACTTATAAAGAAAAATAACGAAGTTACTGTAAAAACATCAAAAGCTACAGTACATAAGAAGAACATAAAACATCAACCTAAATCAAAAACTAATTCGGAACCTTCCCCACAAGATCAGCCAGACGATAGGAAAGAAATTAAAGATAAAGAAACTGAAAAACAAACCAGAAATAATTCCCCTCAACCTGGGACAAGCAAGGATTTAGATTACTAACAGACAACAAAAAAAAATGATAAAGAATAAAAATAAATTTAACTTTTCAAAATATCCAGAGTTATTAAATTCAAGAGCAAACGTTCCAGATAAATCGCGAATACTTCCCAAAAATTAGGACTACAGAAATTCAAACCATTCAGGATAGACCACATCCCTTTAGAAAAATTCCATAACTCTCCGAAGGAAGAAGAACATCCAGAAAAAATAACCCAAAATTATGGAACCATAGCCATAGCCATTTTTGGTTAACTCCTGTATAGATTTTTATTAAAATTATTTGCCTTGTATATGTTACAGATACAAAAAAAACAAATTCTAGCAACGAAATTCCAAGAGATGCCAATCCAAAAGTTTTGTTCATCCCTTACAAAACTTCTTCAGGGGATGGAGTAGTTATAGTACAACGACCGCTACCATCCAGTATATTTTACCACGTGGAATCAACACGAGGCTACGCCGCGTCGCAGCGTTGAACATTCTGGACCTAATTGCGACGTATTGGACAGCAAGATCAGCAATTATAAAATTATAAAACACCATGTAAAAATCTATATTTTTCAGTCTGATTAAAATCTCTAAATAAAAGTCTAATTTAAATGTTAAAGTAAAGTCTGATTTTAAATTATTGAGTTGTATCTAAAATCTTTGTTTGTCGAAATAAAAGTTTTAATTGTGAAGTTCAGTTTTTTAAAAAAGTGTTTTTCCAAAGAACATTCATAATTTGCGTGTCAATCGATAGTTGAATATTCTATTTTTTGAACCTTTTTCCTGATGTCCTGCGAATGGCTTCATTATGTTTGTTGATAGTGGGAATGCGTCATCCGCCACAAAAACAAATGGAACATCAGTGCTTCGTCCTAGTAATGAACAAGCAGGTGGAAGGTTTAGGGTATTTTCTTCAAGGCACTCTTTGAATATGAATCGTTGAATACGCCCCCGTCCGATATTCGTCCCTGACATCCCACGTTTGCATATATAAAATTATAATTTGCGTCTACAACAGCGAACAAGACAATGCTAAAGAAGCTCTTGTAGTTGAAAAAATCGGTTCCTGAATTTATAGGAGCTTGTATTGATATATGTTTGCCGTCCATAGCTCCGACACAATTTGGAAAATTCAATTTGTCGTTGAACTGCTTGGCTATAAAGTACCAACTTTCGTTAGTTTTAGTCATCTGAAAATAAAAGTTACATACCATAAACAGACGAACGAACTATAAATTGCAAAGCAAAAAAGTGGATTAATTTAGAAATTAATATTTTGTTTCAGGGTAAACGAAAACGAAAGGAAGAAGATTCACAAGAAGTAGAAACAGACGATGGAGAAGAGTCGCTACAAGTATTGGAACAGAGCATTGATGGTTCCGAAAATGAGGTTGGAACAACAGCTCAATCTCAATCTAAATCAAACTCAATTAACATTGTGAAGTCCCGTGGTCGAAAAAGTATGGCTACTAATTTACCAATTGTAAACGAGGCAGTGAATCTTATGCGATCTATTACTACTAAAAGGGCTGAAAAGGATGAATTTTCATTGTTTGGTGAACAAGTTGCAATGAAGCTTCGAAAAATTGTGTCGCCATTTGCTAGATTTTCCGTTCAGAATATAATTAATACTGTTCTATTTGAAGCAGAAATGGGCAAATACGATAATCCTCATTTCATAAATCATTCTCATCCATCTACTCCACAAGCATATCCACTGCAATCATTCAATGTTGCCCATAATTCAATACCATCTCCAGGACATTACCCCAATACATTAAGTGGTCGGAGTTCGACATCAACTTCTACTATTAATCAAGATGAGGACATTCACACTCTCTTATTGACGTTGTAATTTCTTATATTTTTAAATATATAACAAACTACGATGAATAGTTATTTTTTCTTACCTTTACGTAATCTTGAAGAGCATCTATGAGCGCTTTGCATACCTCTGCAACACATTTTGAAATAGTTTGCTTAGATATTTTGAAGGTATACATGAGAGAATGGTAGGAATCTCCACTGGCAAAAAAACGTAGCGTAACTGCAAGTCGTTCAGAGGCAGGAATTGCTGCTCTAAATGACGTATCTTTTCTTGAAATAACAGGTCCAATCAAATCTAATAATGTTTGGAAATCTGTTTTGGTCATTCGAAAAAAATTTCTGAATCCTGCGTCACATCTATATTCCAAATTTAATTCATCTGCGTCGTCAGAAATCAAATCTTTCATAAGATCCGTGGCACTGTACCTATTACGACTTCTGAGGCTTGGGCGAACCCAAAACCTCTTGGGACGTTTATATGAAGTAGAGGCAATTATTACAACAGCTGCAGCCGCAAGAATCATATCATCCTCTTCTGAACTCATTATTGACACGCAACACTGTACAACTGCTACGTACACACTACAAATATTGTGTGGACACCAGCGACACCAATCGGTTTTGCCGATCGGCAATACCGATCGGCAAGGTATGGCATAATGTGGATGCACCTTTTGGATGGGATTTATTATGGCAGAATAATTTGAATCTTTGCATCTCAGAATATGGGTTATGTGGGTTATAAAAAAAAAATACCGGTGGGCCTGGAAATAGATATGAAAAAACGGACTACTTAGCAATATCGGAAGACGACGTCAATGATTTGGCAATAGATAAGTAGGAATAAAAGGAACGGAATTTTAAATTTGGGTTTTGTAATGTCGAAAAACGGAACAGCAGGGGCAGAAATAAAAATGAAAAATATATTGGGACAACAGATCTTGCATCAGCCAACTCTATAATGATCTGGAATAAGAACATCAAGGGAAAGAACAAAGAAAAATGTGATGTACCTAATAATTGTACGAAGCATCATGGCCATTAGGCTTCGTACAATTATTAGGTACATCACATTTTTCTTTGTTCTTTCCCTTGATGTTCTTATTCCAGATCATTATAGAGTTGTCTGATGCAAGATCTGTTGTCCCAATATATTTTTCATTTTTATTTCTGCCCCTGCTGTTCCGTTTTTCGACATTACAAAACCCAAATTTAAAATTCCGTTCCTTTTATTCCTACTTATCTATTGCCAAATCATTGACGTCGTCTTCCGATATTGCTAAGTAGTCCGTTTTTTCATATCTATTTCCAGGCCCTCCGGTATTTTTTTTATAACCCACATAACCCATATTCTGAGATGCAAAGATTCAAATTATTGTAGCGGAAGAGAAATCTTGGCCGATCCCCGTATAACAGTAAACACCTCGAGAATGACGTAATCGGATGTGCTAGGCCTCGCCGGAGAATTCTGGAAGGTACGTCACGTAGGCGGAACAAGCCGATAGCTCGAGATGGGAGTCGATTGTTCCAGAATAACAACTGGGTATAAATACGGGCATATTTTGTAAATAAGTTTAGTGTATAAGATAAATTCGTCTGTAACTTATATAAATAAAGTCGTATATAAATTACGAACCGCTAGTTTTATTGTAATTAGAAGTAATTACACTAATCACGCTACAGTTGGTGTCGGTGTTCGGTAAACTTAGTGCGATATAAATAAGTGAATTACAGAGAGACTTTAAAAGACTTTTGAACTTTATTCGTCGGGAATAACCGGAGTGCGTTAATTGTTCGGTATTCGGAAAGACTTTAAAAGACTTTTGGACTTTATTCGTCGGGAATAGTTAAAGTGCGTTGATTGTTCGGTATTCGGAAAGACTTTTAAAAGACATTTTGGAAAGTACGTGTGTGCCGACCAAAGATGTTGCTACGAGAACTTACAGTAAAACAGCTCCGTGAACAGCTAGAGGAACGGGATCTGGACAGCAGTGGGCTCAAGATAGTCCTACAAGCACGACTCGAGGAAGTCCTAACGAAGAACGGAGATGATCCAGAGACGTTCCACTTCCAGTCAGCAGAACAAGCAATCTTATCGAAATTAAAAACTGTTTCTGAAACGATTGATGATACTTCTAAGATAAGAAACGAGAAATTTGAAAGTGTTTCTCAAAAGATCGATGAAACTTCTAGACAGAACAACGAGAAATTTGAAAGTGTTTCTCAAAAGATCGATGAAACTTCTAGAAAAAGCGACGAGAAACTTGAAGAAGTTTGTAAACAGAACAACGAAAAACTTGAAGAAGTTAGTAAAAAAAACAATGAGAAATTCGAAACCATTTCTCAAAAGATCGATGAAACTTCTAGAAAAAGCGATGAGAAATTTGAAAGTGTTTCTCAAGTAATAAAAGACGTTTGTAAACAGACCGACGAGAAATTTGAAGAAGTTTCCAGAACATTCGATAAGATACAGAAAAGTGTAGACGACAATAAAGAAATGCTAGAAGAGAAGATCAAACAACTAGAGAGCATGATAACTGATACAAAAGTACAACCATCAGTTAATGCAGTAGCTTTAGATCTTGTAGTGAAGGATGAAACACCGAGAGACGAAACATCGCATCATATGAGATTTAAATTACCACCATTCGATGGGAAGTCCTCTTGGTCCATATACCTTAGACAATTCGAAGCTATTGCGACCGCCAACCATTGGACCGAACAAGAAAAGGCTGTTTCCTTGACTGCTGCTTTGCGAGGTGATGCTGCAGATATATTAAGATCAATTCCTAAGGGTCAAGAAAAATGTTACCAGACCTTGTTCACTCGTCTAGAAAAACGCTATGGAGATGCTCATCTACAACAAGTATACAAAGCACAACTGAGAAATAGAAGTCAACGAGCAAGTGAGAATCTGCAAGAATTTGAAGCAGATGTGGCTCGTGTGGTGCGGTTGGCTTATCCGGAGGTGCCAGACAGCGTTTTAGAAGAAATTGCGGTAGATACCTTTGTCAATGGGCTGAAAGATAGTGAACTACAGAAAGCTTTACGACTAGCAAGACCGAAAGTTTTAGATGAAGCACTTGCTATTGCATTGGAACACGAAACGGCTAGTCAAACTTCACGAAGCCATAGAGTAAGAACCATTGAAGAAAGTGACGAACACAACGATGAACGTCTGGAGGAAATGATACGGAGAGTATTGAGTAATCAGATGCCAAAGAGACGCGAGCCTAGATGTTGGAATTGCGGAGACGTAGGTCACATTCGACGTAATTGTAAGAAGATCGTACAGCCGTCGGAAAACTAGAGCGGGTCGACACCAAGGGGCAACTGCCGACCTCGAGAACTAGAGCCCCCATAGTAACTGTCAACCTTACGTCCTCCGGTGGAATCCACAACTTATACATCGAAGGTCGTATCAATAATAGATGTAGATCATTTTTGGTGGATACAGGTGCAACGAGAACTATCGCACGTCCAGATGTAGTACGAGACCATAATAAATTATCACCTGCAACAGTAAAGCTTAGAACAGCAACTGGTGAGCTAATTAATACATATGGCGAGGCTAATATGTCAGTATCCATTGGCCAGACCACAGTTGAACATCAAGTATTAATTTCCGAGATCTCCGACGAGTTCATATTGGGGATGGACGTACTACGAAAAGTGGGGGCAATATTGGATGTTCAAAATGGAGTTCTCAGGATCAACGGTGAAGAGTTGCCCTTTCACGACGACAAAGAAGATGTCATCCGCTTACTAACTACATGCGACGTAACCATACCCGGTAATAGTGAGAAAATTCTGATGACCATGCTTGATGGACACTGCCGAGAGGGAAGTTTAAGGATGGTCGAAGATGTAGAAAATGTCGAGTTCCTAACGGCGAAAACTTTGGTAAAAGTTCGAGATGTCATCCCTGTAAGAGTTATGAATTTAAGGGAAACTGCTATTAAGTTAAGTAGAGGAGCTTTGATCGGACAGTGTGTTCCCGTGGCTTCAATTTGCTCTATGAATACCAATGAGAAATCATCAAAGTCAAAGTATCCAAAAGACCTTGTCGAGATGATCATTGAAAGATGCCAAGACCTTGACTATGAACGAACGGAAAAAGTAAGGTCTATGCTGATAGAGTATCAAGATGTTTTTGCTATTGATAAGAAGGATAAGGGCAAAACAAGCATAGTAACGCATAAAATAAATACCGGAGACGCTCAGCCAATCAGACAACGGCCTAGACGACTTCCATTTGCGAAAAGAGATGAGGCCGAAGAGATTATCAAGGATATGGACAAACAAGGAGTAATTGAACCATCGAACAGTCCATGGACATCACCAGTAGTTCTGGTAAAGAAGAAAGATGGTTCAACGCGTTTTTGTATCGACTACCGCCAGCTCAATGCGGTAACAAAAAAAGATAGTTATCCTTTGCCCAGAATAGACGATACATTAGATACTCTCTCCGGTTCTCGTTGGTTTTCCACACTCGATTTAAAAAGTGGATATTGGCAAGTAGACATGGAGCCAGCCGATCGGGAGAAAACCGCATTTTCGATAGGATCAGGGCTTTGGCAGTTCACGGCTATGCCGTTTGGTTTATGTAATGCCCCTGCCACATTTGAAAGATTAATGGAGGCCGTTTTAAGAGGTCTAACATGGAAAACATGCCTGGTTTACTTGGATGATGTAATTGTGGTTGGAAGGTCCTTTGATGAACATGCCAAGAATCTAATAGACGTCTTTCAACGATTGAGGGCAGCGAACTTGAAGTTAAGTCCGAAGAAATGTCACATGTTTCGACGAGAAGTTAAGTACTTAGGACATATTGTATCGAGTAATGGTGTAACAGCTGATCCTGAAAAGATTGATGCAATTAAAGATTGGCCAGTACCAAAAGATAAACATGAAATTAGAAGTTTCCTTGGCCTATGTACATATTACCGACGATTTGTCAAAGGATTTGCCAATATCTCCAAGCCCCTAACAAAGTTGACGGAGGAGGGCAAAGAATATACATGGAGTGAAGAGTGCCAAAAAGCTTTCGAACAACTACAAATGGCTCTGATCAGTGCACCGATATTAAGCTACCCGGGACAGGCAGGAAAATTTGTTTTGGATACCGATGCTAGCAACAGTGCTATAGGAGCTGTTCTCTCCCAAATCCAGGACGGACAGGAAAAAGTCATCGCTTATTTCAGCAAAGTCCTGTCGAAACCGGAAAGAAACTATTGCGTTACCAGAAGAGAACTGCTGGGTGTAGTGAAGGCTTGCGAACATTTCCATAAATACTTGTATGGCAGAAAGTTCCTTCTTCGCACCGATCACGCTGCTCTAAAATGGCTCATACAATTCCGTAATCCAGAGGGCCAGATGGCAAGATGGTTAGAACGATTACAAGAATATGATTACGAGATAGAACACAGGGCCGGAAGAGTTCACTCAAATGCTGATGCCCTTTCGAGACGACCATGCAGTGCGAATTGTAATCACTGTGCCAAATTAGAGGAACGATTTTGCCCCGTGAGACGAACCACCGTAATTAATGAGCAATGGCAGCCCCAACAGTTACAAGACGCCCAAGAAGATGATCCATGTATAAAAAGAGTATTGGATTGGATGCGGCAAGATGAGAGACCTAGTTGGCAGAACATTAGTGCATGTAGTCCAGAAGTCAAGGCCTACTGGAGCCAATGGAATTGCCTGGTACTAAAAGATGATCTTCTGTACAGAACCTTTGAGAACGATGATGGTACAGAATCTAAGCTTCAGTTAATTGTACCTAAAAGTAAAGTGTCAGAAGTATTGCGTCAGTTGCATGACGGTACATCAGGTGGACACTTTGGTATTACGAAGACTCTGCAAAAGGTTCGAGAACGGTTCTATTGGGTGAACTGTAAAGATGATGTAAGAAGATGGTGCCGAAAATGTGAACTGTGTGCATCCGGTAATGGTCCGGTTGGTAAAAAGAGAGCACCCATGAGACAGTACAATGTTGGAAGTCCTATGGAAAGAGTAGCTATCGACATTGCAGGTCCATTTCCAGAAACCGATGCTGGAAATAAATACATCCTGGTAGCCATGGATTATTTTACAAAATGGACTGAGGCCTATGCATTACCAAATCAAGAAGCTGCTACCGTTGCAGAGGTACTTGTTAAAGAATTCTTTAGCCGATTTGGTGTTCCCTTGGAGATCCACTCCGACCAAGGGCGAAACTTTGAGTCAGCTCTTTTCCAAAACGTTTGTAAATTGATTGGTGCCAATAAGACCAGAACAACACCCCTGCATCCTCAATCAGATGGGATGGTCGAGAGGATGAACCGAACGATGGGTAAACACTTGTCCAAAGTTGTATCTGAACATCAGCGAGATTGGGACCAACACATTCATTTATTCCTGATGGCCTACCGCTCGGCCGTAAATGAAACTACAGGTCAAACACCAACCTGCCTGATGTTGGGTCGTGAAGTTCGGTTGCCCTGCGACCTAGAGTTTGGCTGCGGACCTTCCGAGGAACATGTTGCAGGCGAAGACTACGTTGACCGCCTGAAATTACGAATGAACAACATTCATGAACTTGCCCGACAACACATCCAGATAGCCAGTGACAGAATGAAAGATCAATATAATTCTCGATGCAAGAATGAAAGCTTCGAAGTAGGTGATCTTGTCTGGCTTTATAATCCGCAACGTCGTCGAGGCTTATGTCCTAAACTGCAAAGACAATGGGAAGGTCCATATGAAGTTAAGAAGAAAATAAATGACGTAATATATAGAATTAAGAAGTTGCCAAACGGTAAACCAAAAGTTATTCACATAAATCGTCTTGCACCATATGCTGGCTCAAATGAAACAGAAGAAGCACGAGTCCTCCAACAGGAGATGAAAGATGTCGCACAGCCAAGTTTTAATCAATTTATGTCAAATTACGCAGCGAGAAAGAGTGCTAGATTCGGCGTGACCACAGAAGTTCAGCAAGATCTGTTTGGTGTTCCAGAAAACGTCTCTCTGGCCCACTGTGTTGCCCAAGACCTCGAGATGACTTAAGGAATATCGTCCGTATTCAATAGAAAGTTCGGCCGCCTGGACGAGTTAAGAAATCAGCAGCCTAAAATTGGAAGAGTACTGCGATTGGAAGATGGTCCTCGATCTTTGCTGTATATGGTGACCAGAAAGTCTTATACGGACACGCCAAGCTACGAGAACATATGGCGTGCTCTAACTAATTTGAAGAAAATCGTGTGTAATTATGACATCAAAAATTTGGCTTTACCAAAAATAGGCCATGCAGTAGAAAATCTGGATTGGAAGATTGTGAGAAGCATGCTTGAAGTGGTCTTCAGAGGAACTGGTGTACAAATCACTGTGTGTTGCATGAACCCGAAGATGTCGTACCCTTCAAAGACAGTAGACTGTTATTTCTTCTTGAAGGGTGTATGCAGAGCTGGAGAGTCGTGTAGATTCCGCCATCCTGGGCCTTCATTTAGAGTTGCTGATCGAGACGCTCAGATCTTAAGAGGGGAGCAGTGTAGCGGAAGAGAAATCTTGGCCGATCCCCGTATAACAGTAAACACCTCGAGAATGACGTAATCGGATGTGCTAGGCCTCGCCGGAGAATTCTGGAAGGTACGTCACGTAGGCGGAACAAGCCGATAGCTCGAGATGGGAGTCGATTGTTCCAGAATAACAACTGGGTATAAATACGGGCATATTTTGTAAATAAGTTTAGTGTATAAGATAAATTCGTCTGTAACTTATATAAATAAAGTCGTATATAAATTACGAACCGCTAGTTTTATTGTAATTAGAAGTAATTACACTAATCACGCTACATTATTCTGCCATAATAAATCCCATCTTACATAACAAACAAATCAACACAACCCATATTCCGAGATTTAAAGCTTCAAATAATTCTGCCACATTATTCTACCCTTCGAACAAAAAATTTCTCTAACACCCCTGTATAAGTTAAGTCAATATTCTACCTCTTACTCAAGGGCTTACAAGAATCTACAGGTCGAGCAAGTCTTGTAAATTTCACGATTGCGAGCCACGTTTCACGCAACCGTGTTTGCGTACTTGTGTTTCGAGTTGCGTGGTCGTGCGGAGTTATATTTACCAATTCGCGCAATCGTACTTGAGACGCTGTGTCGGGTGAGGTGTTTAAAAATTTGTGTAACTTGATTGCTTGATTCTGTGGTGTGAAGGTGGTTAAACTTTTGTTTTATTTTTTTTTGTTTTGTTTGTTTTTGTTGTTGCGAATATATCGCAGAAAGTTTTTAGATGAAGTAATTGTATGATGAAGATAACACAGAAAATACAAGAAGGCAGCATACTTTGCAAAACAATTGTTACAATTTGAAATCAACAATTTGTTAAGTTGTTGTCTTGCAGGTAAAAAAAGTGACTTTTTAAAAAAATTATATCTTGGAAACTAAAAATTATTTTTTATTTATAATTGAAACATGTAAAAGTATAGTACTCTCAAAAAAATTTCAGCCAAAAATATTCATTTTTGTATGTAGAGTTGACTGCAATTTTTCCACAACAGCCCTTTTTTGCAGTGAGCAGCATAACAAGTCCAGTCTCATCTGAAATCAAAGTTTCTTGTAGTTTATACCTCTGGCTAGTGAATGAACAAAGGATTTTTTATTAGATGAGGTCATTTTTGTTTTATAAAAAAAAACTACTTTAAAAATGAGAAAAATTGGGGTCAAAAATGTGTTTAAACTTATGTAAAATCTTCAAATTTAATTTTTTTTAATTCCTTCGTTCATATTCTAGCCAGAGGTATAAACTACAAGAAACTTTTTGATTTCAGATGAGACTAGTTATGCTGCCAACGCAAAAAAACTTAAACTCTACAAAAATGAATATTTTTGGCTGAAACTTTTTTTGAGACTACCTTAAGTACTATACTTTTACATGTTCCAATTATAAATAAAAATAAATTTTAGTTTTCGAGATATAATTTTTTTAAAAAGTCACTTTTTTTACCCACAAGACCTATGTAACCCCTTAAAAAATGTTTGGAAGAATATGTTTGATGGCCAAGATGCATACATATATTTAGAAGGAAAGTTCCTGATTTCTGTAGTATAATACATAATACCGAAGAGGAAGTAGCCCTAAGCGCCGGACTCCACTTGCGATTTGTAGTTGTGAAGATTGAACACATTCTTTCAAATAGAAGTCAATCCATGATTATTTAGTCACAAATGGATTGACTTGTATTTGAAACAATGTGTTCAATCTTCCTGATTACAAATCGCAAGTGGAGTGCGGCGGTAATAACACCAAAATATTCCATATAGGTCAATAGAAGGTACACAGACATTGAAAAATTCCTGGAATATCCCCGAAAACATGTTCCCTGAACATCCCAGGAAAATCCTGTGTCAGCATTTTAAACATTACCTGAATGTCTTATTGGAACATTCCATGAATGTCCACGAATGTTCTCTGGACATTCAAAATATATTTTGTAGACATTCCCTGGATATACCAGAAATACAGTGATGAGCGCTCTAATAACCGGCAAAATAGCACAAAAGATGTATTAAGTAGTGAGATAAAAAGACATGAAACTAGTTGAGCTGGGAAATTTAGCGATATTAACTTATACATTTAGATTGTATTGATTGTGTACCACCTTCAGACGTATCAGACGAGTTTGGAAACTACCACTGTCACAGTGACAGTTTTAGTTGACATACTCCTCCGATATGTGTAAAGGTGGGATCAATATAACGTAAATTTAAAGGTTAATTTCGCTAAATTCCCCAGCTCGACTAGTTTCATTTCTTTTTATCTCACAACTAAATATGTTGCCCATATTTTGCCGGTTATTAGGGCACTTATCACTGTACATCCTTGCTGATGTGACAATACCTCCTATCTGTTTTTTCATGAGTTTTGTATGAGAGATGGAAAAACATGTTTTAAGGTCACCTCCTGTGTTCATATGTAAGTTTTGACTTGTTTTTAGTTCATAGATAGTTTAATTTACTACAAAACAAGTCAAAAAATATCATATGAAAACAGGAGGTGACCCTAAGACAAGTTTTTAGTCTCTCTTACAAAACTCATGAAAAAACAGATAGGATGTATTATTACATCACTGACGATATGTGGCCATACCAAATAATACATCCTTGATAAATATAAACATTTTTATTGAACAAATCTTTTCATACATTTTTTTAATGCAATTTACTGATATTCCTAAATATTTCAAAAAAATGTGTCACATTTGCTTTGTAAACCTTTCTTTTGCCTTTCGTAGCCACATATTCCGTTTCCTTCCTGGTTTTTTGTAGACCACTTCTCTCAGCTGATTCTAAAAAAAATGAAATAAATGGTAATTTTTCTATCCTTTACAATTAACAATCAGAAGAAATATTATTTACAGATAATGATATGCATAATAATAATAGGTTTGTTCTAGCATCAGTTTGAAACCATCAGCGAATAGTGGACCAGCGCGAGTAGAGGGGATCGCACTGGTGACTGTATTATGTTCTTTTACTGACCAACTGTTTGCTGATGGTTTTTGACTAGTTTGACTGTTTGCTAGAACAAACCTAATAATAATAAATATTTTGTATTTTGACAATGACATCTGATGTGGAAGTCAAAACATTAATAAAATTATTTTTTCAAGTTAACTTTCACATGCGCGTCTTAAAATTGTACTTTTAATACTTATATCATAAATAACTATTAAAACTATCTTAAGAGGAAACAGTATCGATCAACAGGTAGCGAAAATGTGTTCCAAGATTGTGGCTGTAATTTTGAATATTTTTCAAGATATTTGGCACACATATTCGTAATATAATAAAGAATGGCGGTACAGAGCCCAATTTGAAAAATATATTATTATGTGGAAATTACTCTGTAATTAAATACAATATAAAAAAAACGAGCTTGTACCGCCATTAAGAAGAACAAAAAAATACACTTTCTTCAAATACAACTTTTTTATCTGATTTTGTGTTATTTTGGAACTACTAAAATTTTTTATTTCATTAGTAGTTCCAAAATTACACAAAATCTAGGCATCGGATAAAAAAGTTTATTTGAAGAAAGTGTATTTTTTTGTTCTTCTTAATGGCGGTACAGGCTCGTTTTTTAAATATTGTATAATTACAGAGTAATTTCCACATATTAATATATTTTTCAAATTGGGCTCTGTACCGCCATTCTTTATTATTTTACGAATACGTGTGCCAAATGCCTCGAAAAAATATTCAAAATTACAGTGACAATCTTGGAACACGTTTTGGCTACCTGTTTATCGCTACTGTATTACCTTAAAACATTGCAATTTGCTAAACCAGTATATTTTACTCTACTACTACTCTACTAGCTACCTCATTTTCCACTGTTTCTAAAGACTTGTTTACATGGGTAGAGTTTTGAGGAGAGTAGAGTAGTGGTAGTACTCTACCAAAAATGGCTTGATACCATTCACGTGAGGAGAGTACAAGTATAGTACTGATGCTAGTATAGTGAAACTGATTTTTGTATTTTTATACACTCTGATTATAAGTGCACCTTAAATTCTTAATTTTTTGCTTAAGCTTGTTTACTCCAAAGCCGCCTTTGCCATTCTTTCGACGATTTCATCCTCCGCAGCTTGCTGCAAAGTTTTATTTCTGTAGTATACACTACCTAAATTCCATAAACACTGGTATTCGCCGTATTATAGCTCTACAAGTTTTAAAGTTTCATCTTCGGTGAACTTCATTTTCACTATTTACACAAAACACAATTCCAGCCAGAATGACAGCGCCCCCATGTACTCTCCTACCTACTCTATTCTGCCATAATTGAGCGTGTTCCATGGGTAGAGTGTGCAGCCGAGTAGACATTTTGGCAGTAGTGGTGGTCATAGAGTAGTTACTTTGCCATAGGTTGCTAGTCACTCTACTTTAACTCCAACTATACACTCTACCAGCTATTCTACTGTGCTGAGCATTTTTACAGGTAGAGTTACTCTACTCTATCAAGTACTTGCATCATTACTCTACTTACCCGTGTAAACAAGTCTTAAATCTACTGAATGAAAATCTACTTAATCTTAATCTACTCTTAATGAAAAATGTCTAAAATCATTTACCCACCTAGTATTATTGTAGAATTTAAGACAGTCCAGTGCCTTATAAATAATTTCAATAGGAATATTTTTCCCTTTAATTCTCCTTTGATACCACTCCATTTTAGATTTTGGGGAACTTATTTCATTGTGTTTATAGACCATATTTATTGAAGGAACCCAATCTGGAGATTGTTATTATCTATTAAGTCGGCTGGTTTTCCTATAAGATTAAAATGTTAACATCTTCAAAAATCGTTACTGTTGTAATTGTAACTTACCAGATATAAAATGATTACAGCAGACAGGACAGGAAAATTTTCATTTCGCTAGTAAAACCTGTACATTGTATTGCATTTAACCATTGTTGTCTCTCAGATACCTTATTTAGTTCAGTTTAAAAGTGAACTTTATCTTGACTTTATCACATTTCACACTTCAAAACACAACACCAATGAAGCATATTATCTTTCTAAATTAATACTTCCAGAGAAAATGTTAAATTAATCTTTGTACAACACAAAATTACAAAGAAATACAACTAAAATTATCTAAAACTCATTAAGAACAGATAGAATAAGATTTATCTTTTACACCCAGTAGCCATATTGATTTAATTTTGAAAACGATTATATTTAAATTTGGTAAATATAACTCCGTACGACCACGCAACTTGAAACACAAGTACGCAAACACGGTTGCGTGAAGCGTGGCTCGCAATCGTGAAATTTACGAGACTTGCTCGACCTGTAGATTCTTGTCAAGGGCTTGAGCCAAAAATCTTACAAACATGCGTGTCGTCGGCTAGTGGGTGGATTTGGCATAGGGAAAAATAACATCTCATTTGCCGCTAATTCGTCTAACGGTGATCAACTACAAATGAAGGCTTCAGTGAGATTCAAATCACCGAATTAAATAACTAGCCAATGAACATTAATACATGGTGTATTTTTCCGCAGTGTATCGTTAAGTTGTTGTTATAGAATGAGTAGTATCTGTAGAATCTTTGTTTTAACATCTTAAACATACTACAAATTGCTTTGTAAGTATTATATCACTTTTGTTAAGGTTATTTATACTTATAGACTTCATCCTTTATTTGTAGTGAACTGATGAAGCTTTTGAAATTGTAAAGCGAAACGTTTTCAATATATCAATGAAGTAGTTGACTTCTTTATTTAATTGCCAACTAAATTGACCGATTCAACCTCTGAATTCACTAGCTGAATACCTTTAAAATTAAACATATTTATGTATAATTGGTTGCCTATAGTTGAGTGACATTTTAAGTTTAATACATATTAAATTGTGTCTGCCTTGACACCAAAGTTGCTGAAATTAGAAAACAAATTAATTTTTTTTATTTTCAACAAAATAATAATATATTTAAAAAGTTCTATATAAGAAATGAGGTTTAAATATGTCTTTATACTGCAATGATAATTAATAGGGTTCTAAAACAGTAGACTTGTGGCATGTTTGAGTTAAATGTTATGTTTATATGAAATTACCCACAGTTATAGGTTGTAATGACAAATACAGTCGAACCCGCTTATTAGAGTACCGCTTATAGGAATATCCCGGTTTAAGGAATAGAATTTTGAGATCCCGGAACATTTCCATTTACTCCTTAATAAATTTAACCGTTTATAGTGATACGTTTTAGTAAAAGAATCCCGCTTTATCTAATAATCCTAAGTTACCAACAACTTTTTAGGTACAATTTCCCACGAATTTTTATGTTTTCTGGTTTTATAGGACCTGTCGATAATATTTTATTACTTACTTTATTATGGGTACCAATTCTACCTTCCGCCAAACATTTACCCATCGTAAAGTAGGTACCTAATTTTTCAATTGTGTAAACATTCTTATTGCTCACTCACCGCCACGTCGTTGTCTGTCTAGATTTTTAACAGTTGGAAGTCATAAATAACCCCTTGTAATATAATAACCGCTGAAATTTTCTGGAGGGTAAAACCAATGTCAATTTTTTATTTATTATAATTTTAGAGCAACAAGTGACTAATATCGTTGATTGAGGTATTGGACCCATATTAATATTTCAATCAACGCTAATATCTTATGTAACAAAACAAATAGTCTCAGATTACCGATTATTTTTCCAGAAAAAAAGTAAGTCTGTTGGATATATGTTAATAAGAAAATATATATGTATACGTATATCTACATATTGCATACATTTCATATTTATTTGTGTAGGTATGCATGCACAGATAATGTAGTTTGGTGTTTTAATAAAATAAGTAATAGTTACACTATTAGGTACTGTATTATTGACATAAAAAGAAATAGAAGCATATACATAATATATGTACATAACGTATGTATGTACATGTAAATACATACTATGTACATGTACATACAGTATGTACCTCTACAAAGTGTGTTGTACTATTACGACGTATATTCGGTACATATATTTCTGCTAGCCACCACTGATCGGTTATTAGAATATCCCGGTTATAGGAATATTTTTGCTTGGCACGAAGGCTATTCTAATAAGCGGGTTCGACTGTATACAATTTTTACCTAAAATGTTTAATGTTTCGATTTCCACTCCGAAAAATCGTTGTCAAAAGATATCAACAAGGTGCGTTCATACATTCAACCCATAGACATAATGAATAATAGACAATAAAGCATCCTGAGTAAAATAGTGTAAGGCGCGAGCGGTCGATAGGTGGTATATGTATCTCTTTTTACCGTGCAATTAGTTGCGTATGACAGACGAAAGTAGCTAGACCACTCAAGTGATAGACAGATAATCTGACAGACAAAGATAGCTTATACCCTACCTAGTCTATTTTATTATGTCTATAGTTCAACCACAACCGCCAAATTGTTGGTATTGTTGAGGTTGCGTCTCACTGTCACACAAGGTTGGCAAAAAAACCATATGTAAAGGGCTTATCAGAAAAATTAAAAATGATAGAAATAAGTACAAAATAACAACAAAACTTAAAACATCCAACACTCTCAGATCCATCCTGTCCAAAACCAAACTACAAAACGTAACAAATGCATAACGATGCGTAACTGCATCTACAAGATACCCTGTGAATGCAAACTGCAAGACCACTAAGCGCCAAGCGCTTTTAAACGATTCTCATTTGTTTCTAGCTTCCGTCATTGTCGTATATTAATATTATACACAGATTATACATACAGTACGTAAATCGTTCAGCGGTTCAGCTGGACATAGGAAATATAAATTGAGAGAATTGTGGCAACTGCGCTAACTTGTGTTAGTTGAGGCACAGAATAAATAACCACAGTTGAAGCTTCTGTTCGAGTATGAGTTTTTGGTGCAATAGAGCTGTTAGAACGAATAGAATGAGTGAGTTTTGAAGCAAGGCTGTCCATAAATAAATCAAAAACAAAGTTTATGATTAACGAGTTAATAATTTTACTTCAATTTTTAAAATATTTTTTTTAAAACTAATTTCCAAACTGAACAGTTTTCCCATTCCCTTACGCCAAAAATATTTAGCTTATACATTGTCATATTTTGACGTTTATTTGTGTCATTCGAAATGAGTTTTCAATGTTGAGGTTAATGTCCCTTAATGCTATGCTTTTTCAAGGCTTTTTCTCATGAGGGTCTTTCAGTGCGTCACAGATTTTCGATTTCTTTCTAACGCATTAAATTGTATGTGACAGAAAAAAACGCACGTCGGTGATTACATTTCGTCGGTGACATTTATAACATTTATTCTAGTTGTCAATAGATGGCGCTATAATCGAAAAAAATTATTTACTAATTATATAATATATCTACGAATATAATCTGTACAATTTATAAGACTATACAAATCAAAGAAAATACCATTTTATTAATGCAATAAACACAATTGATTGGTTTTTATGCCGAATTGTAAATAAAATGTGACAACTGTCAGATTTAACTAAAATGGAATAGATGTCATAAATGTGTATTATCACGGATTTACCTTTTTTTCTATCATTTGTGACGCACTGAAAAATGCTCACGAGAAGAAGCATAACAACCATATTGTCATCGAGAGAGCTCAGTTGCCACAATTGTCTCAATTTAATACAATGTATGTATCTAAATATATACAATGTATGTTCCCTATGTCCAGCTGAACGATTTACGTACCTACTCTATATGGCCAATGACTTGGCAATACTTAAAAAAGAAGTAAACTAAAACATACCATGAATAAAGCACAGAGAAACGTGAAGCACATATCACTATCATACACTACACATTGCATAACACAATACATAAAATTAACTTACCAAAAAACTCTTTATTACGAACACTTCAAACAGAGAATCACATAACACAGAATTATAGGGCTTTTCATTCACAGTCATTTGTTTCGAGCTTCTGTCATGTGTCACATAATATTAATATATCTACGTCATACGTTATTGGTATTTAGCAATGATACAAACCAAAGACGTATGTCGCAGATATATTAATATTATGTGACACCTGGCAGAAGCTCGAAACAAATGACAATCGATGAAAAGCCCTATTGCAAAAATAAACAAAATAATCAGAATTTGATGTATCACAGACCATAAAAACATCTACCCTCATACTATTAGAGTCATAGCTGGCTGTTGCCTACAACCATCATAGACAAAGTACAATGTTTTATTGACAGGATTGTGACCCCTGGCGAAGCGTCCATGTAACCATTGTTACCATTGGTAACAGTTAAAATTTGCAAATAAATATTTTATGACTACTATGAAATAATTCCATTTATATTTTTTAAAAATAGAAATATTTGTTAATATTATCTACCTAATTCAGTAAAATAGCCAACTAGACGCACGAAAATATCAGCGAGTTTATGTAAAATCGGTTGCACGTTATTATAATACTCCCTTACCGTGCGCCGCGCCGTTACCACTTCTGTGAGTGGCAACGATGGTAGGATCTTTGTATCGGTCAGGACTGGTTCGTCTCTGAAAATTTTGCAGGCACGGTGGCTTTGAAGCCGCTGTGGATTAGTATTCGTGTTACCAAATTTTAATTTGGTGACGCTAGGTAAGGGCCGGTAGGTACTTTATGTCCCGGTTGCCTAATCGGGACATAGTAATAGTCTATCGGGACAGAAAATACCGACCGTAAGAATATCAGACTTAATAAATGCAATTTTAATTATTATTGTTATTATAGGTAATAATTATAATTCCATTTATGAAGTCTGTTATTCTTAGGGTCGGTATTTTCTCGATTAAACTCCGGTTAGTTAACCGTACCGGCCCTTTGGATTCGATTATTGCATAATATGCATTATTAATTATTAGTTTATAACTTGTAACTGAACTTGCTTACTATACAGATAACATATATATATATATATATATATATATATATATATATATATATATATATATATATATATATATATATATATATATATATATATATATATATATATATACCTTTTTATCCTATATAAATCATATTAATCGATTTTAATTACTTGTCGAAATATATTAATTAACAACAACATTATTATATGACATATAATAATATTGATTATACAGTACATTGTAGTGTATAATCAATAATATGTGTATAATAGTGTATAATCAATATTTTAGGCTAAAAATGACAAATGAATGTACTGATTAGTATACTAATTATACAATTTGGATTTTTTAATAAAGTATAAAGGTGATATAATACATATTTTACTTAAAAACAACAAATATGTTTTTAGTTTGTAGATACTTTATATAATTTCTTAAATTTTTAAGTTTTTAATTTTATTTCTGTATTTCTTCTATTTTTATAATAGACCGGGATCGCGCGTACCAAAAAAAAAGTTGATTAATAGCAATCTGAAAATTCACGGTGTCTAGTCGGACAAACTTTGATGTATGGGAACACTGTATATTATATAAAAATATTTATAAAGTACATTATATATAACAAGAAAAGGTTAACGCGAGTTAATAGATATCGGCATGGCTCGCAACAATGAAAATACAAAATAATACTATACCATACTGATGACGACTAATAAGTCAGAAACACGTGTCTGTGGTTGCATTCCATCTTATGCATATTTTGTGTATATATATATATATATATATATATATATATATATATATATATATATATATATATATATGCTTTCTGTTGTTTTCCGGGTTTGACTACGCGTTGAATAATTTTGGTTTTGAGAAAAACCATTATTTTGACGACGTTTCGGCAAGATCTCACTTGCCATTGTCAAGTCAGGTAGTTCCGCTTCTCGCTGCTGCTTGAAGTAAACTGAATTCTTACTCACGATACCGTCACTTATGTAGTTGATCCTGATGCTGCTGCTTGCCCTGCGCGAACTGTGGCTCTTGTTATCGGTCCAGTGTAGATTGCAGTCGTCGGAGGGATGTTACGTGTGGATGTTGCGGCCTGATTTATTTTGGTCTTCTTCTTCAGTACCGTTTTCCATGTTGTAGGAAGCCGTTGCGCATCATCTCTTTGGTTTAAGCCGTTGGGGTTTCTTTCAATTTCTATCGATTCTCTGATTTCCCGTTTTCTTTTTACTTCGATGTTAGCTAACATCGTTGTTTCGTTCAGGTTTATTGTGTGTCCTGTATTTGCGACATGTTGAGCCAGGGATGACGTGGTTTCTCCCCTTTCGATAGCATTTCGGTGTTCTTCTCGTCTTACCTGGATTCTTCGGTTGGTCTGTCCAATGTACGACTTTCCACAATCCCCACACAGAATCTCGTATACACCTTGACTTTCTAACGATATTTTGGTTTTTGGTGTTGGTAAAATAGTTGAGATCTTTCTGTCCGTATTAAATATCGTTTCTATGTTGTGTTTTCTCAGCACTCTCCCTATTTTCTCTGTCTTACCCTTCACATATGGCAGAATGGTTTTGCCGATCGGCTTATCGTCTTCTGTAGGGTCCTTATCTCTTCTTCGAGCATTTTGAGCTTTTTCGATGTTGTATGTTGAGAAGCCGTTTTTTCTTAACGCTGTTTTCACGTTATGCATTTCTTCATTTTGATGTTCTTGGTCTGTCAGTCTTTCGGATCTTGTAATCAAGGTTTTGATGACTGAATGCAATTGTGCAGGATGGTGGTGTGAAGCAGCATTTAGATATCTGTCGGTATGTGTCGGTTTCCGATACACTGTATGGCCTATGTGTCCGTCTTGTTTCTTTATTATTAACACATCTAAGAATGGAATTTGATCGTTTTCTTCCAGTTCCATGGTAAACTGAATTTTATGGTGGATATTGTTGATGTGTTCTAAAAAAGCCTTTAGTTTTTCTTCTCCGTGGGTCCAGATGATAAAAGTGTCATCCACGTATCTAAGCCACAGTTTGGGTTTGTATTCAGCTGTTTCTATTGCCCGCTGTTTTATTTCCTTCATAAACAAGTTCGCTATTACTGGTGACAGTGGGGAACCCATCGGTGCTCTCTCAACTTGTTTATATCTTTGTTCCTTATAGATGAAATAAGTGTTGTTTAAACAGTGTTTGGTTAGGTTTAGTGTATCCGGTGATATTGGATACTTTTTGCTTATGATGTCCAGTGATTCATCTATAGGAACATTCGTGAAAAGTGAGACTACATCGAAGCTGACTAGCAAATGTCCCGGCTCAAGAGTCACACCTTTTATACGCTCGATGAAGTGACTCGCGTTCTTGAGCCGGTGATTTGGTTTGCGATTAATTATTTGATAAATAATTAATTTAAGAGGTGAACTCTTTAAAAATTTATTTATTGTGTATTATTTATGGAAGATAGAAGCCGAGAATACATCAAGATATATTCTGTGAGCCAAGTATTTTGTTGTTAAAGATGTTCAAAATTGTAAGCATTCCATAGTAACAATATATTATTAAAAAATCACTTTAACACTTTTCCTCTTTTCTCGATTGAGTATTAGTTTTTGTTGTATGTACATATAAATTATTACAATCATTGAATATATAGCTAGTGAAAAAAACTGAATTAATAATTTGCAATTATACAAAAAATAACAGTTATCCAAGAACATTCAAAAGCCATCTCTTTAAGCTAGTTATGACATTGTCAAGTAGAATGACATTCTAGTAATATGTACATATCCATACCAGTGTGAATTTTACTACACGTAATTTGCTATGTAAAGACAGAAAAGGTAGGGATAGCCGTAAAATATTTGCGAATTATGTACCCATAGCCTTAACAAATTTTTTTTATTAATATCTTTTGACAACGATTTCCAGAGAGGAAATCGAAACGTTAAGTATTTTAGGTAAAAATATGTAATTGTCATTACAACCTAACTGTGTCTATAAACATAACATTTAACTCAATGATAGATACTTAATTATTTTATTTTTTATTTTTCACAATTTATTTTAAATAAAAACACTTATATTATAGTAGGAAAAATGATAGATTGCCCATGGATGAACATATAAAACACGCTTTACTTGCCTGTCACCGTGCCAAAAAAAAAAAATTGGTCAGCGCAAGTAAATACATGTAATAATTATATAGAGTGTCCCAAAAGTAGTGGAACGGTCGAATATTTCGCGAACTAAACATCGGATCGAAAAACTGAAAAATACGTGTTCAATCATTTTCAAAAATCTATCTAATGACACCAAACGCCAATCCTCACTACACCCCCTGGAGGTGGGGTGGGGGTTAACTTTAAAATCTTAAATGGAAACCCCCAGTTTTTCTTTTGCAAATTTGGATTCGTTACATAAAAGTAGGTAACTTTTATTCAAGACGTTTTTTCGAACTGTGGATAGATGGCGCTATAATTGGGAAAAACGATTTATCCTGACACCATAGGTAAATTTTATAGAAACGGTCTAATATCTCACGAAATACACTTCCAAATGAGAAACCAAAAAACAGATTTTTAATCTTTTTTGAAAACCTATCGAATAACACCAAACATGACCCTCCAACCCACCCCCTGGATGTGGGGTGGGGTAACTTTAAAATCTTAAATAGTGCCCCCACTTTTTATTGCAGATTCGGATTCGTCATAAAAAATTAAGCAACATTTATTCGAAACATTTTTTAAAATGTCTGATAGATGGCGCTAATAAATCGAATTTTTCCAATTAGGGCGCCATCTATTAACAATTCTAAAAAATGTTTAGAATAAATATTACTTAATTTTTCATGACGGATCCGAATATGTTTAAAAAGATTTTAAAGTTACCCCCCACCCCACATTCAGGGGGTGGGTTGGAGGGTCATGTTTGGTATTATTCGATAGGTTTTCGAAAAGGATTAAAAATCTGTTTTTTAGTTTCTCATTTAAAAGTGTATTTCGTGAGATATGAGACCGTTTCTATAATTTACCTATGGTATCAGGATAAATCGTTTTTCCTAATTATAGCGCCATCTATCCACAGTTCGAAAAAACGACTTGAATAAAAGTTGCCTACTTTTACGTAATGGGGGTTTCCATTTGAGATTTTAAAGTTACCCCCCACCCCACCTCCAGGAGGTGTAGTGGGGGTTGGTGTTTGGTGTTATTGGATAGATTTTTGAAAATTATTGAACACGTATTTTTCAGTTTTTCGATCCGATGTTTAGTTCGCGAAATATTCGATCGTTCCACTACTTTTGGGACACCCTGTATAAACTGTTCTTATAATACTGGTACTGGTTCATTATAGCCCGGGAGGTAGTGTCAAATTTGACCGGAGCATTTTAGCATGGCTGTTTTCTTTTTAATTAGTTAGGTGTTCCAAAGCTAACACATTATGTGTCAGCTGGCCCAAAACCGGGGATTCTAGGCAAAAAAGGTAAAATATGAAACTTGATGGAGAAACGCTCCACTTATATGTCAAATATTTATTTCCGTGGCTTACATCTATTAATGGACTAGAATACTTGGCTCCTAGCTTTTACCCAGGCGACCCGGGTTCGATTCCTACCGTTGGACATTTTTTTTTGTTTTTAAAATTGACATTTTGATTTGAAAAATAATTATTTTTATAATACCACGTTTTTATTATTTATACGAGACAATATAAAAAAGTCTGTATGTCTTTTATAGAATCGTAAACTATGCATTTGATCATATTATGATTGACCTTAATAAGCAAATTTGTTATACATGAACCCCTGAATTGGTACGACCAATCTAAGTGAAAAGGGTAGGTGGCACGTGATAAGCTTCAGCAGGGGTTCATGTACAACAATTTTGCTTATCAAGGTCAATAATAATATGAACAAATGCATAGTTTACAAAGACTTTTTTATATTGTGTTGTATAAATAATAAAAACGTGGTATTATCAAAAAATAATTATTTTTCAAATCAAAATGTTAATTTTAAAACAAAAAATTTCTAACGCCAGGAATCGAACCTGAGTCGCCTGGGTGAAAGCCAGTAGCTAGGTAATCTAGGCCATTATACACGTAAGTCACAGAGATAAATATTTGACATATAAGTTAATTGTAGCGTTTTTCTATCAAGTTTCATATTTTACCTTTTCTTGCCTAAAATCCCCGGTTTGGGGCCAGCTGACACATCACTTAATAAGCTTTGGAACACCTAACCAAATAAAAAGAAAACAGTCAAATTTGACACTACCTCCCGGGCTGTTACTTTCTGAAACATAGAAAATATGTATTTAAGGGGATCGGTACAAAGTTTCGGCTCCAATGCTATTTAAATGGGATTCATTTTTTTCGAATCCTGAGAAAACTAATAAGTATTTTTGAAAAATTTAAACGCAGAACGAAAGATTACGTTCTTACCGAGGGCCGAAAGTTCCTGAAAACTTCTAGATTGTTTATTTTAATAAGTTACAGGGGTGAAAAACTAAGAGAAAATGTAGTGTGATTTTTAATTTCAAAAATCTAATTCAAAAGAAACTTTTTATTTATTCTAAGGGACTTTCCGCCCTCGATAATAATTTAGTCTTTCATTCTGGGTTTAAATTTTTTAAAAATATTTATTAGTTTTTACAGGATTCGAAAAAAATGGACACCATGTCCGTGGTGATATTTTCCAAATCGAACATTCGCTATCTTTGTCAGACAACGCACTGAGTGTGTGTTCACAAAGAGGGGATGGCATTAGATAAACTTTTTGCCACAGATATACAACGCACTGAGTCGAATAGAATATGGTGACAAGACAGTGACAGTTTTAAATATTTGACATGGCACCGGGAATTAGGCATAAGACGTGAACTTAATAAAATGTTATTTATTGTTTATTATTTTTGGAAGATCCAAGCAGAGAATACACCAGGATATATTCTGTGATCCAAGTATTTTCTTGTAAAAGATGTTAAAAATTTCAAGCGTTCCATAGTAACAATATATTATTACAAAATCACTTTATCACTTTTCCTCTTTTCTCGATTAAGTATTAGATTTTGTTGTACCGTATATAAATTATTACAATCACTTAATACATAGTTAGTGAAAAAATTATCATATCAATTAACTGAATTAATAATTTAAGCAATTATACAAGTAGGTTACAGTTATCCGAGAACATTCAAAAGCCATCTCTTTCAAGGGCGGATCCAGGACCGATTTTTGGGAGGGGCCATAAACTTTTTTTGTCGGGGATACCCGGGAGTCTGGGGGAAATTTTTTAAAAATCAGGGTTAAAATAGTGAGTTTTAAGTCACTTCTTTTCACATACTTTTGAGTGCCTTAAAAATATTTTGTTCACAAACATCAAGCACCTTTGTTACTTAATCTGGCAATAGAAGAATGTTTGTCTGTGTATCACCAATGTCCATGATAGGCGAAAACTGTTCAACTGCTTTCTTCAAAGGTTTTAATAGTTCCACTTCTTTTTCTCCTTAGGAATCAGCTAGGAGTGTGGAAATAATGCCCCGTAGCCACAAACAACTCAGTGAGGTGACATGTAGTCTTGACGTTAAATCGGTACAACATTGTCTAGAAGAGGTATGTAAATTGTACGTCTATAATATTTTTTTGGGCCACATGAATGACTGGCTCTCTTAGTCTGTCTACCCACAAATCTAGGTAACTTCACTTTAACGTCCAATTCGTCTGCCAATTCTTTATTTCGGTAAAGATCTTACTAACACTTTCTTCGCAGTTAGATCTTCTGTCTTTCAAAGTCAACATGGTATTGGAGACAGCCTTAGTCTCCAGGTTAGCATCAAGAGATTTGGTTTATAGAAGTCGGCTTAGTGGTAATATTCATTTACAGTGACATCATTGACTCTAGAAAGTTAGAAACTCAGATGTGCATAAAGATTAAGCAACGTTAATGCAAGTGTACCAGTCTTGGATCCTTCCATGTTCATGTTGAGATAGATGTTAGTGCTTCAGTTATATGTAAAATGCCAGATCTGAACTGGATTAAGCTTTCATGGCGCTCAACCCATCTTGTACGCATAAACTTGTTAAATTTTGTCAGAGTTTAAGTTTTAAAACTGCAGTCCTCTTGGTTGACATGTTAAAAAATTACTAACTTCATTGTTCCCGCCGTGTTTCTGATGGACGATACATTAATAGGAGTTGGAAGGCAATTGTTTAAAATATGATTCAGGCAAGTACATCTAACCATTGGCGGATCTAGATAATTGCCTTGGGAGGGAAATTTGTCTTAGAGGGAAAATTCCAATGAAACATCAACCAAAAGACATATAAAAAAAACCCAAACTACATAAAAAGTCACAAACAATAACTTATATACCTCGTCCAATTTACTTACCGTTGCACCTCATCCGCAACCAACCATAGCCTGTGACACGATACCAACACGAAATATCTAGGCGGTAGGTGTGTTTCCCTTTAGAATCATTTTGATTCTAAAAAAGAACACACCCACCGCCTAAATATTTCGTGTTGGTATCGTGTCACAGGCTATGGCGCGGATGACGTGCAACGGTAAGTAAATTGGACGAGGTATATGTATTAATTTCCCTTAATATTACTAACTAGCGTATTTATTGAATCGAATTGGTCTGTCTGTGGTTTGAGCTGCATGTCAGCTAATATATTTTTATGTGCAACAATTTTTTTTCTATAATTTTGGACATAGTTAGGGGGGGGGGGGGGAATTTTCCATTTTTCCCTCTTTTATTTCTGTTATTGCACCGACCGTTTCAGAGCTCATTACTCTACAACTGTCAGTAAAGATTTCTACCTATTTCTTCGGATCCAAGTGCAGTTCTTTCAACAAGTTTAATGCTTTTTTTCCCAATTCTTCTCCTATCAGTCCTTGTTCTTTCCCTCTTTCTTGATTTTCACTAATTATTTTTATGTTCTCGTAAGCGTCAATGAACTTGACAAAGTCTTCACGAATGTTGTTATTGTGTATTTATGTATCTCAAATTTAGGGAAAGCTGTTCCACATGGGATGTGTCAGTCCTTTCGTCAAATATGACAGAGTAATAATTTGCAGTTTGAACCTGGTTCATTGTGAACGTGGCAAACGAAATATGCCTTTGCTGCAACTAGAAACATTTGAACTGCAAATAGTAAATATTTAAATTTATATATTTTTTTTTATCTCTTTAAAGTTAACGATGATAATGTCATTGCCAAGTAATGTTTACATATCCATACCAGTGAGAATTTTACTACACGCAATTTGCCGTGTAAAGACAGAAAAAGTAGGGATAGCCGTAAAATATTGGCACCTGCACTCTTATTACACTAGGTAAACAGCAAAATTAACGCACCACATTAAAAAATTAACATTTTTGATGTCTCGAATTTCCTAAACCTGGTGTCCGATTTGAGTGATTTTTTTAATATGTTATATAGCTTTCTTTATTCTTCAAGAATATCTATGTAATAATATTGTTGCTAAACAGGTAAGCATCATTGTATACCGGGTGTAACAATGATAGCGTGTTTTTCCTCAAAGTTCGGAACACCCTGTGGAATATTCCAGCGTATATAAAATACATATATCAATCAGCAAAGGCTAACAATAGTGTTGATCCAGGATTCGCAAATCCTCCTGTCAGCTCAGATGATATTTTCATTATTACATATTCTAAGGCTAAATCGAATAGCAACAGTGATAATGACTTCGGAGTTAGGCTGGCAAGATGTTATATTTTCTCGACTCTACTTTACGGGATAGAAGCATGGACACTTAACGCGTCGACTACTAAAAAGTTGGAAGCATTTGAACTGTGGGTGCATAGAAGAATCCTGAAGATATCATGGACGTGTAACAAACAACGAAGTCATGAGAAGAGTCAACAAAAGAATGGAAATATTGGAAACCATCAAGACACGAAAGCTGCAATACCTAATGTAATTTATGGCATGTTATGCATAATGAGAGATACAACATAATACTTCAATTGATTATACATGGGAAAATCCAGGGCAAGATAGGTGTAGGAAGGAGAAGAATGTCTTGGTTGCGTAACTTGAAGAAATGGTAAGGATGCACATCAACCGAACTATTCAGAGTAGCAGCATCTAAGATCAGAATAGCCGTGATGATTGCCAACTTCCGTCGAAGATGGCACGTAAAGAAGAAGAAGTCATATTGGGTCTCCTTGTCTAAGTCCTGATGTTACACTTTAGTCTTTATATTTGTTGTCAGTAATTTAAGACATTTGGGAACACAAAAATTAAAAGTAATTCAGGTACATTTATTGAAAGCCCTAAATAATCCTTCAAAGAGCCACATGCAGCTCGCGGGCCATAGTTTGGCCACCCCTGAATATCAAATTGTATCTATATTATACGAGGTATGTCAAAAAATATGAATTTCGCTCAAGAGTGTAACCTACCTTTATTTTTCACAATATTCTCACAACTTTTCATAATATTTATTCTAATACCTAACGATGATAAAATTATAAATGAACAGTGTATTTTGTGTTATATAATTGATCTTGAAATAATTTTATCTACTATACATTTTAATAAATTTCTGAACGATCTAGGTTTTACGTAACTAGCAATTTTCCATATTATGAACTGGAATAGGTAAATAAACAAAGTCTTCGTTACGATAAAACTCGCATTTTTAGCTTGTGTAGTTTATATTTTGTTTTTAAATAATTACAGTTTATCTTCACGTCGACGGCAAAAGAGACACAATTTGTATTGGGCAAGGTTGAATTGTGTGATCGTGATGCGATAGGACAAATTACAGTAGTCCATTCCAATAGACATCCACTGGTTACGGTTTTTTTAGTTTACGGGTCTAATTGGGCAACTTTTATTGGGAATTCCACAAAATAAAAACATAAATTTTGATATAGTGTCAATTAATTAAACCTCAAATGTATTTATTCTAATACCTAACGATGATAAAATTATAAATGAACAGTGTATTTTGTGATATAATTGATCTTGAAATAATTTTATCTACTGTACATTTTAATAAATTTCTGAACGATCTAGGTTTTACGTACCTAGCAATTTTCCATATTATGAACTGAAATAGGTAAATAAACAAAGTCTTCGTTACGATAAAACTCGCATTTTTAGCTTGTGTAGTTTATATTTTGTTTTTAAATAATTACAGTTTATCTTCACGTCGACGGCAAAAGAGACACAGTTTGTATTGGGCAAGGTTGAATTGTGTGATCGTGATGCGATAGGACAAATTACAGTAGTCCATTCCAATAGACATCCACTGGTTACGGCTTTTTTAGTTTACGGGTCTAATTGGGCAACTTTTATTGGGAATTCCTGAAAATAAAAACATAAATTTTGATATAGTGTCAATTAATTAAACCTCAAATGTATTTATTCTAATACCTAACGATGATAAAATTATAAATGAACAGTGTATTTTGTGGTATATAATTGATCTTGAAATAATTTTATCTACTATACATTTTAATAAATTTCTGAACGATCTAGGTTTTACGTACCTAGTATTTTTGGATTTCATCAGTTTATAAATAATTACCAAAATTTTCGATGATTCATAATTAAGCAATCAAGAAAGGATACCTCTCGTGGGCAAGGTCAACATTCAAGATTCAAGTTTAGCTTTAATAATGTTAGGTTATTAAACACGTTATTTGTTTACCACTCGTTGTTAAGTGCACAATTTATACGTTTGGCTAGTTTTTATTTTTCATTCAGTGTCAGTTCATGAGTCGTGTGTTAAATTACAGTTGAACTTAATCATTAATTATTGTACATACACCATAGATAAACTCGTTCAGTATCACGCATAATTCAAATAATACGACAATAATCACAATGGAGATGGAAACTGAACAAGTGGAATCTGAGTTAATAAATGGTGGGAAGAACGGTTGTTGGACCAAATTTTCAGAAAAACGACTGGCACAAGTAGAAAAAACTATTTTGAATGGTAAGTACAAGTACTTATCCAATTTAAAGTAGCATTATATAATTTTCATAACATTCTGTAATACTGCGTTTTAAATTTTGGCACGTGCTTATTAGAATTGCAGTGGTATTACTTATAATGAAAAAGTGAAACAAAGAGAAAAAAGGCATTAATGCTTATGCAAAATCTGTAAAACAGCATATAAATACTCTTATAAAAATAAAAATTCTTCTCTCCCTAACTTCAAAGATATTTTCTTCTTGATTTCCTTGATCGGCTTCAGCTTCTGGCTTCTTTTTCTGCGTCCTTGATAGTGCAGTCTACAGTCAATGAGGATGAGAATAATTTGGCTCCGAATTCCATATCTTACTGCATCAATTTACTTGATATTTTCACTCTTAGCTCAAGAAACAAAGTCTACCCTATATTTCATGCCGCTTTTATCTAGAGGGTTGTTCCCACCCCCACCCCTTCTCGGAGTAGAAATTTTTTTGTCAAAATAACCACGGTAGTGGCTACAGAACCTAATTCTAAGCCATAACTGTTCTATAATTTTTTTTTGAAAACTCAATTAGGTACGCCAGCCAACGAGACCAAAAACAAGATATTACCTCCGAATTCTATCCATACTGCATGGATTTTAATGCAATTTTGGGAATAGCATCTACTTATTTCCTAATTCAAAGTCTACCCTATGTCGATCTTCGCTTTTACATTGGGGGTGGTTCCCAAACCTTCTCGCGGCGCGAGTGGAAAATTTTTTGGACGCAATTGCGTGGCTATTTCGACCAAAAAATTTTGTGGGTATAGAGTAGAGCACCTAATTATAAGCAAAAACTGTTCTATACCTAACTTTTTTTGAAAACTCAATACTTTTTTAGTTATTCGTGGTTGAAAATTTGCCATTTTCATTGAAAAAGTCACCTTTTCGGACGGTTTTTTTGCGAATGCCTTAAAAATATGCATCTGACGAAACTAGATAAAACATTCTTGTATGATATAATTCTTCAATTTGGAAGAGTGATATCATCGTTTAAGGGGGGAATATTCTCAAATTTAAATGTACACGGCGGCCTTCGGAAACTACCTGTTTAATTTGCGATTTCTCATAAGAAATCACAGAATGTATAATTACTAATTTATTTGTGCTTCTCTATTATAGTCAGAATTGGTGTGCTATGGCCATAAAAACCCTGAATTTAGTCGACACATCGATTATTACCACCGTCATAAAAATATCAAAAAACATGTTTTTTTTTCAATAGTAAAAATTAGTAAAAACTGAGGCAATAAATCACGAATCCATAGATAAAAGGGTTAGGTTACAAAAAAACCAGTTATTTTTACCTGGTTCCAATAAAGCAAGAATCACATTATCATGCCCGCACCGTTCCAGCACGTAGCGTAGTCTCCGAAAAACCTGATTTTACAAAGAGTTGTCTGATACTATACGCTCCGGACAGTATGAATTGTTCATATTTAAAACCATTAAAATCAATATTTTTCGGAAACGAAACGCTACGTGCTGGAACGGTGCGGGCATGATAATATGATTCTTGCTTAAGAGTAGCAAGACAGGTAGGTTACAAAAAAAAACAGTTATTTTTACCTGCTTCCAATAAAGCAAGAATCCCATTATCATACCCGCACCGTTCCAGCACGTAGCGTAGTCTCCGAAAAACCTGATTTTACAAAGAGTTGTCTGATACTATACTCTCCGGACAGTATGAATTGTTCATATTTAAAACCATTAAAATCAATATTTTTCGGAAACGAAACGCTAGGTGCTGGAACGGTGCGGGCATGATAATATGATTCTTGCTTAAGAGTAAAAAGACAGGTAGGTTACAAAAAAACCAGTTATTTTTACCTGCTTCTAATAAAGCAAGAATCACATTATCATGCCCGCACCGTTCCAGCACGTAGCGTAGTCTCCGAAAAACCTGATTTTACAAAGAGTTGTCTGATACTATACGCTTCGGACAGTATGAATTGTTCATATTTAATACCATTAAAATCAATATTTTCGGAAACGAAACGCTACGTGCTGGAACGGTGCAGGCATGATAATATGATTCTTGCTTAAGAGTAGCAAGACACGTTCATTTACATAGGCGGTTCTGTGTGAGTTGAATTTTCTGATTATTTATAGTGAATTTTTAATTAGCATGCGGCCCGCGGGCCACATGTTGCCGACCCCTGCACTAGACGAAGGACCAACAGATAAAAATTGATTGCCGGTACTTCAATATGCAGAAGTACCCAAGTACCGACAATCAATTTTTATCTATTTGTCCTTCGTCTAGTATGTTTAGTATATGTTATATTTATGTTAAGTTAAGTTCCCAGCATAATTCAGACAAATGTTACAATATATTAATTTATTTACATGTTTAACTTACTGACGTTTCGATCTCTACTCCAGAGACTGCTTTCAAAGTTAAAAAAATAGAAAATGAATAACATAAGAATATATAATTATATAATAAACAAATAAAATAAACATAACTATCATTTATACAGAGAGAGTCTGTAAAGTGGAATAAATTCAATATCTCAAATACTAATTGTTTTTTTGGAAAATGCTCAGACCCGTCGATTAGTATTTCAAATTGTCCTTTTTGACATTCAATAAAAATGTATACAGGGTGTCCCAATTTAGAGATATGACGTCATCGTCGATTTTCTTAAATGGCAACACTGTCATTTTGATAGCTAATTTGATAGGGTTTGTAAAGTTATACATAACTGCAAAATATCAATTTTTTATTCTCTACCATTTACAAGATAAGAGAAAATAACAAAGTTATATCTGTAATTTGGAATATATTCAATAATTAAAATACTAACTGTTTTTTTGAAAAATGCTCAGACCCGTCGATTAGTATCTCAAATTGTCATTTTTGACATATAATAATGTATACAGGGTGTCCCAATTTAGAGATATGACGTCATCGTTGATTTTCTTAAATGGCAACACTATCATTTTGATAGCTATTTTGATAGCGTGTGTAAAGTTATACACATCTGAAAAATTTCAAATTTTTATTCCCTACCATTTACAAGATAATAAAAAATGACAAAGTTATGAAGAACAAAAAGTAATCAAATAATAATTGAATTTATTTATTTCAATTAAGAAAATGCTCATAACGTTGCCCATTGACAATTTGACAATAATTGAGGGCAACATTATGAGTTTTTGCTTAATTTATTGAAATAATTAAATTCAATTATTAGTTGATTACTTCTTTTTCATAACTTTGTTATTTTTTATTATCATCTAAATGGTAGAGAATACAAATTTGAAATTTTGCAGTTGTGTATAACTTTACACACCCTATCAAAATAGCTATCAAAATGACAGTGTTGCCATTTAAGAACAACAACGATGACGTCATATCTCTAAATTGGGACACCCTGTATACATTATTATTATATGTCAAAAAGGACAATTTGATATACTAATCGACGGGTCTGAGAATTTTTCAAAAAAACAGTTAGTATTTTAATTATTGAATATATTCCAAATTACAGATATAACTTTGTTATTTTCTATTATCTTGTAAATAGTAGAGAATAAAAATTTGATATTTTGCAGTTATGTATAACTTTACAAACCCTATCAAATTAGCTATCAAAATGACAGTGTTGCCATTTAAGAAAATCGACGATGACGTCATATCTCTAAATTGAGACACCCTGTATACATTATTATTGAATGTCAAAAAGGACAATTTGAAATACTAATCGACGGGTCTGAGCATTTTCCAAAAAAACAATTAGTATTTGAGATATTGAATTTATTCCACTTTACAGACTCTCTCTGTATAATGAAATTAGTCTATCCACCATCACAGAAAAAACCCAGTACATTCTGCTCTATCACATTCTGCTCTATCACAGATACATAAAAAGAAAAGAATAACACCAGCTTTCAGAACTAATAACAACTTAGGCAAATTCACCATACGAACCATAAGAGCAATAGTCTGGGCAGATTATCAGAGAATAGGTCATTTTTGGGAAAAGTTATTTACCAGTAATTTTATTGCTGGAATCGAATCTTATGATTGTATACATTAATAATATAGGTATGCAAAGTCCGCAGATAGTGTGCTACTTTTTTTATAAACAAAATGGCGCCCGAAAATCGTGTTTTTTTCAATTTTTGCTCTATAACTCCAAAGATTTTAACTTTACGCCAAAAACGCCCAAATAAAAATTCACCGCAATTAAATTTTGCATAGAGACGTGTTTTTCCCGATTTACTTCGGCGAAAATTTTCCCTGGAAAATGCGGGTTTTTCCAACAAAATCTTTAATTTTCAACTAAAATTTTAGATAAGTAATTGTTTATCAATAGTTTTGGTAATATAAAAGCTCTTTTCATATAGATTGTAATTCCAGAAGCCTATGAAAATTGAGTGAACAGTTTAGCAACAATTGAATTGTTAATTAAAAATTTACGGTCACTATAATAACCACAATAATTATGATATATATGAATAACTCTGATTTTTGTATAAAAACACACTGTACCTATCTAATTTACTTTACAGAATTGAAATTGGACCATTTAAGCGGCCTCAGGAATATTTTAAAATTATAAACAATTTTTTGACTTTTAAACAAATAGAATATCTCCAGAAATATTAAATTAAATTTAATCATGAAAACGGTATTAGATAAAAGGCGGCAGAACTCTTCTATTAAAATAAAAAACGTTTAATTGTGATCAGTAGTTCCTGAGATACAACCGGTCAAAGTTGACCGGCATTTACGGCAAAGATATAAACAATAGCATCAGAATTTTGGAACCATCACCTTTTTCTTTCGGTCCTCTTTCTCCACATGAATTTTCATACCTTTAAAATACCCGTAACATATATTATAATAAAAACTATCGCTATTACGAGTGAAAATTGCCAAAAATAGCAAAATTCCAATCAAAAACTAGGATGGAAAAAAAGTAATCTCAAAGTTCAAAATCGTTGTACGTTAAAAAAAAATGCATTTTCTCGGCTTCCCACGGAGCAATTTTCTTCATTCTTTTTTTGTTCCCAAGTAACTCGAGTAGAGCCATCGAACTAACGCATTATTAAATGCCAATCTTGCTTTTGTTTTGTTATAATAAATTAATTTATTTATTATAACAAAAATTTTTAATTTGTTTAAATAAAGATTGTTTAAATAATTATGCAGCTTTCAAATGATCATATTTGTATTTTTATTGTTAAAAGGTACAACAAGAACGAATATGTAGTTTTCTTTTCTTATAAATAAATTACCCTATTATAACAAAACAAAAGCAAGCTTGACTCTGCTTGACATTTAATAGGGTTAGATGGCTCTACTCGAGTTACTTGGGAACAAAAAAAGAATGAAAAAAATTGCTCCATGGGAAGCCCAGAAAATGCATTTTTTTAACGTATACCGATTTTGAACTTTGGGATTACATTTTCTCCAACCTAATTTTTGATTGTAATTTTGCTATTTTTGGCAATTTTCACTCGTAATATCGATAGTTTTTATTATAATAATATATGTTATGAATATTTTAAAGATATGAAAATTGGTATGGAGAAAGAGGACAAAAATTAAAAGGTTATGGTTTGAAAATTATGATCCTGTTGTTTATATCTTTGCCGTAAATGCCGGTTAACTTTGACCGGTTGTATCTCAGGAACCACTCACCACAATTAAACGTTTTTTCTTTGAAAAGAAGCTTCCTGCAGCTTTTTTTTTAATACCGTTTTTATGATTTAATCTAATGCAATATTTCCCGAGATATTTTATTTGATTATAAGCCAAAAAATTGTTTATAATTTTAAAATATTCCTGAGGCCGCCTAAATAGTCCAGTTTCAATTCTGTAAAGTAAATTAGATAGGTACAGTATCTTTTTATACAAAAATCATAGTTATTCTTATATATCATAATTATTGTGGTTATTACAGCGACCGTAAATTTTTAATTAACAATTCAATTGTTGCTAAACTGTCCATTCAATTTCCATCGGCTTCTGGAATTATAATCTATACGAAAATAACTTTTATACTACCAAGCTATTTAATTATTTATAAACAATTACTTATCTCAAAATTTTAGTTGAAAATTAAAGATTTTGTTGGAAAAACCCGCATTTTCCGGAGAAAATTTTCGTCGAAGTAAATCGTCAAAAACACGTCTCTATGCAGAATTTAATTGCGGTGAATTTTTATTTGGGCGTTTTTGGTGTAAAGTTAAAATCTTTGGAGTTATAGAGCAAAAATTTAAAATAACACGATTTTCGGGCGCCATTTTGTTTATAAAAAAGTAGCACAGTATCTGCGGACTTTGCATACCTATATTATTAATGTATACAATCATAAGATTCGATTCCAGCAATAAAATTGCTGGTAAATAACTTTTCCTTGTGTTTTGCTCATTAGACCAGAGTAAAAAAGAGAAAGCAATTACAGAGTGGTGTTTACAAACTGGCATGTGGTGACTGTCCAAAAACTTACATCGGTCAAACTGACAGAACCTTTGACAAACGCAGAGCAGAACACAAAAGGGCTTTCAACAATAGAAAAACAGACACTTCTACATACGCACTTCACCTTCTAGATGTTAATCATTCATTTAATGAACAGTTTCAAATTCTTCATACTCAAAATAAAGGTCTGATAAGCTATCTAGATATATTAGAATCTATGGAAATTAATAAAATGAAAAATACAGATATAATTCTGAATGACCAACTTGAGACAAATAGCTCCCCACTCCTCAACTTATTCAGTTAGACTTTAAAATGCAAACACATCGTAAAATAAATAACTTGAGAAAGGCACTCTGCTGAAACAGCTGTAGTTACATATAGGTCTAGATCCCGCGTATGAAAAAAAAGTTGATTAATAGCAAGCTGAAAATTTGTTAATAGCTTAAGGGTGTCTAGTCGGATAAACTTTGACATATGGGAACACTGGAACAGGGGCAGTTTTGATTGTGGAACAGGTTAAAAATTTGGAACGGTCACACCACGAAAACGTCACATTTATTTTGTCCGACAGAACAGACTTAAACTGTCCGAACAGAGATTAAACTATCATGCAAAAATCAGACTGCTATTTATCACCTGTCATAATTTCTGTCATTTGACATATTCTACATGTTCCACTCATTAAAACGCCCATTTGGTGATAAATAGAAGTCTGATTTTTGCATGAGAGTTTAATCTCTGTTCGAAGAGTTTAAGTCTGTTCTGTCGGACAAAATACATGTGCCGTTTTCGTGGTGTGACCGTTCCAAATTTTTAACCTGTTCCACAATTAAAACTGTCCCTGTTCCAGTGTTCCCATATATCAAAGTTTGTCCGACTAGACACCCTTAAGCTATTAACAAATTTTCAGCTTGCTATTAATCAACTTTTTTTTCATACGCGGGATCCAGACCTAATAGTTTAAAAATAAATTTTGTGGAAGTAACGAAAACAAAAGTTGTCAGTGTTTTATTGTTAGATATCATTTATATCTTTGAAAACGGTCTTTGGATATATAGAGATCGAAACGCCAGTAAAAACCTGTAAATAAAAATATATTGTGACCAATTATTTTAACAAATAATATTTAAAAAATATAATATAATTAACGTTGAAATAAAATGATATCACTTTCTTAATATTCGTAACTAAAGCATCATCATCATCATCAGTAGCTCGACAACCCTTTTTGGGTCCTGGCTTGTTCTAGGATTATCTGCCATTCTGTTCTGTTCCTTGCTTTGTTCTTCCAGTGGGTAATCTCAAGTGTTTTCAGATCTTGTTCCACTTGTTCCATGTATCTAAGTTTGGGTCTTCCCTTTGACCTTCTCCCTACTGGTGTTTGCTTCATTATATGTTTCGGTGTTTCGATCTCCAACATTCGTTCAACATGGCCCATCCAGCGCAGACGTCCGATCTTTATGGATGTTATGACGTCGGGTTCGTTGTATGCTGCGTATAGTTCAAAATTATATCTTCTGCGCCATACGTCATTTTCTTTCACCCCCTTATATATGTGATTAATTATTTATATGGGAAATAAGCCACAATTAAAATGAAAAAATAATTTTATTAACGTTTCGACGCCCAAATCGGGTGCCGTTGTCAATCAGTAATATTCAGTAATATTTTGTATTTTGACAACGGCACCCGATTTGGGCGTCGAAACGTTAATAAAATTATTTTTTCATTTTTATTGTGGCTTATTTCCCATATAAATAATTAATCATAAAAAATGCCACAAGGAAATAGCTTCAGAACCTTATACAGGGTGTTTGGTAAAGAATGGGCCATAGCTTAACCTCAGGCTCCTGAGGTTAAAATATGCCGATTTAAGCTAACTTACCTTAGTACAAAGTTTATAATAACCGAGATACAGGGTGTCAAAGTTAAACTTTTTTTTTTTATTGATTATTGAATATTTCCTGACAGGTATGAGATATCAACATGAAATTTGGTATGTGGGGGTTTTTTTTGGTCGATAAAACTAAATTCCCTACCAAAAATGATGTATTTCCCAGAGGGCGCCAAAATTTTTTTTATCCCTCACTCTGTATAATTTTGACATTAATATTTTTATTCTCCTATTAGTTTTACTTAAAAAAGGTATACTTTTTTCATCTCCCTAAACTCAACCGTTTTCGAGATAAACGCATTTTAAATCTGCGATACACCATCATTTTTAGCATAATATCATTGTAGTTACACCCGAAAAATAACTTAAAACCATAATAATTGTGCCAGTTCTCAAATTTATGTCATTGCATCGCAAATTCCATTTGAAGAAATTTGCGATACTTTTTGGATAATTTTATGGTTTTAACTACAATGATATTATGCTAAAAATGATGGTGTATCACAGATTTAAAATGCGTTTATCTCGAAAACGGTTGAGTTTAGGGAGATGAAATAGGTATACCTTTTTTAAGTAAAACTAATAGGAGAATAAAAATTTTAATGTCAAAATTATACAGAGTGAGGGATAAAAAAAATTGAACGTAATAAATGTGCTGAAAGGCGTATGTGGTGCCCTCTGGGCAATACATAATTTTTAATAGGGAATTTAGTTTTCTCGGTCCAAAAACCCCCACATACCAAATTTCATGTTGATATCTCATACCTGTCAGGAAATATTCAATAATCAATAAAAAAAAGTTTAATGGAAAAATACTTTTCCTCTCTAGGGAAGAAAAGTACAACTTTGCTCCCTACAATCAGGTCCGGAAAAGTATACTTCCGGTAGAGGTAGGTGGAAAAAATCTTTTTTCACCTACCATTATCTATTTTTGTAATATAGCTACATAGATTTATGAGGAAACGAATCTCTTTGATTTTTCATAAGCTACAAAAATGTTTTATATAGTTTTTTTCGTTAGATGCATAATTTTTAAGGTATTCGCAAAAAACTAAAGCAACTTCTAAGCCAAAACTGTTCCATAATTTTTTATTGAAAACTCAATACTTTTTTAGTTATTCGTGGTTGAAAATTTGCCATTTTCATTGAAAAATGACACTTTTTCGTACGGTAAGCATTTAGAAATTCTTTCTAAATTCATATTATTTGACACACCTCGTATAAAATTAACAAACTTGGATAACTGATGGTTGCATCTTGAGGTTTAGACCATGCACAGATTTTTATGAAAAATAACTTTTTTTCCTAAAATTATTAATAAAAGAGTTATTATCTGTCTAATAAATTAAAATGATGTTCCGAATCGGTAATTGAGGAAAGATGTTCCGAATCGGTAATTGAGGAAAATTTCAGAAAATTTTTTTTTTCAAGTAGAAGGCTGTTATTGCATATTTGAATATGGTTTTTAATTACAAATAACTTTTCATAATAAAATTTTTTGATATTTTGAAATATAAAGGTAGTTTGCTCTTGAGCGAAATTCATATTTTTTGACATACCTCGTATACTGTTGACAAAATTTGATATCTGATGATTGTATCTTAGGTTTTAGACTATGCAGAGCACTTTATAAAGAATGACTTTTTTTTTCGTAAAATTGATATTACAAAAGTTTCCCATATGGTTCCAAGTTACGCAGACACCCTGTATAAAGTTTGCTATTAAATAAACTTAAAAACAACCTGCTAGTTTTCACAATCATAAACTTGTCAGGATAACACGTTCCATAATTAAATCTTACCCTGTTCCAGTGCTCCCATACATCAAAGTTTGTGCGACTAGACACCGTTAAGCTAGTAACAAATTTTCAGCTTGCTATTAATCAACTTTTTTGCAGGATCCAGGCCTATAACTCGAAAAGTATTAACTTCTAGGAAAAATGACGAGACCTTTTTTGTTTAGAATTACCCAAACAACCTAAAAAATATTTTCCGGAGCAAAATAGGCGCTTGTTGAAATAGATCGCGCCGCACCGGCATAAAAATCACATGGACGCGCATAATTAACAATAATTATGTATTAAAAACAATGGAAATTTTTTCACACGGGAGCGGCCTCACAAGATGAACTATTTATCCAGGCTGTATCGTCGCCCCCGTTTTTACCCGTTAGGTGAATTATTCCAATTAGAATTTTTTTGCAAAAACTTACTCAAAAACAGGTTCTTATAACAAATCCACAGGCAGCCAGCCGGTACCGTGGTCGAAAAATTTTTTAAACAATTTTCTTAAACAATTTCGCAATAGTTATTTATGAAACAGTTCGTGAAGTATGCTTTTTGCGAACGCACGCGATGTTTAGAGCACGAGCATACATCGCGTAAGTTCGCAAAAAGTACTTCACGCACAGTTTCATACAATATTTTATCTACGATAAACAAATAAAAAAACTGTAACTCTTCGTCACTGGAATTCATTTCTATTCTACAATTTTTAGAACATTGACATTTAAAAATTCTAACTTCTTTCAAACCACAAAACTGTCAAAACTTTTGTCATAATTTATTGCTGACAATGTCATCACCATGACAATGCAAAAGTTAAGGATATTTGATTATATGAAAGTGTGTCAAAAACAGTGCGAAAAAGTAAATCACATTTAAAATACATTGTTAGATATGTACTACACGCACACTTTAAATCCTTCACGCACTGCTATCTATAATGACAGTTTTCACAAACTAAAAACTTATACATATTATGAGATAGAGTAGATAAAAATATTTTTTTCACTTCGAACAATTTTTTTTACATCATAATATGGGCCATTCTGAGCAAAAAACATCTGTTGTGATTTGTCTCTAAAATTAACTGTTGTCGAGGTATACATAACATAATATATGAGGTATATATAACATTTGAAAAATGCGAAAATAGCCATTTTCAAGCTCTGGGCTTAATAACTCGGTTAAAAATTATTATTATGAAAATCAGGAAGGCACCAAATCAAAGTTTTGAAGTACCCCCTACAAGATCCTGAAGAAATTTGTGTCATTGTTGTATTACTAAGCGGTTATTTTTAAATTACCAATGAGCGCTAAGCACGTATTAGGCGGCTGTCAATGGTGAGTGCGAAAGAGGTGCACAATTCCGGCCGTCCAATGGTGCATCTCACTCTCATTCACATTGACGGCCGCCTCAATACGCTCTTAGCGCTCATTGTTTCTTTCTGATTTTCATAATAATAATTTTTAATCGAGTTATTAAGCGTTGAAAATGGTCATTTTCGCATTTTTCAAATTTTAAATCGCGTATTATAACTACGGTGACCATATCTTTTTAAAGAAAAAAAAGTACAAAAAACAAAAATGTATTAAAAACGCAAAATGTATCTTGTTATTGGACAAATATAACTTTTTGGAATTGAAAATAAATAAACTACATAATATGTAGCTAAACAGAAAAAAATTATATCAATTAAACTAAATATAACACATTACATTAACTTTGAAAAAGTTACAAGCCTGTAATTAAGAGTTTTTAGATGAGAGACCTGGAATAGCCTCATCTTCTTCCGGTTTTTGCATCATTCATATTCTTCTGAACTTAAAATTAATTTAAGAAGGTCCGGCTTCGACTGAAGTAAATGAAACATTTCATACAAGTCTCATCAAAATTTGCGTACACCAGAATCGCTGCCTTGAGAGTGGATATGGACATTTGTGACTTTTCCGACGTCCAATAATAATTATTTATTACAGAAAATAAACACTCGATAGCCGCACTAGTACCCGGAAGACAAAAAATAAATTCGCATAATATTTGTAAGTTTTTCAGTTTGAATTGATCTACACACTTAAAAACTTTAAGCCATCGATCCTGACTATTTTTTTCTTTTCTGTTCCACTCAGCAATTTTTTCACTTATAGCCACGTCTTTCAAAATTCCCAGTTCGGCAAAGAGTTGATCTTCGTTTAACGTGGTTGCCTTGATATACAATTTAAAAGCTTCGAGAGAATAACAAACATTGTTCCATATTATTTCACTTCTTATGCGAGCTCCACACTCTCGCCGAAGTCGATCGAGGTTCAACAAGTACGAAAGTGTAGACGGCCACCTTGTGTAACTTTGCCTCACTTCGTTCTACTTCCATTTTCTGTCGGTCTGGTCAAAGGGATCGTTGTCGGTATCGCACCGCTCTTTGTCGGTATCGCACTTCCTCGAGAAGTAGAACGAGTGTGTAGAGAGGGTACTTCGGACTTCGGTCAACTTTGGCGAAGTAACTTCGCCGAGAGTGTGGAGCCCACTTTAGATCTATGCTTTTGAATAGTTTAAATTCATGAAAATTTGTACTCCAGTTTTCTAGGTAGATTACACATTTTGTGTAAAAATGTTTCACTTGTGCAGTGAAGTTTTGTGTACGACCACCGCACCATAAGCCTGATGTCTCACACACTTAAAATGTTTTTAAAGATCATTCATAAACGCATTTACCAAACACTTGATATGAATATTGAAGAAACCCACTTTGGATTTGCACTACTAATCCAGAGATGCTTGGATGTGAACCAGGATATGTACGTCTGTTTCATAGATTACAGCAAGGCTTTCGATAAAGTCCGCCACAAAGAGCTAATGGACGTCCTCAAAGCAAAACAATTACAATACAATGACCTTTGAATTATAACAAATCTATATTATAAACAGCAGGCACACATACGCATTAACGAACACACATCAGAAGAGTTCAAAATTAAAAGAGGAGTGCGACAGGGTTGTGTATTGTCACTACTACTATTAAATGCATACTCTGAAGAAATTATGAAAAAAGTTCTTGAGGGAGAAACAGTAGGAATAAAGGTACCTAAATGGAACGCCAATTAACAACATTAGATATGCGGACTACACTATCATAATAGCGGACAACCTCCAAGACCTCCAAAAGCTAATGAACAAGATAGTTGAGTATGATGAACAATATGGCTTATCAGTAAACATCAAGAAAACTAAATTTGTGAGGATATCAAAAACCCAAAATAATGATAAAAGCCTGACTGTAGAACAAGTTGAAAACTACAACTATTTTTTCACAATAATTAATCACACAAACGATTACTCCAAAGAAATTAAAGTTCGAATAGAGAAGGCAAGAACCAACTTCAATAAAATGAGAAAGGTAGTTTGTGCAAGAGAACTGAAATAATTAAGACTTGAGAGTTAGGCTGGCAAGGTGTTATATTTTCTCGACTCTGCTTTACGGGATAGAAGCATGGTCAATTAACGCGTCGACTACTAAAAAGTTGGAAGCATTTAAACTGTGGGTGAAGGTACCTGAAGATAGCATGGACCGAGCCTGTAACAAACAACGAAGTCATGAGAAGAGTCAACAAAAAAATGGAAATATTGAATGGATCAAGACACAAAAGCTGCAACAACTGGAACAGTATACAAAGAAATTTGTTTAAAAGTAGTAAAAGATAAAAATATTCATTTTTTAGAAAAAATAAGTACATTTGCGTGTCCTTAAAAAGGTTTTAAAGTACATTAGGACAATATTTAAAAATAAGTACTGTCCTACTTAAATAAGTACATATGGTTACCGTAATTATAACTCGACAACAATCAATTTTAGAGAAAAATCACATGAAACATTTTTTGCTCCGAATGACCCAAATGATATAAAAAAATTTGTCCGAAGTAAAAAAATTATTTTTGTGAATTTGTTTAAAAGAATTGTTTAAACAGTTTTTCAACCACGCTACCGCCTGGCACCCTGTGGATTTGTTATAAGGACCTCTTTTTGAGTAAGTTTGTGCAAAAAAATCAAATCGGAATAATTTACCTAACGGGACGAGCATATAACCTGGACTAGAAATAGATCGCGCCGCACCGCCTTAAAAATAGATGGGCGCATAATTATTAACAATTATTAAAACACAAAGGAAATATTTTTTCAGAGGGAGCGGCCTCACAACATGAACTATTTATTAGTTATTTCAGTTGGACACAGGGTCAATGCATTTTCGCAATTGAGGATTAATTTAGATTAAGGAATAATATACGATACCGGTTACCTTTATTAAAGTAAAAAATTCCATAATAACGCAATGTTACTTAGTGAGCATGTACAATTTCTATATGTTGCACAATTATTTAGTCAGTTTCAATAGAACGATTAGGTTTGTGCGTAATAACAACATTTTCAAATAGTTTATCGTTGAATTTGTTTTAAAAGAAAAATTCTTTCGTTTTTAGTGAAAATATGTCATGCACAGTCCCGGCGCTAGGTATAAAGTGTCCGCCTGCAAAACTGGAATAGACGCCCTTCTGTTTTTTTTTTAAATTTAATTATATTTATTTCATCTTTTGGCAATCGTACAAAATTTAATTTAGATGTATGTATTAAAAATATATACAGTCGATCCCTCTTATTATAATAGTCTTCACGCCAAGCAAAAGTATTCCTAAAATCAGGATATTCTAATAAACGGTCATTGGTGGCTAATAAAAACGTTTCAGGACCTCAAATTTCTATTTTGTTATCAATACATTACAATGTTGTAAATAAATAATTATTGATTGGCGTAAGGTTTATGTTATTTATGTCTGTTTACTATTCATAATATTGGCTTTGAGCAGGTATGTTTGGTTGTGTAGTAATTTCCAGTCACGTCTAGCAACCTAACTTCCCAAAAAATAAATTACCAGCAATACTAGACAGTTGTGTCTCAGAAAATTTTTTAAAAGTACATATTTATTTAGTATAGTATTTATTTTAAAAAAGTTTTATATTTATTTCTTATAAAATTTTCTAGCATCAAAACTAAGCGAGTTACGCTCAAAATAAAATTGACCCCTTTTTTGGTACAAAAAATCGAAATAATAACCCCCTATTTAGCACTCTAAATAAAATTAATCGTTACCGCTTTACCATGTACTTTATACTTTATGTATGTGTATTGTTTATGATACGATCTGTAAGTTTAACCGGTTCTTTTTGTTCTAAGTGATTATTTAAAAAAAAATGGGATTTATAGTAAAGAAATTTTTTCTAAAATTTTGGAAAAATGCTTATTTTTCAAAATAACTGAAAAAGTATTAGCAATACGAAAAATCTCGAAGAGTATAAAAATGTAGGTTTTGCTTGATGCTAGTTTCATTTTGTTTTTCTGGTCAAAAATTGGTTAAGATATGGCTGTTCAAAGTTTTTATACACTCGTGATTAGTGACTCGTTCAAGACTTTTCAGTTATACTCCTTTATATACCCTTATTCAACCCTTTCAAAAATAAGCACCTTAAACCGGTGAGACTTACAGATCATATAAAAAATACATCAGTAAGTAAAGTAAACGGTAACGATTAATTTCATTTGGGGTGCTAAATAGGTGGCGTGTTTCACGATTTTTTTTTTTCAAAAAAAGGAAACAACTTTATTTTGAGCGTTAACTCGCTTAGTTTTGACGCTGGAAACATTTATATAAAAAAAAATAAAAATAAAGCTTTTCTTAAGGTACTAGTACACTTTAGAAGACCAAAAATAAGCATTTTTTCAAGATTTTTTTTCTCAGAACCTTTATTAAAAATGAACATAAAACTTTTTATATATTAATATCTAACTCTTACAGAATACAAAAAATATATATATTTTCATTTATGCACGTACACTAATATTGTAGAGGCCGCCAAAGTCGATGCCTCGAAAAAAGTAGTTCCGATGGCGGATAGTTAATCTCAGGATTGATATCTCTGAAACAAAAAAAATCGTACGGCATTTGAAAAAGGAAGGTTTCTTACGTGACAATTTACCACCGTTAGTGAAAAATTCCGCAAAAAAAAGATTTTACGGAAAGGACCCCACACAAACCTTATGGAAAATAGGTCCCAGTGAATTTCGTTCATACTTTGGGAAATACTCTTTGAAGCATCCTGATAAAAAGTTCTCATGGTCACAACTCAATCTTATGAAGGATTTTCAAGATATAGAGGTCCAAACTCGGAAAATTATAAGATTTATGGGGTATTCCAATTCCGTAAGTTACTGGTTATTTGGCAACATGTAGAAGTTTGGATCAAGGAAAAGTACTAGTAGTCTAGGATTTTTTTCTGGCTATCCAATGGCGCCCTTTACTTTGACCTTGACCTTCAACGGACGTCATCTTCTAGAGTTTCGAGGGTTTTAGGCATTACTATCCGACAAGCCAGTTCTGGCGCGTGACCTTGAGCGAAAATACACAGCGACAAATGCAGAATACGAGAAGGTCAACCGCCACCTCTCACTTGTCGCTCTGTAAATTGATATAAACAGATTACTCATGGGTTTTTGGGATCGCAAAACACGAATATGCCATCAGAATTGCCCTCCGGATGACGTGGTGGCCAGGGCCACTGCAAGGGACGTCATCTTCTAGAGTTTCGATGCTTTTCGGCATTTAATTGATGCAAATGAATTACTGGAGGGTTTTCTTGAGGTCGTTAAACACGAATATGCCACCAGAACCGACTCCCGGTGCACCTGCTTTCCAAGGTCAATGAAAGGGGCTACTGGAGTTTCGAGGGTCTTTGGTACTACATTGATGCAAACGGATTAATTATAGGTTTTTGGGGTTGCTGAACACGAATACTTGATCACATTTTGCCGTAGGCCGTAGGCCGTAGGCACAATGTGATTCGTGGGTCGGATCTGATAGTGTATGCATGTTCAGCAACCCCAAAAACCTAAGAGTCCATTTGATTCTCCGAAACTCCAGAAGATAACCTGTCTTAGGCACCAGGTGCTCCTGTGTCTGTGCTGATCACGTATTCGTGTTCAGCAAACCCAAAAGCCTATAACTAATCCGTTTGCACTAATGTAGTACCAAAGACCATCGAAGCTCCAGGAGCCCCTTTCATTGACCTTGGAAATCAGGTGCTCCGGGAGTTGGTTCTGGTGGCATATTCTTGTTTAGCGACCTCAAAAAACCCCTCCAGTAATTCATTTGCATCAATTAAATGCCGAAAACCATCGAAACTCTAGAAGATGACGTCCCTTGCAGTGGCCCTGGCCACCACGTCATCCGGAGGGCAATTCTGATGGCATATTCTAATGCCTAAAACCCTCGAAACTCTAGAAGATGACGTCCGTTGAAGGTCAAGGTCAAAGTAAAGGTCGCCATTGGATAGCCAGGAAAAAATCCTAGATTACTAGTACTTTTCCTTGATCCAAACTTCTACATGTTGCCAAATAACCAGTAACTTACGGAATTGGAATACCCCGTAAATCTTATAATTTTCCGAGTTTGGACCTCTATATCTTGAAAATCCTTCATAAGATTGAGTTGTGCCCATGAGAACTTTTTATCAGGATGCTTCAAAGAGTATTTCCCAAAGTATGAACGAAATTCACTGGGACCTATTTTCCATAAGGTTTGTGCGGGGTCCTTTGAAAATTTTTTGTGAAAAAATCGCCCGTTTTTCTTCAGTTTTTCATGGTTAAAAAATATGTATTTTTTATTTTTTGGTCAAATTGTGGCAAATTGTCACGTAAGAAACCTTTCTTTTTCAAATGCAGTACGATTTTTTTGTTTCTGATTAACTGTCCGCCATCATTTTTCGAGGCCTCGACTTTTGCGCCCTCTACAATATTAGTGTACGTGTATAAATGAAAAAAGATATATTTTTTGTACTCTCTAATAGTTAGTTATTAATATGTAAAAAGTTTTATGTTTATTTTTAATAAAGGTCATGAGAAAAAAATTCTTGAAAAAAATGATTATTTTTGGTCTTCTAAAGTGTACTAGTATCTTAAATACTTTAAAAAAGTCACACCTAATGGGTTTTTCCCGAAAAGTGCTTCATTTTTTGATTATTTTGCGTTGAAATATTCGATTTTAGAATTTGACGAAAAGAAAACGTATGTTTCATGAGCTACAACTTTGCTTTTACTGGGTCTATAGACTTCACGAATACACAATTTTTTTCATTTTTTTCTATGCTACATTTTTGCTAACAGAATATTTTTTTCGTAAAAATATTTACTTTTTGAGTTATTTGCGAAAAACCGCCTGAAAACGAGGTTTTTGTCTAAAAATAAATAATGTTTTCAATCGCAAATAACTCAAAAAGTATTAACTTTTTTTAAAAGACTCTATAGAACGAAAGTTGCTTAGATTTAGTCAATTTATCCTGTTCCGGACTTATTTTATACACACGTTTTTTCACCCCCGAGAAGGGGTGAGTGTCATCCCCCAAGTAAAAGCAACCAACGGTACAAGTTCATTCCCGTTCATTTACTGGGCTAATTACTTCTACACTATATAATATTGGTAGGTATAACTCGTGCTGGAACCTTATTATCAATATACGAGTACCATTGTCGTAAATGGGTCCCAATCCAATATCCTTTTTAATATCTTTTTTTCAAAAGTATTAATACGGTTTATTCTTTTCTGTCATGATCCATATTTCTACGGCATTATGTTGCTATTGGTCGTATGGTTTTATATATTTTAAACTTTACTTCCCTATGGATGTCTTTTGAGCCAAACACCTGCGACAAAGAGAAGTATGCTTTGTTAGCAAGCATTATCCGTTTCCGTATTTCCTTCTCCTCGCTGTCAGCCTCAGTTATCTGTACCCATGGTACAAAGACGCGATCTGTACCTACACTCAGGTACTGCTCCCGGAACGAACATGGCCGGTGATAAACGCTGTCGTCGGTCGTACACCCACCTAATCTTTACGCAGACAGGGTTTCTCTCACCGTCCATGATTCGCTCCGGGAGGCATCTAAACATTCTGTATATGTATTTGGAACCTAGGAGTTTTCTATTGGTTCGTTGCAGCACGCGGTCATATTTTAACCAATAGGCGGCGAGGTCCCAAACGCATATACGGAATATTATTCGGTTCTAAATTCATATACGGAATGTTAAATATTCGTACACCGAAAAAAGATAAGTTTTTATTAGAGTCTGTTAAAAGGAGATTAATTTTAAAATACTTGTTACTGTATTATTAAATAAAAATAAAACAATTATAGTATTTGGAATGTTATTAATTAATTATTAATGTTAAATATTCGTAGAACAAAAAGACGATTTTTATTAAAGCCAGTTAAAATGAGACTGGTTTTTAATAGTATATTATACAACGAGCATTTAATGATGGTCATTATGAAGCGAGTATAAGGGATACGAAACGAGCCGCCTAGCGGCGAGTTTCGTATACAGTACGAGCTTCATAATGATAATTAAATGCAAGTTGTATACACGATTTTTTCTATGATCGTTCACAAAAAAATATATTTAACTTTATTAATTTTGCAACGCAAAGAAATTAAGTAGTTTGTCAGTCTGACAGTTTGTTTACATATTGAGAACTGTCAAAGCGTATATATTTGACTCGCCATTGGTTACTGCGCGTGTGCCACCTTTATCGCGAATGTCATATCGCGATTCTATTGGTTAAAAATCTGTATCATAATGAAGTTCATTATGATACAGGTAGTGACATCATAATTGATATATTATAGTATGAGAATAGAAAAATTATTGTTAATGTATTATTAAAGATCCACAAGGAAAAATGTTTTCCTGTAGTTGGCTGTATACCATATAATACAAAAAACGAATAAAGTCCTTTATAAAAGGTCTATATTTAAAATCCCGAAAAAGGGCTACATCACAGAACTAGTTTTCGATTGGTTGACCAATCATGATCAGTGCTTTCCTAAAATGAATATAACCTTATAAAATGGTGCAAAGGTTTTAAAATTTTGACTACGGTTAAAAAAAGTTGTACGTTATACTCACGTGATCTTTCATGCTAACCACCAAAATATTTGTAATTATGTAATATATATAAATAAAACTTGTAATATTATATTTTGGTGGTTAGCATGGTAAGGACACGTGAGTAGGTATAACCTACGACTTTTTTTAAACGTAATCAAAATTTTAAAACCTTTGCATCATTTTATCAGGTTACATTCATTTCAGGAAAGCACTGATGATGATTGGTCAATCAATCTAAAACTAGTTCTGTGATGTAGCCCTTTTTAGGGATTTTAAATATAGACTTTTTATAAAGGACTTTATTCGTTTTTTTGTTTTATATGGTATACAGCCAACTACAGTAAAACCTTTTTCCTTGTGGATCTTTAATAATACATTAACAATAATTTTTATATTCTCATACTATAATATATCGATTATGATGTCACTACCTGTATCATAATGAACTTCATTATGATACATATTTTCATTAGGATACAGATTTTTAACCAATAGAATCGCGATATGACATACGCGATAAAGGTGGCACACGCGCAGTAACCAATGGCAAATCAAATACATACTCTTTGACAGTTCTCAATATGTAAACAAACTGTCAGTCTGACAAACTACTTAATTTGTTTGCGTTACAAAATTAATAAATTTTTATATATTTTTTGTGGATCCGGTTCTGGCAGCAGATTGAAAGCCACGCTTAGGTTGTGCTCCAAATTAAATCTTCAAAATCAGAGGAAAACAGAACAATTAAATTATTTTAGTGATTTGATAGTGAAAATAAGGGTGATAAAGTGTTATCTGAAACTATTTTAAGCAGCATTAAAGTAAGATTGAACCAATATTTAATTATTTTATATACAACATCATTATAAATGTAAGTCATCAGTATATCCGATAAAAAAACCTAGGTCCGCTGAGTTGAACAGCCGAAGTTTTTTTACGCGGTAATACTGATAATAAAACCAGTAACCTACTAATTACTTGGTCAATTACAATAGATATATTTTATTATTTTTCAAATAGACAGAGAAATATATTACAGGATTGGATTTAAATATTTAAGAATAACTATAGGTGATATCGATTTATTGTTATTGTTGTTATAAATACTGTTATACTAAAATATTATAGCTACAAACAATATTAAGGCTAGTAGAAGTTAACAAATAAAAAATAATGGACTCAGATACATCGGATAAAATCAAAAAAAGAGGCAGAGAAGGAGACGATGGAACATTCAACGAAAGTAAAAAAACGGCTAGAACTGCAATTGATAGCCATAACATAATAATTAGAATGATGCAAGATCTAACTGAAGAAACAAAAAATCTAGCAGCAGAAGTCAAAGATATAAAAGAAGACCAAAGGGAGTACTGGAAAGAATTAAGAGAACTCAGAGACGAAATAGAAAAGGTCAAACAGGCAAATCAGAAGTCGCAAATCGAGAAGGATGAAATGAAGAAAGAACTGAATGACACGAAGCTACGACTAGAAAAATTAGAAAAAGAAAGGAAAGCCAACAACGTCGTAATACAAGGTTTGCAAATTGATACAAACGACAGGGACATACTCAGGCAGACCATAGGTAATTTCATGGAAGCAGAAATGAATATTAAGGTTAAAATTGATGAAGTAATAAAATTAGGAGAAAAAACATGTTTAGTTAAGCTACCAAACCATCATGAGAAAGAAACGGTTATGAAAAACAAAGCGAAACTACAACATGCAAAAGACAGGAGAGTGTTCATCAACAACGATATGACCAAAGAAGATTTGCAAGTACAGAAAAAAATAAGACAAGTTGGCCATGAAGAAGCAAATAAGGGTAAAAATGTAAAAGTAAAATTTAATAAGCTAATAATAAATGGGAAAACAATGAAATGGAATAAAAACAGTAACCAGCTAGAGGAAAGTCCAGAAGGGAATCAAAAAAACTAGCACCTGAAAAAAACCCACAAAACACTTCACAAACGATGACGGATATGGCAAAGAAAAAGGCAGTGAATAAAAATACAAGAAATAGACCGAACACAACTGACAAGACCGAAATTGATACAAGAGAAACCATAGCCATTGGAGCATGGAATGTAAGAACCTTATATGAAAACGGCAGATTAGAGCAAGTAGGCCAAGAAATGGATAATTACAAGTTGAAATTTATTGGTTTAAGCGAAACACACTGGAACGGCAGCGGATCAACTCGAGTAGGAGACCAAAAATTAATGATTTATTCTGGGAATGCATCTGAAAATGCGAAACACGAAAAGGGTGTAGCAATACTTTTATCTCAAGAAGGAAAAAATGCTTTAATGGAATGGGAACCATCATCTGAGAGAATTATTTGGGCTAGACTCAAAGCAAAGTACTATAACCTAATAGTGATCAACGGTTACGCTCCTACAAATGAAAATAATGATGCAGAAAAGGAAGAGTTTTATGAAAAATTGCAAGCAACGTACAATAATATAAACAAAAAGTATAAAAGAGATATAAAAATGATAATTGGAGATTTCAATGCCAAGATTGGCAATGATAATATAGGATATGAACATGTGATGGGAAAAGAAGGTCTAGGAAGGAAAAATAACAACGGAAATCGATTAATTGAATTCTGTGAACAGAATGAGCTCATTATAGGTGGCATTATTTTTAAACATAAGCAGATCCACAAAGAAACTTGGAAATCACCGGGTGGTAGATATAAGAACCAAATCGACCATATACTAATTGAATCAAAATGGAGAAGCTGGCTACAAGATGTCAGGGTCTTAAGGGGTGCAGATGTGGATTCGGACCACATGCTTATCAGGGCCCAATTAAAGATGAAACTAGCCAGAGAAAATAATCGCAAGACTACCAGAAGAAAAAGATTCAATGTAGAAACCCTAAAGCAAGAAGAAACAAGGAAAATATTCACCGACAGACTTAAAGTAAACCGAAATATACACCACTGTAATGGAGACTCTGTGGAAGAAATATGGAAAAACTTCAAAGAGGTCATGATGAAGACAGCAGACGAAACAATCGGGTTGAAAAAAAGTGAAAATAAAAAATGGATAACTAAAGACACGTTACAGCTTATAGAAGAAAGAAAGAAAATCAAGAAATACATATTGCAAAAAGAAGGAACAAGGGAAGAAGAGATCCTTGAAAGAAAATACAAAGCAAAAAACATAGAAGTGAAAAAGGCATGCAGAAACGATAAAAGGAATTACATAAACGAAATGCTAAAATCAGCAGAGAAAGCAGCACAAGATAATGATCTACAAACACAATACACGATTATACGAAACCTAACAGGCAATCGAGCAAGAAGTGTAAGAGAAATAAAAGAAAAAAGGAAAATTAATTAAATCTGAGAAAGAAATAACTCAAAGATGGAGAGAATACTTTGAAGAAATATACGCCAAACATGACCGAACCTAAGAATTGGATGAGCAAATTGAAATACAAGAATTAGAGGTTAACACTGGGGTAATTACAAGAGAGGAAATTGCCAACGCACTTAAATTATTAAAGAATGGCAAATCCACAGGAACAGATAATTTACCTATCGACCTGATAAAAGCAGACACCAAACAAGCCATAGATATGCTACATAAACTTTTAAATAAAATATGGGCCAACGAAGAACTGCCACAAGAATGGAAAGAGGGACTGATATTAAAAATACCAAAGAAGGGAGATCTGAGTAACTGTAAAAATTGGCGTGCAATAACTCTATTAAGCGCCTCATCCAAGGTGCTAACAAAAATTCTGCTCGAAAGAATGAAAGAAGAATTGGACAAGAAACTGAGAAGTAACCAAGCAGGCTTTCGTGCTAAACACTCTACTATAGATCACATATGCACCTTAAGAATCATCCTAGAACAAGCTAATGAATGACAGAAAGACATAAATTTAAGTATTATCGACTTTGAAAAGGCTTTCGACCGAGTAAATAGGGAACAAATGTGGAAAATTTTAAGACAGTATGGTCTACCAACAAAAATTATTAACCTGATCAAACTGTTTTATGATGGGTATAAAGCTAGACTAGAACACGAGGGAGCAATCACAGAAGAAATAGCTATTGAAAGCGGTGTTAAACAAGGTTGTATCTTATCTCCTACTTTGTTCCTTATCTTGGTAGACTGGATTATGAGGAAAGTAACGGATGATCGGACAGGCATTAGATGGAACCTCTTTAATCAGCTTGAAGATCTTGAATTTGCTGACGACGTCTGCCTGTTAACAGAACACAGAACTCACATGCAAACAAAAGTCGATAAGCTAACACAGTACTCTGATATGATTGGTCTCCGGATAAATACAGAGAAGACAAAAATCTTAAAAAATGATAACCCGCAAATTAACAAAATAAAAATAAAAGACAAAGAAATTGAAGAAGTAGAGAAAGTCACTTATTTGGTATCAATCATGGAAAGAAAAGGAGGATGCATGAAAGACATACAAGCAAGAATAACGAAGGCACAATTCGCCTTCAATGCGTTAAATAAAATCTGGCAAACAAGTGAAATAACAGAGTCAACAAAAATCAATATATTCAATACATGTGTAAAAAGCATATTACTCTACGGAGCAGAAACTTGGAAGCACGACGAAAGCACAACAAAGAGGCTACAGACTTTTGTAAATAGGCCCTTAAGAAAGATCTTAAAAATTTACTGGCCTAATATAATAACAAATGAAGAACTATGGAAACGAACGAAACAAACCAGTATAATAGCAACAATCAGACAGAAGAAATGGAAATGGATCGGCCATACGTTAAGAAAAGATTCTAGTAACATCACAAGACAAGCACTCGAATATCAACCTGAGGGTACAAGGAAGAGGGGACGACCAGATAATACTTGGAAGAAAACAGTAACCAGAGAACACAACAGAATCGGCTTAAGTTGGGGGGAAGTGGAAAACAAAGCAAGAAACAGAGGAGAATGGAAGGAAGTGGTACGCAGATTAACCAGAGAATAAACACAAGAAGACGCGCTGAGCTGGCCACCAGCCGTCTTACACTATCGGCCAAGAAACGCAGATGCGCCCAATACTCCACTAGGAGTGATGGTCCAAGAGAGAGAGAGATATTTTTTGTGAATGATCATAGAAAAAATCGTGTAAACAACTTGCATTTAATTATCATTATGAAGCTCGTACTCTATACGAAACTCGCCGCTAGGCGGCTCGTTTCGTATCCCTTATACTCGCTTCATAATGACCATCATTAAATGCTCGTTGCATAATATACTATTAAAAACCAGTCTCATTTTAATTGGCTTTAATAAAAATCGTCTTTTTTTTCTACGAATATTTAACATACCGTATATGAATTTCGCACCAAATAACATTCCAAATACTATAATTGTTTTATTTTTATTTAATAATACAGTAACAAGTATTTTAAAATTAATCTCCTTTTAACAGACTCTAATAAAAACTTATCTTGTTCGGTGTACGAATATTTAACATTCCGTATATGAATTTGGAACCGAGTAACATTCCGTATATGCGTTTGGGACCTCGCCGCCTATTGGTTAAATTAAAATATGACCGCGTGCTGCAACGAACCAATAGAAAACTCCTAGGTTCCAAATACATATACGGAATGTTTAGATGCCTCCAGGAGCTGTATGTGAGCTGTTTTACTACTTCAATATTGTGCTGTTTCACATTATAAGAATTTAAACGTACGTGGAATAGAACGCACGACGACATTCCAATGGTGGCGCATGTAATCATATGGAGCCTTTCTCACTAGACGGTGGTTGGAACGTTCGGTGAAGTCGCCGTGTTTATGCCATCCCTCGCTTACAACAACAGACGGCAGCCGTGCCGTCTTTACGCACCCAGTAGCGTAGGGGACTTAATGTATACTTTTATATGATACTGTCGTTCAGTCGCACGAAGGTAGTTTCTTTGGTTATTTGGTACATTATTTTCATTTACATTTTGTGGCTGTTTAAAGTAGGTGCATATATTTTATATTATGATGTCTCAGATTGATAGTGAAATATTAATAACATTAATTGAAGCGAGACCGGTTCATTGGGACAAAACAATAGAAATATATAAAGATAGAAACTTGACGAGAAATACTTGGAATGGTGTGTGCCGTGCACTTAACAGTGCACGAATTAATTTGAATTAATTAATTTGACGAATTAGGTGATAAAGAAAACAACCGGTTCCTCTTATTTCTCTTTCTTCGACGATAAAGTAAACACAACGCTATAATTTGATTTCGCTCCATATAAAATATACCTTTTATTCTACGAAATTATATTTAGTTTTATAGGGTAAACAACTCGGTCAAAACTGGAGTAGGGCGGCGGTCACGTCTTGTGTGAAATTATCTAAAAACAACATTTAAAAATTAATGGATGACAGAGGGTCTTTTAAATTCTGTACATGAAAAACATAGATTGTAATTGTTGTTCTGAAGCTGTTTCCTTTTGAAATTTTTATAATAAACTAGTCTAAATGGGAAATAAGCCACAATTTAACTAAAAAAATAATTTTATTAACGTTTCGACGCCCAAATCGGATGTCGAAACGTTAATAAATCATTTTTTCGGTTTAATTGTGGCTTATTTCCCATTTAGAATCGTTTATTACATAGATTGTATGAGCTAATTAGATGAGCCAATCCAAGATCCCACAAATAACATAGTAGAACAACGATTATGAAAACAAATTAAGGCTTTTAATTAAAAACATAAGAAATAATAACTGACAAAATAGAAATTGCAAATGAATTAAATACGCATTACAGTACGTTAGGACAAAAGTATGGACAAGAAATACCCAGTTGTAATGATACATCGTAATGATACATATCATGTACCTACCTCAGCCACAAAGTGTAAATAAAAATAATATACCAAACAACACAGCAAAATATCTTCGTGCGACTCAATTCTTATTGTGTGAAAAGGACAAGTGCGACAAAACTACCGCACGAGAAATCCCTCGCACGTTCAAAATTTTTGTAATGTGAAACAGCACATTAGCGTCGTCCATTGTCAAATACGGCAAGTCAGTTCGTCTGTTGGTACAGCTGGCTTACTCTAAAGAACCTCATATTACCCATTAAAATGTACGGAGAGCTTTCATGCTTCGAATGTTGTGAACCGATATTATTTTGATTTTCTTATTAGTAAACGTACAATTATAGCCCTGGATCCCGCGTACCAAAAAAAAAGTTTATTAATAGCAAGCTGAAAATTTGTTAATAGCTTAACGGTGTCTAGTCGGACAAACTTTGATGTACGGGAACAGTGGAACAGTGGAAGTTTTAATTGTGGAACAGGTTACAAGTTTCGAACGTCAGACTACGAAAATGTCCCATATTTGTCGGACAGAACCTCCAGTTGATATGTTACCCTTTCATTAAACTCTCATGACAAAGTCAGACTGCTATTTACCACCAACATAATTCCTGTCATTTGACATGTTTTACGTGTCGGACTTATTAAAATGGCCAACATATTTGTCGGACAAACATTTTTTCATAAAGTATATAAAGCTTGATATTGAATAAACTTAAAAACAACCTACTACGTAGTTTTCACAATCATACATTTGTCAAGATGACACGTTCCACAGTTAAAATCACGTTCCACAATAATTAAAACTTCCCCTGTTCCAGTGTTCCCATACATCAAAGTTTGTCCGACTATTTAGACACCGTTAAACCATTAACAAATTTTCAGCGTGCTATTAATAAACTTTTTTGGTACGCGGAATCCAGGCCTATTAGTATAATTATCACGTTACATTTTATGAGTATATAAACAGTAAGCTATTAACAAGGGTAATCATTTGGTTCTTTCCTCTTAAATCCACTTTAGAAATGACTAGCAATTTTAATTTTAGTTTTAGATAGCGATACCCACATATTAATTTAACAAATAAGAATAAGGTAATAATAGCAGTTTACCTTCAGTAGATCATGACAAACATTTAAATAATTCTGAGTTAGTAGTAGTATTAAAACAAATTTTAATAGCAGTTTACCTTCAGTAGATCATGGCAAACATTTAAATAATTCTGAGTTAGTTGTAGTATTAAAACAAATTGCGAAATTTGTTTTATTAATTATTTAAGACTACCAATTAATGGATTCCATATTCAAGACCACATCTTTTTTTAACATAAACAACTCCAGAGATACTGAAATTTAAAACAGAAATTCCACGGAACGTTGTAGTAGCAGGTCGACTAAAATAGGAAAACATAACAGAAAAAGATAAGAACTGAATACGGGATTAAACGCAACGTGAAAATTCGTTTTCTCGAAATTTGTTATTTATGATCCTTAAGCTAATTAGCCCGATCAAAGAACAATCTGACCCCAAAAAAAATAAAGGAAGGAAAAAAATTTGGGAATAGGTAGTTAAAATTGTCTATTATTATATAAGAAAAAGTTTACAATTCTACATCCCCTCCATTTTACAAAAATGGAGGGGGATACCACCTCTCGAAGGTGAAAAAAATACATTCAAAATAAGACCCGAATTGGATAAAATGACTGATGTTAAACAACTTTTGTTCTATAGAGTTTTTTTCATTAAGTCAATACTTTTTGAGTTATTTGCAAGTGAATATGTTCATGTTTAACAAAATAAAACAGGTTTTTGGACGGTTTTTTGGAGATAACTCAAAAAGTAAGTATTTTAGCGGAAAAAATATTCTTAGCAAAAATATAGCCCATAAAAAATTGAAAAAAATGGTGTATACATGAGGTCTGTAGACGCAGTAGAAGCAGAGTTGCAACTAATGAAAAGTAGGTTCTTCTTCGTCAAACTCCAAATCGAATATTTCAATGTAAAATAACCCAAAAACGGAGCACTTTTCAGGGAAAATTCATTTTAACTTTTTCAAAGTGTTTAAAAAGAGATTTAATTTTGTTTTTTATAAAAACTTTAAAAGTAAGTGAATTACGCTCAAAATATTGTTGATCCCTTTTATTTTTTTGGTAAAAGAATCGCGAAAATCACCCCCTAATTAGCATCACAAATAAATTTTATCATTACCACTTTACAAGTTACTTTGTCTATGTATTATTTATATGATTTGTAGGTTTCATCGGTTCAAAGTGCTTCCTTTTGAATAACCTGTAGTTAAAATTGCTTGAACGAGTAACTAATCACGGGTTTAGGCAAATTTTGAACAGCCATAGCATAACCAAATTTTGTCTAACAAGAAAACAAAAAATCAAAAATATTCAGAAAAGTGCAGCGTACATTTTATTACTCTTTGAGATTTTTGGCATTACTAATAATTTTTAAGTTAATTCCATAAACAATTCCAAAAACAATTTTTTTGAAAATAAAAAAATGTTTTATTTTAAACCCAATTTTTTTTCAAAACTGTGCACTTTGAACCAATGAAACTTGTAGATCAGTGTTTCCCAAAGTGTGGGTCGCGACCCCCTGGGGGGTCGCAATGAGGTACTAGGGGGGTCGCCGGAAATTTCCAAAATAAGACAAAAACACTACTTTGTTAAATCATGTATTTTTATTTTAATAAAGCCGTAAATAAAAATTAACAATTAATTATCAAACGAAACATAAAACTAAATATTAAAAGTCCTTAAAAGTAAAAGAAAAAAATAAAGTCAAATATTACAATGTTAATGAGACCCATGCGCCTGTTTTTTTGAAACTAGTCTTTCAAATCTAGGCTGTGTATTTGAGACACACACAGTTATATCGTTTTCAATACGAGACGATTTCTCACTTTTGTTTTAATGGCAGTCATAGACGAGAAACTTAACTCACATCAATATGATGTTACAAATGGAACCAAACATGTTACAGCTTCATTCGCAAACTGAGGGTATTCCTGCATCTTTTTGGTCCAAAATTCGTCCGGGTTCTGGGAAAAAAATTGGAGCTTCAACATTCCATCACTTGATATTTCAATAAGTTGTTCTTTCATGTTTATTGGTATTTCAGCATGTTGAAAGGAATCGGCTAAAAACGGATTCAGTATCCATCTGCAACTGTCGTAACTGTTTTCAATTTCTTCGGGGAAATAATCACAAAGCTGTTGTTTTAAATTAAGCAAAGTAACTTGCATGCCTACATAAACTTGTTCAAAATTTGTAGCACTGTAACATACATTTTCTATAATTTCCTGAACGCACTGGAATGAATCGAGCTGCTTTTTGTGTGCTTTTTTAGTGAAGTTGACCATAAATCGATTTTTCTTGTAAACCCCTTAATTTTATCTGTGGCTGTAATTATATTAATGTCGCGACCTTGCAAATTACTGTTCAAAATATTTAATTGTTCGAATATATCAGCAAGGAAACCTAGTTTCAAAAGCCAAATAGGATCGGAAAATTGATTTTCATATGGGGACTTCTCATCTTTCAAATACATTAAAAGCTCTGCTCTTAAGTCAAATACTCTTTTTAAGACGTTGCCCCTTGAAAGCCACCTTACTTCGGTGTGATAAAGAAGATTTTGAAATATAGCACCCATGTCTTCGCAGATTTTTCGAAAAATACGGGTCTGTAAAGCTTTTCCTTTAATGGAATTTACAACTTTAATGATGGATTTCATAACACAGTCCATTTCAGGAGGTAAAGCTTTTGACGCCAGAGCTTCTCGATGTAAAAAACAATGTCTCCATGTGGCATTAGGCATTATTTCTTGTAATCTGACGACAAGACCAGATTGATGTCCTGTCATAGCTTTAGCGCCATCTGTGCATATAGCAATACATTTTCCCCAGTCAATAACATATTTACTTGTGCGTTTCACAAAACTGTCTAATAAACATTTTCCAGTGGTATTGGTCTCCAATGGGGAACAAAATAAAATATCTTCTTGAATGCCATTATTTGTATCATATCTTACAAACGTAATAAATTGGGCACAGTTAGATATATCCGTGGATTCGTCCATTTGAAGAGAGAAGTACGTGCATTTATTAAGATTTTCCACAACTTGCGCTTGAATATCTTCTGCCATATCACTAATTCTTCTTTGGATAGTATTATTTGACAGAGGTATTGTTTTTAACTTTGCAGACTCTTTTTCACCAATCATTATATGTACCATTTCAACAGCTGCTGGCAAAATCAGATTTTCAGCAATTGTGTGCGGATTACTAGTTTTGGCAACGCGATAAGCAAGTTTATAACTTGCTAATAATGCTTTTTCGTTAGTAGTGGTTGCCAATTGAAAAGTATCTTGCTGTTTGTGAAGGACGTTCAGCTTTCTTTCAAAGAATTCTACGGGGTTGTCTTTTTTTATCTGGATGTTTGCTATTTAAATGTCGAAGTAACTTTGATGGCTTCATGCTTTAGTTTGACAATACTTCTCTACAAATAACACATTGTGGTTTATTGGAAATAATGGTAAAACCATATTTAAGATATTCATCACTGTAAAGTCTGTTTTTCTTTTTATTACTGCCACTTTCAGACGTAGATGGTTCTGCACTTCTTTTTAAAAACTTATCCATAATTTGTAATTTATCGTAGACGTAAATACGTAAACGGGAATACGTAAGTCGCAAAATATTTACTCATTACTTAATACCGCTGCATTCGCCACAACGTGCTGTTTCGAACTGAGGTCTCATTGCACATCGCCGCTTATATAAAGCCAAAACGAGGCTACGAGAACGTTCCAGAGTGCCATCTAGTAGCGAAGTAAGGAGTAGAGCCTTCGCGAATATCATGGAAAAGTATTGCGATGTAGACACAAAGATGTCGCGGTGTACAATGTGCAGTCGACTTTTTATTATTTATTTTTATTGTAAATGCTAGTCTGGCAGAAGTACTACTAGTGTACTAGTGGGACAGATCGCAATTATTAAAATAATTGTTGAATTTTTTAAATGTATTTAGTTTGAATTTAAACAGTAAAGTAAAGTAAAATTTGAGAAACCATCAGTTGTAAATTAGGCACGCTATTTTTGTCGCTATTTTGGTTTGGGTGATGAGTAGGGGGTCGTGAACAATTTTTTTAACAAAAAGGGGTCGCGCTTTAGATAAGTTTGGGAAACACTGTTGTAGATAATAATATAAACAATACATAAGTAAAGTAACTTGTGAAGCGGTAACGATTAATTTTATTTGAGAAGCTAATTAGTGGGTGATTTTTGCCACTTTTTTACCAAAAAATAAAAGGGACCAACAATATTTTGAGCGAAACTCACTTACTTTTAATGTTAGAAGTTTTTTTTAAACAAAAATAAACCCTTTTTTAAACACTTTAAAAAAGTTGTAATGAATTTTCCCCGAAAAGCGCTCCGTTTTTTGGTTATTTCACATTGAAATATTCGATTTCGAATTTGACGAAAAAGAACCTACTGTTCATTAGCTGCAACTCTGCTTCTACTGGGTCTGCAGACCTATCGCATACACCATTTTTTCAATTTTTTATAAGCTATATTTTTACTAAGAATAATTTTTTCGCTAAAATACTTATTTTTTGAGTTATTTCCGAAAAACTGTACAAAAACATGTTTTTTTTTTTGTTAAAAATGAACATATTCACTCGCAAATAACTCGAAAAGTATTAAAAAACTCTATAGAACAAAAGTTGCTTCGAATTAATCATTTTATCCAATTCCGGACTTATTTTGAACGTATATTTTTTCACCCCGTATTTTCCAATTTTTGTAAAATGGAGGGGATGTAGAATTGTAAACTTTTTCTTATATAATAATAGACAATTTCAACTACCTATTCCTAAATTTTCATCCTTTCTTTATTTTTTTGGAGGTTTTCGTAAAATTTTGCGTTCCCTGATCGGGCTAAATACCAAACCCTAGTTTATTGCCTATCTACCCTATTTTTATTGTCTTAAAGACCATGGATCATTTTCCGATGAATTGTCGGTCAAATCGCACAGTTCAAAGAGATTTAACATACAGGTGCTAAAACGTCCCCCTTTCGACTGAGCTAGGGAGCTGATACGATCAGTGTCGTGGTAATTTTACTATGTAGTGGTCTAACTACGGTGGCTTAAGATTTTTATCATTTTATGAATTAACCAACTTAATAAAAATTCTACCGGCCACACTGGTAGTATATGGTCCTTACTCTAGGTCAGACCGATTTTATCAAAAAAGTAAATATTTATTAATTTTACAGTACTTTGGAGTGCTAACCGTGTTCTCTTTCCTTTGCACTATTAGATAAAATATTTACTATCTCTCTTTGCCGACGTTTAAATTGGTAAACCGCTTCAACATGTTCTTCAACGCGTGATTGGTCCGAACCTTAACATAGCGTCGTATCTACACTTCAGTGATATGGTTTGGTATTTTCTAGTCGTATCGACAAACCTGTAATAAAGGGGCTAAATGGCTTTCATATTAAAACAAGAAATTGGACCTCGTAAGACCTACGCTTTACTTTCTTACTTTCCGTGTCCGGAACACCAACAACTTTAAATTCTGTATTTCCAATGGTTGGCCACATAGATGGCCCTGTCATTTGCTATAATTAAGTCTTGTTCTGTGCAGGTCTCTCTCATCTCTGTGCATGATAGCAGATGCCGGCTGGTCTGAACCGCGCCACAATCGCAGGTATCGTCCTCCTGGTATCCCCATGTTTTCAGGTTACTAGCACAACGTGAAACGCCGGTTCTTAGTCTGTTTAGCGCTTTCCAAGTCGGATACGGTAAATTGTGTCCAGCAGCCATTTCCTCTGAGGGAGGAAAATGTGTCGCGGTAGCTGACGCTTGCCATAGGTGTATTCGGCGCGTCTCTGGCGCTTCGGGGATGGATCTTGATGTTTTCAGGAAGCTTTTCCGAGATCTTAGTCTGCTTGGCTGAATTTGGTGGTCATATAAGGGGTGTCTTCGGTCCGTCTCCTGCTTTTTCCGTTCTACCTCTGACGTGACCTTCCTCCTGATAGGTGGTGGAGCAATTCCAGCAATGGGGTATACCTCTTCGATAGGTGTCGGTTTCAGGCAACCCGATATTATACGGACCGTTTCATTTAGAGCCACGTCGACGTTCTTTGCGTGAGCAGAGTTTGCCCATACTGGTGCTCCAAACTCCGCGGCCGAAAAACATAATGCCAAGGCAGAAGTGCGGAGAGTGTGTGGTTGTGCTCCCCATTTTGTATTATTTAGCTTGCGGATGATATTATTTCTGGCACTTATTTTCTTCTTGACATCTTGACAGTGGTATCGGTAAGACAGAGTTCTATCCAGACGGACGCCAAGGTATTTTGGCGTCTTGTTGTGTTCCAGTATCTGACCACGCCATTCCACCTCCAGCGACCTTCGGGCATGCTTGTTTCTCAGGTGGAAAGCACATACCTGGGTTTTTGTGGGATTGGGTTTCAGATGGTTTTTATCATAGTATAGAGCTAAGTCTCCCAGGGCATCTGTCAGTTTCACTTCGACTTCATTGAAGGTTCTTCCCTGAGCTGCCACCGCTGTATCATCAGCGTAAATAAATTGCCTTGTTTGTTGGTGTATGGGTTGGTCGTTGGTGTATATGTTGTATAGAATCGGCGCGAGGACACTTCCCTGTGGTAGCCCATTTTTTTGGTCCCTCCACCGACTGTTCTTGGACTGGAGCGTTACGTAGAAGCGTCTATTCTGGAGGAGACATTTCACTAACCTTGTTAGTCGGAAATCCTTTGTAGTTTCGTAGAGTTTTGCGAGTAGCCGTTGATGGTTAACTGTATCATAGGCGGCAGTTAGGTCTATGAACGCTACTCCTGTTATTTCCTTCCGTTCAAAACCAGCTTCAATATGTTGGGTTGGGTGAGATTAAGAATTTGACTGCAGCAGCACTTTCCGGGCCTGAATCCTGCTTGTTCTGGAATAATTTTAGTCTCCACATATTCTGCGATCCGGTTCAGTATCATTCTTTCAAAGGCCTTGAAAAGGTGGCACAAGAGAGATACAGGTCTAAAACTCTTTGTATCCGCCGGATCCTTCCCTGGTTTTAAGAGGGCTACCACTCTAGCTTTTCTCCAGATTTTGTATGTCGTCCAGGCCAGCCGCTTTATATCTTTCATTTGATGGATCGCGTCTCTCATCTCCTCTAGACAAATAGAGGTACCTAGAACATCTCTTTCTTCGTCGATATTCCGTTGAGCTCTCACCTTGTTCTTTCTTGATGTCGTCTTACCGTTCATTAGAAGATGATGGGCTATCTGATCGGGTGTGACTTCTGTCATGTTGACTGCCGGAGCAGCGGGATCGTTGCCAAGATTCCGAATCAGCTTCCAGGCACGTCTGCTGTTTTGTTTCATGTCCAGACTCGTGACCAGCTTGCACCACCTTTCCGTTTTGTTGGCGGATATCGCATGTAACATTTCCTCCCCAGCCTGTATTGTCGCTTCCGAGAAAGGGTCTTCTTCATATAGCTGTTCGTATCTTTTAAGTAGGGGTTTAGTCCTACGCTTTCATCCAATATGACCGGATATAGAACAGTAAGTCGATATTTGAACTCTTCATGCAACTTTGTGTAGATTTATATACGATTTCACTAGTTTTGAGTTCTTTTTGCAAAACTTCCGGTCATAACTTTAACCGAAAATGATATCAAAACTGAAACTAAATATTCGAGATCGATTTTTCAATAAGCGATGATTGTATATCCCATGTACTGTTTCTGTGACTATAATGTGGCACTTCCGGTTACACATTTTTAACCGGAAGTGATATAAAAACCGGAAGTATATATTTGTTTTCGTCTTGCAAATGCTCCTAGAATAATATATTGCTTGTAATATTTGATCGACTTTAAAACAGTACTTCCGGTTACAACTCTAAAACCGGAAGTCCCAGATAAAATTTTTCATCTTTAATACCATCCTTGTGTTATAAGCTTTCATTCGACCCTTCACTTGTCATTCTATCTGTTTCAATAACGGAGAAGTAATATTCCCAGACAGACGGAAAGACAGTCATGAAACCGGAATTATATATTTGTTCTCATCTTGCTAAGGCGCGTCAAATAATATATCGCTTGTACTATAAAACGACTTTAAAACCGAAAGTCCGAGGTCAAATTTCTTACTTTTAATACCATATTTGAGCTATAAGCTTTCATTCGACACCACATTTGTCATTCTACCTGTTATAATGACGGAGGAGTTGTGTTTACGGACGGACGGACAGTCAGACAGTCGTGGATAATTCAACTTTTTCACATTCTTTTCAAAAGGAGTGAAAACAATATATTTTGAGTTACTGTGCTTGTCCCTTACAGTCCAATCAAAGCCATGTGGTGGAAAATTCTAAGAAAAAGTCGACATTATGTTAACCATGGTAAAAGTCGTAGCAGTGGCATTTCAAAAAAAAATCATCATTAAGATATAGGTACAGGGTGCGCCAAACCTCTCATTTTCTTTTATTACGCTAAACCGTGTAGTATGGAGCTATTACACAGGGAAAGCCCCTAGACACTTTAGTTTCTTATTTTTTTTGTTGTTCTGGACAAACTGATCTGATTGAATTAAATATTTTTTTATTCTAAAAGTACATGACGCCTTTTTTGTAGTTTGACAATCAATTCTATTTTTTTACAATGGCGATGTGACAGTATGACATGAACAGTGGCGTGTTCTATACATTTTAATAAATACGTAACATACCGGCCACCTTGAAAGGCACACCTTTCAAATAATAATTATGAAATTACACTGAACATAAGCGAAATAATAAATGAACAAACATAATCAAATGAAATTATTAAGAACTTAACATTTAAATTATTAGTAATAGAGTTCAAAAATAATAAACACTTTTGATATTGTTCATCAATTATCATTGCACTGTGTCTATAGGAAGCGGACATATTGTGTTTACGGACGGACGGACAGTCAGACAGTCGTGGATAATTCAACTTTTTCACATTCTTTTCAAAAGGAGTGAAAACAATATAACTAACTGCTCTTTTGGTAAGACCCTTTGAAGTGCGAATAGTAACCACTCTGGTTACACCATCTGGACCAGGATGAAGTGAATGAACACGACTTATCAACCAATTTAACGGGTGCTGTCCCTTATCCTCTATCAGGACTAAATCTCCAAGCTGAATGTTTGACATGTGTATTTTCCATTTTTGTCGACTCTGCAGTTCGGATATATATTCCAAAGACCATCGTCGCCAAAAGTGTTGCCGGATCTGCTGGAGTCTTTGAAATTGATGAAGTTTTCCGGGATTTATGTCTGTAAGGTCAACTTCTGGAATTGATTCCATTGAGCGTCCAATCAAGAAGTGGGCAAGAGTGATTGGGGTAAAGTCGGAAGGATCAGCTGACATTGGAGTCAAAGGTCGAGAGTTTAATATACCCTCTATCTGAACAAGAACAGTGTTGAAATCCTCATACGTAAGATGTGAATTTGAAATGACTCTTTTCAAATGAGATTTCATAGACTTAATACCCGATTCAAAAATTCCTCCGAAATGAGGTGAATATACTGGTATAAATTGCCAATTTATTTGATTATTCGCACAAACATCTGATATATTTGATTGATTCATTTTAAGAAAGTTACCTAAATCCTTTAATTCATTATAAGATCCTATGAAATTTGTACCATTGTCAGATAAAATCTGAACTGGTTTTCCACGTCTTGATATAAAACGTTTTAACGTAGATATAAAAGATTGAGCAGTAAGATCGGTTACTAGTTCCAAGTGAATTGCTTTGGTAGAAAGACAAATAAATAAACTCACGTATGCTTTATAAAATGACGGATTACGGCCCTTTTTGGTTTTTAAGGTAAAGTGTCCAGCGTAATCAACACCCGTAACGGAAAATGGGAATGAAGGAGTAACACAAGCTTTGGGTAAGTTGCCCATTATCGGATAGACGTGTTTAGGATTGAAACGAAAGCAATAAATTCATTCTCTTACTATTCTTTTTGCTGTGTTTCTGCCATTAATAGGCCAGAAATTTTCTCTAACAACTGCTAAAAGATGTTGAGCACCTGAATGAAATAATAGTTTATGCTTCAAACGAAATATCAGTATTGTTAAATGATGCTTAGCTGGTAACAAGATAGGATGTTTCTTATCAAATTCAAAACTAGAATTACATATTCTTCCACCAACTCTAATTATACCTTTGTCGTCAAGAAAAGGATTGAGAGAAAGAATTTTACTCTTGGGGGAAATTACTTTTCCTTTTAAAAGATCAGATAATTCAGTGGAAAATCCTTCACCTTGAGCTAACTTGATTAAAATATGTAGAGATTGATCTAACTCGTCAGCACAAAGGCGACCTGACTTTCTTTGAGTTTTATCGCGTGTGGAACAATTATAAATCAAACGTAACCAATAAGCAACGAGTCTTTTTAGTTTAATAAGACAGGAGAAATCATTGAATGGAAACTTGAAGGAATTGAATACAATTAAAGATTGAACTGAATTCTTCGTTTCGGGAAGAGACATTTGGGGATCAGTACTAGATAGTTCCCATGACTCTTAGGAAGGGACAAGAATTGTGGGCCATGCCACCAAAGATCACAAGTTTTAAGAAGGGAGGGGCTTATGCCGCGTGAAAGTAAATCAGCTGGATTTTGACTTGATGTAACATGTATCCAATTGTGAGCTGCTGTCATTGATTGAATCTCACTGACACGATTGGCAACAAATGTTTTGAGTAAATGAGATGACGTATTTATCCAACCAAGAACTATTGTAGAATCGGTCCAATAGTATGAGTTTCGAAATTGAAGTTTCAAAGAATTATTTACTTTATTAACAAGCTGAGCCAATATAAGGGCTGCGCATAGTTCTAGACGAGGTATGTAAACTCGTTTGAGGGGAGCTACCTTTGATTTGGCAACTAATAGGTTTACGGATATTTCACCTTGTTCATTGATACTGCGAACATAGATACAAGAACCATAATATGCTAGTTCACTAGTATCAGAAAACGCGTGCATTTCTAACACAACAGAACCCTTTAGCTTCACATGCCTAGGAATTTTTAGTTCATTTAAATGGAATAATTGATCGTAAAATGTTAACCACTGGGTATAAATATCTGGAGAAACAGATTGATCCCAATCAATTTTCTGTAACCATAATTGCTGCAAGAGAATTTTGGCTTTAATCACTGCTGGACTGACTAGTCCCAACGGATTAAATATCTGGGATATACTTGATAATATAGAACGTTTCGTAACCTTTGATAAAGGTAGAGAATTAACCTTGTAAGAAAGTGTGTCTGATTGAGAGCAACACTGAAGGCCTAAGGTTTTCGTATTTTCATTTGAGCCAAATGAAAATGGAATATCTAATGAAGATATGTAATCATGTAATTTATGAAGAATATTAGGATCGTTTGAAATCCATTTACGTAAAGAAAAACACCCTGATTTCAGAATGTGTATTACTTCTGAACACAACCGCGATAGATCGTCTACCGATTCGGAACCCGTTAGAATGTCATCTACGTACATGTCATTAGAAATAATTTGAGAAGCTTCTGGAAATTCAGTTGCAAAATCTAGTGAAAGCTGACGTATGCATCTAACAGCTAAGAAGTTGGCCGAAGCGGTTCCATATGTAACCGTATTTAATTCGTAAGAATTTAAAGGTTGAGTTGGATCAGATCTCCAAATTATTTTCTGTAGGTATCTTTGAGAAGGTTCGATGAGAATTTGCCTATACATTTTTGCTATGTCTGCAGAAATGACATATGAATGCTGTCTGAAGCGTAATAAGATGGAAATGAGATCATCCTGTATGACTGGTCCTATCATCTGTAAATCATTAATAGAAATACCTGAAGATGATTGAAAAGAACCATTAAAAACAACTCGTAAGTTGAGTGGTTAGACTTTCTTTAATAACCCCGTGATGAGGCAGATAAAATTCTACTTTATTTGAAATACTATCGGTTGGTTTACATTGCGTCATGTGTCCCATTGACAAGTATTCAGGCATGAATTGAGTGTAGTTTTGCCTTAAATTATCGTCTACTTGATGCTTGCGCTCTAAAGTGTAAAAACGTTTAGTAGCAATTGTTTTAGAATCACCTAGTTTAGAAACAGAATCCTTGAGAGGTAACGATACACCAAATCTACCATCTGCTAGCCTTTTATAAGTATTTTGGAACTGTGATTCGCAATCCTTTTCTTCTTGAGACAGAGATTCGGAGCTGGAAGCATTGCATTCTTCTAGTTCCCTGAATTGATTACGATCAGAACACATTTCACCATGCAATAGATTGCACTGAGTAGTGGTAGAAGATGATTGAAGAATTGGACCTGGTATTATCCAATCAAACTTGGTTATCCCTATAACATTTGTAGATTGCTGTGCTGAAGAAGAATTATGATTAGAAGTAGAATTAGAATTATTTATTAAAAATGAATAACCATTGTTTTCATTCTGGTGGGATGTAGAATGGCATTATGTTGTTTTATATACCATTACAGTGAAAACTTAGTCTTTTTAATTATTATTTATTAGTTGGGCATTTGTTATCGTTGAATAGTACAATGAATTGAATTCTATGCGGTAATTTATTTCTTCTTCAGATATTTGATCCTAATATGCTTCGATTTCACGTTGAATATCTTCAAATTCGCGTATTAAATGTTTTGCATTATTTAATCTAGCTTGCAACTCAGTAACAGATCCATCTGCTGTATTAAAGTTATCTACGAATTTACTAAATAAAGTTAAGTTGATTTTGACAGAATTTCTATTTTTACGTAATTTGTCAATAGTTTCTGACATTTTTGACGTTTATTTGTAGCAATAAATGGATTAATTAAGATTTTAAACACACTGTATAGAAATTATTAAGCTTTATAGAAATGAATTAATTAATTTTAATGTATATAGAAATTATTAAGTTAATTTTATTACCGCTATTTTATTTACTAATGTTTTAAAAAACAAAGAAAAATTGCAAATTCAGATCTCAAATATGACAATTATCAACACTTTTATTTATGATCAGATAAGAAAGCAATATTTTAGGTAAAAACTAACTCACAGGCTTTGAAGTTCTCGATGAGCGACGTAAAATGAGATTTGGAATCGTTTGTTTGTTCAATTAACGGTTGTTTGAATATGATGCTGGAACGACACTGAAATTCGTCCAAAATTTACAAATCTTGAATATGATGCTGGAACGACGCTGAAATTCGTCCAAAATTTATCAATATTCCACTGGTATCGAGGCTAGAAGGACCATTAGTATGGAGCTATTACACAGGGAAAGCCCCTAGACACTTTAGTTTCTTATTTTTTTTGTTGTTCTGGACAAACTGATCTGATTGAATTAAATATTTTTTTATTCTAAAAGTACATGACGCCTTTTTTGTAGTTTAACAATCAATTCTATTTTTTTACAATGGCGATGTGACAGTATGACATGAACAGTGGCGTGTTCTATACATTTTAATAAATACGTAACACCGTGCGTCTAAACTATGAAGTATATAAAAGAAATATGACAAAACTAATGTCTATCAAAGACGTCTATAGTTTAAAATTATTTTCGATTATACAAGGCCAGTCGCAACAACTGTTAGAAAAGATTTTAAAAGTATTACAGTACAAAAAAATAATATAAGAAATGTTGTTCTACGTAAGACTCGTGCTTACTGTTTCTTAATTTCTAACAATTACTTTTTTTTAGTATTAAAAACTGCTTATCGTACTTGGTTCGTACCAATTGGAAGCCAACTCGGCAAAGAAGACAAAATATGGACCATCGCTTTAAACGAACAATCCAAAAAGACTCCGCTAGTTATGCTACATGGTTTCGCTGCCGGACTGTGCTTCTGGATTCTTAATTTTGATGAATTGTCAAAGGATAGGCCAGTATATGCGATAGATCTATTAGGTAAGATATATTGGTATAGTTCTTCCACTATAACTTTTCCCATACGCAGGGCCGCCGCTAAGGTGTTGGCCGCCCGTGTGCAACTTAATATTTGCCGCCCTCTTCCTATTTCAACACTTTAGAAAAATGTACCTTACTAGTACTTAAAGAAGTGTGCAGAAGTAATGTGTCTTGTTACTTTGAAAAGTCGACTTCATTGTCTATCCAAAGAGACGCTAATTGTGTCTGAACGTCTGCTGTCCTTCCGGTGAGTATCGATTCCACAAGGATAGAAACTATTTTCACCTATTATTTTTAATAAATGAAATGTCTGTCTGTCTGTTCTCTTCTCCCTCTTTTTCTCTTCCCGTTCTCTTTCTTTCTTCATCTCTCTTGGTTTGCTGCTTCTCTCGTCCTTCCCTCTTTTCCCTCTTATCTTCTCTGTATTTTCTTTCTTTTCCTCCACTTCTCGCCTCCAGCTTTTCTCCCCTTGAGTTTCGTCCGTTCCTTTTCCCCTCCCTCTTTTGTTTTCTCTTTCGAAAACCGGTGTTTTTGTCAACAACCGCCATCCCTAACGTATACGATTGAGTGTCAGTGGTAATAATCAGGAAATGGCTATTATCCCGTGAACGTATTTTATAATAGTTATTTATGAAACAGTTGGTGAAGTATGCTTTTTGAGCACGCACGCGATGTTTAGAGCCCGAGCGGAGTTAGTGCTATACATCGCGTAAGTGCGCAAAAAGTACTTCACGCACAGTTTCATACAATATTTTATCTACGATAAACAAATAAAAAAACTGCAAATCTTTGTCAACGGAATACTATTTCTATTCCACAATTTTTAGAACTTTGACATTTAAAAATTCAGACTTCTTGAATTCAAACCACAAAACTGTCAAAACTTATAATTTATTGCTCACATGTCATCACCATGGCAACGTGAAAGTTAAGGATATTTGATTATATGAAAGCGTGCCAAAAAGCAGTGCGAAAAAGTAAATTCCATTTAAAATACATTGTTACTTCACGCACACTTTAAACTCCTTATAGCCCGGTAGGTAGTGTCAAATTTGACCGGAGCATTTTAGCGTCGCTGTTTTTTTATTTAGTTAGGTGTTTCAAAGCTTATTAACAAATGATGTGTCAGCTGGCCCAAAACGGGGCTTTTAGGCAAGAAGAGATAAAATATGAAAGTAGATGGAAAAACCCTACAACTTATGTCAAATATTTATCTCCGTGCCTTACATCCATAATTGCCACTGGTTAGAATGCCTGGCTCCCGGCTTTCACCCAGGCGAGTCGGGTTCGATTATTGGCGACGGAAATCCTTTTTGTTTTTAAAATTGACATTTTGATTTGAAAAATAATTGTTTTTATAATACCACGTTTTTATTATTTATACGACAACAATATAAAAAAGTATTATAAAAACAATTATTTTTCAAATCAACATGTCAATTTTAAAAACAAAAAGGATCTCCGACGCCGGGAATCGAACTCGACTCGCCTGGGTGAAAGCCAGGAGCCAGGCATTCTAACCACTAGGCCATCATGGATGTAAGGCTCGTAGATAAATATTTGACATAAGTTGTAGGGTTTTTCCATCTACTCTCATATTTTATCTCTTCTTGCCTAAAAACCCCGTTTTGGGCCAGCTGACACATCATTTGTTAATAAGCTTTGGAACACCTAACTAAATAAAAAAACAGCCATGCTAAAATGCTCCGGTCAAATTTGACACTATCGCCCAGGCTATTACGCATTGCTATCTATAATGACTGTTTTTACAAACTAAAAACTTATACCTAATATGAGATAGAGTAGATAAAGTTAATTTATTGAAGTGTTTGATCTTTTTTCACTATTGAGGAGATTGATGGACTCGACATTAAACAGCTTGAACACCATACAGACTATTACGAATATAAAGGTAAATATAGAGCGGTAAAAAATTTAAAAAAAAAGTCACAACAACAAAGACACTATTGTTAAAAAGATTTCATATTACCTAAGGTTGACAAATATAAAACTATCGAGTGAATTACAGAGAGTGAAAAACAATTAATATATTTAATATATCGCACCTTTGGGGAAACAGTGATACAAGTGCAAAAGCTATAGCGGGATAAGATGGTCAAAAATGCCCCCTCACCGATCAGCCCTGCTACTTATGTTTTGGATAAAGGATATAAAATTATGCCCGCTTGCAAATTTTTAGCTTCCCAGAGGTCCTAGCCTAGAACCTCTTAACCCTTAAACGCCCAACCTTTTTTAGGTTCCATGTACGCCCAAGGGTGGGTAAAAAATGTCCACCTCGAAAATAGCTAATATATTTATTAAGAGTTGTTGGAAATGGATTAAACTTAAGAATCGTATGCTTAATAAACACAGAATCTTCTAAAATATTAATATAAACAATTTACAAACCTTACAACAAAATTACAATGTACATCAAAATTAACATACCAGTAAAAGCCAGTAATTCAGATTTGTCGATTTTCTCCACATTCTTCCTTTCAACCTCCTCATTGGCGGATAATTATGTAGATTATGTAATTATCGGTGCCCCCCAAAATCCCGACATCCAAAATTCCGACAGCCAAAATCCCGACGGCCAAAACACCGACACGCGAGAATCCCGACACGCCAGAATCCCGACAGGCCAAAATCCCGACATGCAACAATCCTCGCATAAGTAAAAATTCCGACTTTTGTTTAATACTTTTAATACAAAATACTTTTGTTTAGTAACAAAAAATAAAAAACAAATGGCCATAAACAAAATACAAGAAATAAATGTAATTATATGTTAAAAAGAAACTTATCAAACCTGTCGGGATTCTGGCCTGTCGGGATTTTGGCCTGTCGGGATTCTGGCGTGTCGGGATTTTGGCCGTCGGGATTGTGGCTGTCGGGATTGTGGCTGTCGGGATTTTGGCTGTCGGGATTTTGGGGTAGACCCTGTAATTATACGTCGATAGTTATATGGATTATCTTCCTACCAACGAGAAATTATATAGAAACCTTTAGTAACAAGTTTTACCAAGGGTGTACTTTTTCGGAATGGGACGTTTCGATGCCGCCGGTTCATCGCCGGCCGTTTCGATGCCGCCGGTTCATCGCCAGTCCATTTCATCGCCGTCATATCTCGCATTTCCCAGAATTCCTTATTAATACTAAAAATCACTAATAATTGTAACTGTCGAAAATTCGGAAATATATCAGATAGCGATTAATTGACTGGCGATGAATCGGCCGGCATCGGCATCGAACTGGCGGCATCGAAACGGCGGCATCGAAACGGCGGCGATGAAACGTCCTAGACCCGTACTTTTTATGCCCACCCATATTTAACTCAAGATGCTACTTTTATTTTCAAAAATATCGGTAGAACCAAATTAACATTCGATAAAGGGCTGTCTTTTTAACAATAAATAATTTTTTTTAAATTATTAAACACGTAATAAATATGTTACAAGGGAATACGCATTAGGTGGACATTTTTTACCCACCCTTGGCCAAGGGTTAAATCAAGAAAAGAGGAATTTTTAGGTTTTATTTTTTTGTGAGCGCAATTTTACTTTAAAAATCTGAAAAAATTCAAGAGAATGTATCTTTTAAATACAAAACAGCCTGATTTTTTTCAGATTTTTGTAATGAAAAATGAGCACAGGAAAATTTTTTGAAATTTTCAAAAAAAATTTAGGTTGTGATAATATGGTTTGGCCAACTTTTAAATACATAGTGTATTGTGTATTTTTTTGTCGTTCTTTTGAATGACAGAGACAAAATTTTTAATATCTGAGTGGAAAGAACGAAAAAATCGAAAAAACCGTTTTTTTGGCTCTCTTGAGATGCATCTCAGAACAGCCAATTTTAGAATTTAGGATCCTGGCTACAACTGAAAAAAACTAAAAGTGTGAATTTTGTCATACAATTTAGTATGTGGGGTTATAATAATATTTGGAACAACTTTTCCAAATAACTTTTTTCGATATCTCTAATGCGAAGCAAATCGAATCGCATATCGAAAATTCACCCTGTTTGTGGATTCGCAGTAGACCGCGTTTAAAATTTGAAGTTCAGTTGCCAATTTTAAAAATTGTGAACCTTGCATCTCCGTCATATATCTGCATTTCTAGCTCTATTATATAGAGCCTTACCATCGATTTTTCGAAGGGTTTTCGTCTCTGCTGTTTCTAGCGCTCTTTTCGTCCTCGCTGTAAAAGGTCGTGTTTCTGCAGCGTATGTCAGATGACTGTTTTGTAAATTCTGCCATTTATTTCTTTTACGATATTTTTATTTCTCCATATATGTCTCATTCAGGCATATTCAAATAGAACCTGCGGCTCTATTTGTTTTATTCACTTAATCTTCCACTTCTGTTTAGAACCTTCCGTAGCTAGATAGTGTAATGCCTAGATATTTAAACTCAATGATTTTTTATTATCTGGCTTTCAGCTCCAATTTACATCTTAATAGATTTACTGTTACCATGCATTTGGTCTTAAGTTGTTTCTCTCCCATTTATTATCCGCTTTTAGTTCTTACTTTTTTTTATTATTTCATCCATGATCAGATTGAACAATAGAGGACCCAGGGAACCCCCCTGTTTTATCCCATTGCAAGCTTCAATCGGGTCAGTTAGTTCTTATTCTACTTTTACTTTTATTGTGTTGTTCTGGTAGAAAATAAGACATGTTTTATAGACAAAACTGATTTTTTCACTTTTTATAATTGTTAAAAAACAATGTTGTTCTAAAGCTATTTCCTTGTGGCATTTTTATAATTAAGTATTTTCGATGGGAAATAAGCCACAATTTTACCAAAAAATGAATTTATTAACGGTTCGACGCCCAAGTCGGGTGCCGTTGTCAAAATACAAAATAATACTAAATAAACAAAAATGTTGTTGCTTAGTAAAAAATTCTTCTAATAATTTATTTAATATGACTCATTTATATCGGCAATTCAGGCATGTATTATACATTTTAAAGTAGAAGACTTTAAAATGATATTGTAAATATTGATGAGTTGCGTTCTTGGGACGACTTTACTAAAAAATAGTTCATTCGATTACATAAAATCAACCCCAACTCAAGATTAGCCGCCACAAAAAATCATAGCATGTGATCTGTCTTTAAAAAGACAACCAAATGCAACGATGGTAGTAAAATTCTCGCGCTAGAGATTCCATAGTAAATCACGAGGGAAAACCAGGAAAAAACCTCGTGATACTATTCCGACATCGTAAGTATTTGGTCTTACATTTAGTTTACTCTCAAAACTAATACCAAATTCTGACTTTAATGTATATACGCTATTTTAAATTATAAATAATATTAATAATACATAGATATTATATAAATAATATTAAAATATAAAATATGTACTAACTCGATATGTTAATGACTTACTAATCGTGGTATTTTCTTTCTATTGACTTCCTCTTTTAGTATGGGTAACCACATCCTACTGCATTCTACCGAGGAATTTGCGACACAATTGTTTTTATTTAGCATAATTAGAGCCGCTTCTTTGATTTTTTTCTTTTTACTATCTGTTTCTTTGAGGACTATACTTGAATCTCTCCACTGAACTCTATGTTCATTATCCCATGCATGTTGACATATTTGAGATCTATCAAATTCTCTATTTTTAATATAAGATTGATGTTCACTTATTCTAACGTCTAATGGTCTTGATGTTTCACCTAAATAAAATTGTTCGCATTCACAAGGTATTTTACAAATGCAATTCTTAGTTCTTCCTTGTTCATTGTTAGGTTTATTTTTAGATAGAATAGATCTCGATGTGTTTGTTGTTTTGAATGTTGTTGAAATGTTGAATTTATTTCCTATTGTTTTAAGTTTCTCGGATAGTCCTTTTATATATGGTATGGATATTTTCCTCGTATTATTTCTTGTGGATGTTATAGGATCCCGTTCTACGTTGTTGTGTTCCATTCGATCCAGTCTTGACAATTCCTTATTTATAAACGATAAAGGATAATCATTTTTTAATAAAACAGATGTTAACAAATGTTTTTCTTCTAAAAATGAATTTTCGTTAGAACAATTAATTTTGGCTCTATCATATAAAGATTTAATGATTCCCTTTTTAACGTTGATGTTGTGATTTGATTTGTAATTGAGATATCTGTTGGTGTGTGTTGGTTTCCTATACACTTGAGTTTCATATCCAGTATCCTTGTTTGAGACTAAAACATCGAGGAAAGGGAGAGTGTTATTATATTCCTTTTCCATTGTAAATTTTATTGTCTCTTCTTGATCGTTTATAATATTTAGGAATGTATCCAACAATTCTGATCTATGAGGCCATATTGAAAACACATCATCTACATATCTCCACCATACTGTGGGTTTTAAATTTTGTTTAGAAATGATATTAGTTTCGAAATCCTCCATAAATATATTAGCCAATAATGGAGGTAAAGAAGAGCCCATTGCTAGACCAAAATTTTGTTTATAGAATTCATTATTTAGTTGAAAATAGGTATTATTCGTACATAATAATATTAGTACATAATAATACAAAACTAATATCAGAATTTGATATTAGTTTTGAGAGTAAACTAAATGTAAGCCCAAATACTTACGATGTCGGGATAGTATCACGAGGTTTTTTCCTGGTTTTCCCTCGTGAGTTACTATGGAATCTCTAGCGCGAGAATTTTACTGCCATCGTTGCATTTGGTTGTCTTTTTAAAGACAGATCACATGCTATGATTTTTTGTGGCGGATATTCTTGAGTTGGGGTTGATTTCATGTAATCGAATGAACTATCTTTTAGTAAAGTCGTCCCAAGAACGCAACTCATCAATATTGGCAATATCATTTTAAAGTCTTCTACTTTAAAATGTATAATACATGCCTGAATTGCCGATATAAATGAGTGAGATTAAATAAATTATTAGAAGTATTTTTTACTAAGCAACAACATTTTTGTTTATTTAGTATTATTTTGTATTTTGACAACGACACCCGACTTGGGCGTCGAAACGTTAATAAATTCATTTTTTGGTAAAATTGTGGCTTATTTCCCATCGAAAATACTTAATTCAAAAACAAAGCAAAATATGTCTCGAAGGATTTTTTATCAGCTATCCCTCATATACTATTTAGAACCTTCAAAAACCTGTATAAGTTTTTTCAGCTGTTTTTTTTGTTTACTGGCTTATTATGCGAATTTAAACTTTGATCAATTATTTGGGAAGTTTTCTGCTTTAATCCTTAGCTAATTGTTAAATTACATAATTTTACTTTATTGGGTGGCATTGAAAACCAGTCTTTATTTTAAGTAATATCTTTAAAAATAAATATATTTATGATACCTAAATTTAGAATGAGAATATAGGTACTTTATCGTAAATATTGTTAAAAAATGATTAAATAACAGTAACAATAAATACAAAAAATAAATCGATACATTTTTTAACAAACAACGTTAAGGGATTGTGAAACAACAGTTTTCTATAAAAAATGAAAAAAAATAAATTATCAATTAAACTTGCAAAGAAATTATTCATTTGTACTATGAAAACATCTCCGTATTATAATTTTTTAAATATTTTTAAAACTTTTTATGTTATCAAAATGACATTTTATTCGAACAGTAACGTATTTTTTCTATGGATTAGTTATGTTTTTTTCTATGGGTTAATTAGAATTTTAAATAAATAACGTAATTTAAGTATAAATTTTAAGAATATTAAATACCTACATGTAAGTATAGCGATGCGCTTTAATTACTATTTTTGCTAATTTTAATTTTTATTTTTAATAACTTTTTCAAAATAAAATAATACGTTCCATTTAAATTTCACATGCGTAGAATGGCTAGTTTTAAGAAACGAAATATATCAGTTCTCAGATTTAAAAAAAAAACAGATGTTATACGCCCTTGTATGGGAAATTACCTTATCAGACCCTAGGCCCATAAATTAGTTTAAAAACCACAAACGAATGTTTTTAGTTCAGCGGAGTCGTTTTCACCAGTCTCGGTCGATTTCGCATCCCGGCAAGTGGTCTGACACTCTTACGAGATCTATAAGCAAAACACCTTTTTTTACCAAAATAAATAAGTATATTATTGACAGTTGTTTGCGTTTTAATTAATATTTATTTTATATACCTAATTAATTCCGTCAACACACACCAAACGGAACATTATATTGGTGACCCCGAGAATATTTAGAACGCCGCGAAAATTTAAAAAGTTGTGTTAATAATATTCTTTTGCCAGTTTTAAATACAGTGAACATCGAAAATGACGGACAATACCAGTGCTTCAGTGCTTCAGGATAACAGTGCTTCAGTTGATCGGATTTCAGTTAAAATCCCACCGTTCTGGCCCAACGATCCTGAAATTTGGTTCCTGCAAGTGGAAAATCAATTTACACTGGCAAACATAACAAGTGACGCCACAAAATTCAACTATATAGTTGCCAATTTAGACGCAGCTTACATATTAGAAGTTAGGGACATTATTGTTTCACAACCAGCCACAGAGAGGTATGTAAAATTAAAGTCAGAGTTAATTAAGAGACTTAGTGCATCACAGCAACAAAAAATTAAAAGACTACTTGAGCATGAGGAACTGGGCGATCGAAGACCTTCCCAGTTCTTACGGCATTTACAGTCTTTAGCAGGCACAACCTTACCAGACAATATTGTAAGGTCTCTGTGGTTAGGTAGACTGCCATCGTCTACACAGGCTATTCTAGCTACTCAAGCTAAAGCTAGTTTGGACGCAGTTGCCGAGCTAGCTGACACAATATCTGAAGCTATAGCTCCCAAGGCCCAAATTTCAGAAGCTTCTAACGCTCTTGAAAGTACTATTGATAAATTGACAGCCGCATTAGCTGACATGAAAATCCAGCTAGCTAGCTTGTCGCAGGCTCAAGCACAAACAAACACATACCGTCGCAACCGCAGCAACTCAAGACGCAGACCATATCCTAGAGACAGTAGCTACAGTAGGGAACATGATAGTGACATATTATGTTGGTATCACTACCGTTTTGGTGACCAGGCTCAAAAGTGCTCTCCTCCGTGCAAGCATCAGGGAAACATCGCGGGCAGTCGGTGGGTGCGGCATCCGATCCAAGCCAAGTCTCGCCGCCTTTACGTAACAGACTATGATACTAAAAAACAATTTTTAATCGACACCGGTGCCGATCTGTGCGTTTTCCCGCGGAAATATGTACGGGGTGCACGCGAAAAAACTTCATAAGAACTATACGCGGCCAATGACACTAAAATCGCGACATACGGTTATGTGAACTTGACATTAAACATCGGACTACGGCGTGATTTTACGTGGCGATTCGTAGTGGCGGACGTTTCAAAGCCTATCATTGGAGCTGATTTTCTTTCCCATTTCGCTCTCCTAGTGGACATTGCTAACCAGTGCTTAGTAGACAGTACGACAACCCTTCGAACAAAGGGACTCGTTAAAGAGTGTTTCGACGGCAGCGTAAAGACTATCGCGGAAGTGTCGCGTTACGATGAACTGCTGCTACGATTTCCGGAAATCACGCGACCCGCCGGTATCGTGAAAGACATTCAGCATCAAACCAAGCACCACATCGATACAACACCAGGTCCACCCGTTTTTTCGAAACCGCGACGATTAGCACCTGACAAACTGCAATGGGCTAAAAAAGAGTTCGAAAATCTTCTACGACTAGGCATCATAAGACCATCAAAAAGTAACTGGTCTACTCCATTGCACATGGTCCCAAAGAAAGGTGAGGAATGGAGACCCTGCAGAGATTATCGACGTCTAAGCCAAAGAACAGTTCCAGATTGATATTAAATTCCGCACATCGAAGATTTCGGTCAGTCGCTAGCTGGTAAGACAATTTTCTCTACAATAGATTTAGTGAGAGCATACAACCAGATACCAGTAGCCACCGAAGACATACCAAAGACCGCCGTTACCACACCATTTGGGTTGTACGAGTACTTATATATGCCTTTTGGTTTACGAAACGCAGGACAGACATTCCAGCGTTTCATAGACGAGATTTTACGTGGTCTTGACTTCGCCTACGCTTACATCGATGACGTTCTCATTGCGTCAGAATCCGAAGAGCAGCATATGTCGCATTTGGAAGAAATTTTCAAAAGGCTCAAGCAGTTTGGCGTTGTGATAAATCCAGCAAAGTGTCAATTCACCTTCGTCAAAATCACCTTCGCCTTTACTCAGAAGCTAGATAAATGTAGTCCTAGACAGTTTAGATATTTAGACTATATAGGACAGTTTTGCACTAACATTCAGCACATTTCTGGATTAACAAATATTGTGGCAGACGCACTATCTCGAGTCGATAGCATCAAGAAAGATATCGACATCATGGACTTAGCTCTCGCACAAGAAGCTGATCCAGAACTGCAAACTTTTTTAAGTGAGAAAACATCACTGCAAATGAAGAAAATACGCTTTTCCGAACAAAACGTGAGTTTGTACTGTGACATATCAACATCTACAGCCAGACCATTTGTACCGAAACCACTGCGAATGGCAATTTTTTGCACCATGCATAACCTAGCACATCCCGGAATCAACAGTTCTGTGAAGATGATCACACAGCGATATGTTTGGCCATCCATTAAATCAGATGTGAGGAAATGGACTCGAGCGTGTCTACAGTGCCAAAAATCGAAAATATCGCGCCACATTGTTTCACCTACTGGAAGTTTTCTACCACCTTCCAGCCGATTCGAACATGTCCACATAGACATTATAATGATGCCGGTCTCAGAAGGAAACAGATACTGTTTAACACGCGCCGACCGTTTCACACGTTGGCCAGAAGCTTTCCCGATGCTTAATCAAGAAGCAGGCACAGTAGCCAGAACATTTTTTTCTGGTTGGATAGCTCGTTTCGGCACTCCCAAGCGCATCACAACAGATCAAGGCCGACAATTCGAATCGCATCTCTTCAAATCAATCTGAAAATTAACTGGAACTACCCATTTAAGGACAACCGCCTATCATCCGCAAGCAAATGGTATGGTAGAAAGGTTTCATCGACAGTTAAAAGCAGCAATTCGATGTCATGAAAACATCCGATGGACCGAAAGCCTACCTTCAGTGTTACTGGGCATACGAGCAGCGTGGAGAGAAGATTTAGGTACTTCAGCCGCCGAACTCGTGTACGGAGAACCATTGTGTTTGCCAGGTGAACTATTGTTTTCGTCGCGAAGAAACACCGACGACAGTGCTCACATATACTTAAAAACGCTTCGAAACCATTTCGAAAACCTCCGTCCTACGCAACCGTCGCATCATGGATCCAAAAGCACCTTCATTTTCAAAGACATGAAAACCACCTCTCACGTTTTCATCCGCAGTGATACAATCAAAAGCAGCTTAGAAAATCCATATCACGGTCCTTTTCCAGTTATTAAGCGAGGTGACAAGACTTTTGTTGTCCGTGTAAATGGAAAAGAAACAACAATTTCCATAGACATATTGAAGCCGGCGTACGAGCTTCACGAAAGTATCCATCACGAGCCAGAAAGAATGACAGTGTCCAGTAAAACGAACACAGACAATGAAAACAACAGACTGAAGAGAAAAGCAATATTTACCGGAAGTTATCAAGAAAGTGTCGGGCATTAGTGAATTCAGTGATTTTTTTTTCTCCTCGTATAAACACTGCAATGTATTTTGTGTTATTTTCAATTTTCAATATATGATATGTATTACCTAGCGGCTTATATTTCTCGAAGGGGGTGTATAGCGATACGCTTTAATTACTATTTTTGCTAATTTTAATTTTTATTTTTAATAACTTTTTCAAAATGAAATAATACGTTCCATTTAAATTTCACATGCGTAGAATGGCCTGTTAGTTTTAAGAAACGAAATATATCAGTTCTCAGCTTAAAAAAAAACCAGATGTTATACGCCCTTGTATGGGAAATTACCTTATCAGACCCTAGGCCCATAAATTAGTTTAAAAACCACAAACTAATGTTTTTAGCTCAGCGGAGTCCTTTTCACCAGTCTCGGTCGATTTCGCATCCCGGCAAGTGGTCTGACACTCAGGGCCGCGCCAAGGCTTTCAAGCGCCCCGGGGCAAATAATTTTAGGCGCCCCTTTCCTCCTTCCTTTGTAAGTAGTTTTTTGTAGCTTTGTGAATCGTTATACGGTATACCTTCAAACTATTTTTAATGTGTTAGAAAGTATCATCATAATCTAACCATTATCGTCCACTGCTGAACATAAGCCTCCTCTAAGTTTCTCCATGTCGCCGTATCTTGAGCAGTGATGCCACATCTACCGATTTTTCGGTAGATCTACCAAATACCTGTCAAATCTACCGATCTACCTAATTCTCTTTTTTTTCTCAATCAAAATCCGAATCAAAATTCTTAATTTTCAAATTAATCTGCCGATCTTTTTTTCTACCAAAAAATCAAAATTTTTAGAAAACTTTTTTTTGCGAATAGAATTGGCAACAAAGTTTAGTCAATTTTCAAGAATTCTTGAATTGCTTTTACTAGCTTGTGACACAATGTGCGAATCGGCAGATACGGATTTACCGATATCAATTTATGACCAGTCCTTTGTCCTTTTATATTATGATTTTGGGAGTAAAATGTATCTACCTGAATCTGAATAGTGAATACTGAAGGCTTGTGGCTTATTTTGATATAGAAGATGATTCCAAACTAAAAATAGTATTTATATTAAAATCTTAAAACAGGAGAAATTTATTTTGCACCTTTTAACTTACAGTATTTTGACATAACTAAGGAACATTAAAAAATTTTGCAAATCTCAATTGCTTCAATATCCGACATTGTTTTGTTTTTAAACAATTATAAAGTGTAAAAAATCATGTTTTTGCCTATAAAACATTCCTTGTAGATTTTAGAGAAAAATGTTTCAAATAAATATTCTAGATCTTAATAGTTTCTAATTTGAAATACATAAACAATTGGAGATAATTGCAGAAAACCCTTATTTTTGCAGTAATTTATAAATGTTAATAACTTATAACTATTATTTATTATAACAAAAATTTTTAACTTGTTTAAACAATTATACAGCTTTCAAATAAGAATATTTGTATTTTGAACGTTAATAGCTACACGTGTGGTAAGTTTTTTTAAAAAGTCTACAACAGGAAAAAATATGCAGTTTTATTTTATTATAAATAAATTAATTCCTTATAACAGAACTAAAGCATCCTTGATATTTAGTATTGCGTTAGTTAGACGGCTTTACTCGAATTACTTTGGATTAAAAAAATGAAGAAAATTGCTCTATAATACCTAGAAAGCCGAGAAAATACATTTAAGGTATACCGATTTTGAACTTTGAATGATTTTTATGATGAATGGTGATTATTGATCATTATATGATGATGAAAAATCATTATATGATGATGAAAAATCCTGAAAAAACTAATAAATATTTTTGAAAAATTTAAACGCAGAATGAAATATTCTATTATTCTCGATAGATAGTCGAAAGTCTCTGAGAACTCCTATAATGTTTATTTTAATACTACTTTTTTTAACTTTTTGTTTATTCTAAGGGACTGTCAGCCCTCGGTAATAATGTAATCTATCATTCTGCGTTTAAATTTTTCAAAAATACTTAGGTATTAATATTCTCAGGATTCGAAGAAAATAAATGCGTTTAAAAAGAGTTCGACCGAAATGTTGCGCCTACGCTCTCAAAAACGATTAAAGTATTATACATTTTTGTAATCAGTATTTCAAATGCTTTTAAATGAGGTGTCAACATGATGTACTTTCCCATTTAAAAAATTAAGGTTATGCCTGTCAGCTGAAGAGGGATCGCGTAAAGTTCGAAACATTAATACTATAATATACTTTAATTAATTTAAAAATCGACCTTTCCGAGCGTTTTGCTTATGTACAAAAGATAAATAAGTTAATAAGGGGGGATAACACTTATTCCAGCGCACTGTATGATTTGGAAATTTTACCATTTTAAAGTGCTTATTTTTGAAAAAAATTGGTTTTAAATTAAAAAAAGATTAATTTGAAATTATGAAAGCAATGCCTTTTTTTCAAAATTTTTACTAATATATTTTCGATAAAATACTTTTTGAGTTACATATTTGCAAAAAACCGGCTAAGAACGGTTTGTTTTTTTTATTGAGGATTTTTTGGATTTTTTGTTGAAAAATGAACATATTCTTTCGTAAATAACTCGAAAAGTAGATATTCACTTAAATAATATAAAAACTTTATAGAACAACTTAACTTTATAGTTACTTACAATAATTAGTCAGTTTATCCACTTTCGGACTTATTTTGAACGTACATTTTTTCTCCCCCGTGAAGGAGTGCTACTCTCCCAGGACAAAAGCACACGTCGACACAATATCATTTTCTTCTTTGACATGTTAGCTACGTGTATGCCAAATTTCATGTTAATCCGAGCTGTTCTTTAAAGTTCAGAGGTTTTGCAATATTTTACCGTGAGTGAATGGAGTAATAACAGTTCGTAAACTTACGGGATCAATATAATAATAATTGCTATTTTTGTATCTACCTACGATTGGTAAATTTTCAATTTTACAAAATAATAAAATATTACTAATATTTATGGTAATTTCGGTATTGTCAAATTTCTTTTTCGGCACCTGCCGGCGCCTTTTTGGTTCGGCGCCGGGGGGCATCGCCCCTCTCCGCCCTTATGGACGGCGCGGCCCTGCTGACACTCTTACGAGATCTATAAGCAAAACACCTTTTTTTACCAAAATAAATAAGTATATTATTGACAGTTGTTTGCGTTTTAATTAATATTTATTTTATATAATAATTAATTCCGTCAACACACACCAAACGGAAAATTATATAAGTATGTGTATTTTATTTCAAATTAATGCATATAATATACCTAAAGCACCTAAATTGTTTAATTTTGAAGTTTGAACTCTTGACAAAACCGCATCGATAGAAAAAGTACAGTGTACAACGCATGAGAAAATGACATATTTCTCCCTCGCTTGATTTGCGGCACTTTAACAAACTTCTGCGCTCGTGAGAAATATTTCTTTTTTCTCACTTGTACACTATACTATTTTGATATTGGAAGCCGATTTTTCTCCAAGAAAAAGCAATTTTTCTAACGTGCTATGTACTAAGAGTATAAGTAATAAAAAATATTTTTCGGGATTCTTCTATATTTTGAATTACATAATTAAGGTACTACATAGTGCACTTTATAAGACAAAAACTAAACATTTTTTTCAAAAATTTTTTTCGCAGAACCTTTATTAAAAATGAACATAAAACTTTTTAAATATTAATATCTAACTCTTAAAGAGTACAAAAAATATATCTTTTTTCATTTATGCAAGTGCACTAATATTGTAGAGGGCGCAAAAGTCGAGACCTCGAAAAATTATGACAGACAGTTAATCTCAGGATTGGGATATCTGAAACAAAAAAATCGTACTGCATTTGAAAAGGGAAAGTTTCTTACGTGACAATTTACCACAATTTGACCAAAAAATAAATATTTTTTAACCATGAAAAACTGAAGAAAAACGGGCGATTTTTTCACAAAATTTTTTCAAATAATAAGGATTCTGAGAAAAAAAATCTTGAAAAAATGCTTATTTTTGGTCTTCTAAAGTGTACTAAGTACCTTAATAAGGTATTACCAAAGTAGAAAGTAAAACAGTTAATTACTAAATTTACGAATCATATTTCATCACCATTTTGATATTTAGTTGTAATAGTTATTTCATCAGTGGTAAAAAAGACTTTAAAAAGTCCTAATGAAAAATTTTTATTTTTGACTTACACTCTTAATACATAGCACGATAGTTTTATTAGTTTGGGGATTTTTACCAAATTTTAATATATTATTGTGTCACCTTGGGCTTGAGAACTGCGTAAAAATATCCCTTTTTACGCTATTTTCAAAAAACTATTATGTCAACTTTTGATGAAATAATTTGCAAATCTGTAAAAGATAGGTTGTACATATTTTATAGGATTAATTTACAATTTTTGAAATATGTCGTAGTTATCAAAATACAAAACATTATCTAATAAATTAAATTTGATTAATGTTTAATTTATGAATATGTCTCGTATTTTGCGAAGTGAAAATCGAAACGTCAAATGTATTTTTAATTTCAACCTTAAATTATGTCTTATTCCCAACTAAAATAGCTAATTACCTAGAATGCCATAAGAAAATAACTCCAGAACAATATTTTATAGGTTAAGAATAACGAAAAGAAATCTTACAAAATTTTATGATTTTCAACAAATTGTCAAAATTTAACTAAACGAGGAAAAAATGTAGAAAATAATACAGTATACACTGTACAGTGTGTTGTATTTAAAAATCCAAAGTGACAAATGATACCAGAAAAAAGGTGAGTTCGGAGTCCGGCAAAATTATAAGCATCAACTTTGAAATCTTCTTATTCGCTCTGAGCGTTAACAAAGTGTCAAAGCAAAATCGACCGACCTGCTCATGGTGGCGGTTTTTTGAAATTTTATCAGGACGCTTTGTGTATGTTTAAATGAGACATTAAAAAAATGCCGTGTCACGCTAGTGCTATTATGTATTAATATAAACAGAAAATAAAAACGCACTTAATCTGATATAAATTCTTCTATTTCCAATCTTTATTATCAGTTTGATTTTGTATACATAACCTCACTATCGCAGTTTATGTCAATAAATCTTTATTAACGAAAAGAAAATATTTTTGTTGCACTATAAATTACAGTATAAATTAATAACTAATGAATTCTAACAATTGTAATCGGTTATTATCACTACAAAATAAAATATTCAAGTTTAACAAAATAATCCCATAAGACTCAATGTTAAAACGTCCTGACAAAATCTGACAGCGTGTCACGTGACTGTAAGTAGAGGGGAGATGCACGGAGCCAATTGCAGAATAGACATATGTATACCGGTTTTTGTACAGTTCGTAAAAAAATAATTAGGCGTTTCCACACTTTTGGTCCACTCTGTATAATTGCTAACGTGGCAACCCCGCTTAGGTAGCGAAGAGAGTCATTTCTTGGCCACCTTGAACTGTTGTTTTAACGCTAATACTAGTAATAATAATTTGAAAAACAACTCGAATCATTCATTTGTTACTTTAATTATTAAATAATTATTGTAAATTATTGACAATGTTTGTAATGCATATAATATTTAAACGAAGTAATTTTAAATCGTCTATAATTTATTGCAGTTGCAGTAATGACTGATTGTATTCAATAACAAATGTAAATTATGAACTGTGGTGCGAAATATATAGAAATTGAGACAATAAATGATCATGACCTTGGATTTACAAACATCCATAATTTGATTGATGGACTTCTGGAATTATATAAAGGCTGGTTTCACGCTGCGTTTAACAACAGAACATAAACAGACGAGCCACTCTGCAGCGCTACTGAGTGGACCCACAAAGTGGCTTAAACAGGCGATTTTGTAGCGCCAATGATTTTGTAATGGACGCCATTAGCAGCGAGGATCGGCGACAGTGGCTGGCCACTGTCGCTCGTTAGTCCATTGAAATGTTACATTTAGGGTTGCATTTCTTAGAGGAGTCAATTTTATTTTTTTTAATGTGTAGGGAGGTTCAGTAGAAGCTTCAGTTCAAGTTTTTGGGGTCGCCACCCTTGTCCCCCGGCCGCCATATTGGAAAAAGGGGTGCAAAGGGCTTTCGCGCTGTATCTCCTAAACTAGCAATCCTACAGAAAATTTAATTACACCTAAAATGTAGCAAATTAAATTTTCTACAATTTTATATTTATTACTTTTTATCGTCAAGTGACCAACAAAAAAGTTATAAACAAAAATAAGAGAAAATTTTGTAAGAAGTTTCCTTTTGGAGATTATAACTTTTTTTCCGTTCATTTCACAATAAAATAATATAGCGATTTTGTAGAGGATTTTTCAATGAACAATTTACACTATCAAGATGTTTAATTTTATTTATTATCTAGGTTTTACAGCGCTCCAAACTTGACCAGATTCTCGAATTCTCATAGGAATACAATAAAAACAATACTTTTCTATCTATAAATTAGGCGAGCGGCATCAACCGTTATGCCGACCACGAAAATCAAATTAAAGGTGAATGACCAATTTTGGTCTATTTTTATGTTTTTGAGGTCGCTGAATCCGAATATGAAGTTTATTTTTATCTAGAGTTGGTGGAGCATGTTCAAAAATCAAATTTTATACAAAAATGCCAAAAATCAATTTTGATGATTTTTCAAATTTACCTCGCTGTATCTTTAGTCGCTGTAAATATTTCCCTTTGAAAATTTTACTGTGTCATCTTTGAAGTATGTAGATGACAATGAAATTTGTCCAAAATGTTCAAACACATTACAAAAGGAGTTGTTAATTTTTAAACATTTTGTCATAATATTTCGTTAGTTTATGTTTACTTAAAAAAGTTGAGTGACAAACTTTTTAGTTTATAATTTTAACCAACACAACAATAAAATATATTTCATGAAGAAGTTTTTTGGAAAATTTTAAGTCAAAATATACAATTGGAAAAAGTTATGTTACTTCATAGACAAGCGGCACATCCCAAAAAACGCTTATATCTCGAGATCCTGACCACGGTGTGGTGAATGGCTAATTTTGATCATATTTTATGATTTTGATATCAAAAATCGTTTTTTTGCTCTTCTTAAGAATTTTGCATTTTGCTGTTGCATCATTCTTCTTCTGAACCGGCGAATTTGTCCTCAAACAACTTCTTGGGCCTTTTCTATATATGCTTAGGGTTACGAGTTTTATAGTGGGGAGAAAGGTCCAAGACATATTAATAATAGCATAGGAATGTTAAAATCATAATAAATTGTATGAATAAAAAAGATATATAGATAGAAAAGTAAGCCTAACTTTTATTTTTATTGTATCCCTATTAGTCCATGTGGTGAGACCGCTCCCGTCTGGAAAAATTTCTGATTCGGTTTCTTTGTGGATTCCTATTCAAAAATGTCACCTTTAAACAAATATGAAGGGTACCGGGCGGAATTTTTGGACAGAAACTGTTCATTCAATTTTCATCGGCTTCTGGAATTATAATCTATACGGAAAGAGCTTTTAAATTACCAAGTTATTTAATAATTGGTAAACAATTACTTATCTAAAATTTTTGTTGAAATTTAAGATTTTGTTGGAAAAACCCGGATTTTCCGGGGAAAATTTTCGTCGAAGTTTACAGTTCGTTTTCAGTCGTCGATGTGACTAGTTGTGTTTTGTTTTGGTTGTCATCACGACCTACTTACTCAAATTTGTTTAAGTGTTTTTGTTATTGTTTTGGAGTGTTGTGTAACTAAACTCGTTGTAAGTGTTACCAGATTTGTTTGACTATTCTACATTTTGTTTACTTTTTTTACATTCAACGACCCAATTAAATATTGCTTAACCTTGACCACCATGATCTACAATTGTGATATTTGCTTGATTGAATTTTCCGACAACGACAAATACAAGATACGTTGTCATGGGGACTGTAGACGATATTTTTGTCTCAAGTGTTCTGGTCTCAATAAAACCACCTCAAAAACTCTACTAGATCCAAAAAATGCCCATTTAAAATATTTCTGTACATTATGTGGTTTACCTAGCCTCAGATGTTTAAATGAAAAAGTAACAAATTTAACAAAAAATCAAATACCACAAGAGAACTTTGACGCCTTACTTCAAGTTACTAAAAAACTCACAGATAATTTGCCTGTATTTATAGAGACATGATTTATTAGCAAAAAATGACGACAAATTAGACTATCTTACAAAAAAAATTGACGAGATTCATAAATTAAATAACTTGTTAAATCCTGAGTATCTTTTAAAATCCATAAGGCAGATGGAACAAGATATTTTCAATATATCGTCAGTTTTTTTCGGCTGTTCAAATGACACGATTAAAATACAAGTCCAAGATACAAATTCATCTGAGATAAAGTTGGGATTAGAGAGGCTCTCTTCACACATCAGTGAAATATCTAATCAAATGTGTAATCTTTCCAACAAACTACCTACTATACCAACGAAGAAAGAGGTATCGAAGAAAAACATAGTATATGCCACTTCAAGTACCCAAACTGAAGACACCCAGCATTTCGAAACCAGTACAGTCAAAAAAAAACAAAAATTGCAGAAGATAAATGTCACTTTGTCGTCATTAGCAACTTAGCCCCAATATACACACCTATACAAGTAGTTCATTACATTAAAGAGAAGCTAGGTATCAAGGAATTTATAAGATGTTACGCCCTCCTTAAAGATGCCAACTCAGATACTGGCTCCTCATTCAAAATAGGTATTAAGTCTAAAACATCTATTGACTTATTATTTAATAAAGAAATTTGGCCACCGGGTGTAAACGTTAAGTGGTCTACAGAATCCTTATACTCCGAACCAACGACTTCATCTGAGACAGATATAAATCGGAAGAACATCAGAAGCACGGTTAACTTGGAAAATCCAATTACCATTCCAAGTAACAACAAGAATGAAGTTGATACCACAAATATACTGACAGACAAGCAGGCCATTGCAATGTGCAAATCTAAAGATCCTTTCCGTTCTCATATTAATTTCATTAAGAAGGATACTTTAGAACCATCGATAAATCTGGATCCTTTGACCCCACCAAGAGTTAGATTGACCAATAACTCGAATAGTCGATATCTTTTAGCCAGATTAAGGGAACCTGATATCTTGAAGGCCATTAAAATTCATCTTGCTTTTCTACACGACCAACCTGCATCAGTATTTTATGATGGGTATACCAACACAAGTGTTAAACTGTTTCTGGCTTCCGAAAGACTTCCGACTAAGAGTGAAGATCTAAGAAAAATTCTTCTAGAATTCAACGATGCTTATGGAATTGGTGCAGATGAAGTAGACGCTGACCTTGCTGCTTTTAGGTCTTTTCTCACTTCGGAAAGAATTATTCACCTGCAAAAATCAAGGGAATGTCACCGAAATTATTATTCCACTAGCTCTCCAAGACGAAATTTTTAAATAATACGACGTGTTCTGAGGAACTAGAAACCTCGAATAATTTTAGTGATGACAACTTTAGTATGGTTCTGATTAATATTCGTTCTATAAGAAATAAAACTGACGAATTGTTTTTGTTTCTAGAGGAATTAGGATTTCCCCAGATAGTTGCTGTTACAGAACACTGGCTTGCAGTCAACGAGCCTTTTTTTGTAGAGAAATATACCACAATTGCTAGGTATGATCGTCCAAACTCAGCTCATGGAGGCACCCTAATTCTTTCTGCAAACAATGATTTTTCTCTGATAACAAAATATGACTTTTTGTTGAATGAGGCCTTCTTTGAATTTTCCTTAGTTTTTAATAAAAATCTTAATCTTTACATTATTTGCATCTATAGATCACCTGACTCTTCCGTGGAACTATTTTTTCAGAACCTGCTAAATTTGTTAGATGACTTGCCTCACAAAAGCAGAAAAATTCTATGCGGAGACTTCAACATAAATTATGCTGCTGCTTGTGCTACCCAAATGTTCTTGGTCAACATATTTGAATCATATGGTCTCTCAATGCACGTTAATTCTCCTACAAGGATTACAAAAACTACATCTACCATAATTGATTATATTGTCTCCGATTTCTCACCCCTTGATGTTTGCTCTACAGTTATTAATGCGGAACTATCGGATCATGAAGCAGTATATACGAAATTTAACATCTTCAGCAAACCCTCCTCGAAAACCCGACGTTTAGGTAGGATCTTTTCCGCTCGGAATTTTCATAAATTTCAAAATTTATGTTTAACTTCTGACCGGCATTTTCCTTCTACGGACGTGGACTATAATTTCAGTGATTTTTTGGAGAAGCTTGTCTGTATCTTCAATAAGGCATTTCCTTTAATTACGATTAAGCCAAAACGTCGCAAACCCTGGACTACCAAAGGTATCCGCATATCAGCAAAAAATATGCGTTCACTACTTTATATCAAGAAATTTACTACCAACGTCTCTGTCACTCAATATATCACCAATTACAGTGTCACATACCTAAAACTCATCAAATCAGCTAAAAAAGCCTACTGTCAAAATCGTCTGGCAAGCTCCAAAAGTGTTGCAAAAGAAACTTGGTCCATAATAAACGATCTTCGAAATAAAACCCACGCAGCTCAAACATTTGCCCTTCCAAACCCTGAAAATCTAAACGAATACTTCATTAACGTGAGTAAAAATATAACATCAACTATTCAGTCTCAACAAGATCCCATTTCCTATCTCCCTAATTCAGAAATTGTCTCGAATTCATTCTTTATAAGACCAATCTATAAATCTGAATTGATCCAAACGATCAATAGTATCAAAAGCAAATCATCTTGTAGTACTGATGGACTATCCACAAAAATCTTCTCAAATCTCACAGATAATGTGTTAGAACTCCTCGTGTCACTAATTAATGATTCCTTTGAAAACGGTAAATTTCCAGAGTGCCTAAAGAAAGCCATTATTATTCCTCTTCATAAAGGTGGCGAAAAATCTAATGCCTGCAACTATAGACCTATTGCCCTACTACCGGTACTCTCCAAAATTATTGAGAGGCTCATAAAAACCGGACTTATGTCCTTTCTCTTTGATAACAATATTTTATCACAAAATCAGTTCGGATTCTTAACTAATAAATGTACAACTGATGCCATGTTTTCTGTACTTCACGAGGTTTACCAAACACTAAACAATAACCTTTATACTGCCACTGTTTTCTGTGACTATTCCAAAGCTTTTGATTGTGTAAATCACAACATTTTGATTAAAAAACTTAATTACTATGGAATTCGAGGTATTTCTTTGAATTGGTTCAAATCTTACTTAGATAATAGGAAACAATTGGTTAGAGCAAATGATTCTAGTCTCAAAAACATTATATGTGGAGTACCACAAGGTTCAGTATTGGGTCCTCTACTTTTCCTGATCTTTATAAATGACATCACTAATTTAAAAATCGATGGAAAAATTTTTCTTTTTGCTGATGATACCAGTATCACTTGGAGCAACTCAACTATTGCAACTCTTCATGCCACTATAACTTCTGATCTTCTCACGATAAAAACCTGGTCTGACTCTAATTTACTCTCCTTTAACGTGGATAAAACGGTAGCATTATCATATAAAGGTATTCTTCAACCCCTGCTTGTGAATAGCAGCCAGATCTCTACCGTTGATTCTGTAAAATTTCTTGGTATTTTTTTAGACAGCAACCTCAAATGGTCCCTTCATATCGATTTGTTAAGTAAGAAACTCGCCTCGGCCTGCTATGCCATAAGATCTGTTTCGAAGGAACTCAATTTAGCATCTTCTAAAATAACATATTTTTCTTTATTCGAGTCTCATCTTCGATATGGTCTTCCTTTTTGGGGGTCTAGTACAGCTGCCCAATTTGATGTTATTTTCAAATTACAAAAAAGAGCAATAAGATATCTGTTTGGCCTCAGAAGAACAACCCATTGCAGAAGTTACTTTAAAGATCACGAAATTTTAACTCTTCCATCTTTGTATATTTTAGAAACTGTTTGCTTAATTCGTAAACACATGCATGTCTTTCCAGCAAGGCCTCATCATGACTACTCCACCAGAAATTCAACTTTTGATGTCTATTTACCGATCCCGTCTTCTGAGTTAGTAAAGAAATCTATACTATATTCCGCAAAAAGCTATACAACCATCTCCCTTTACAACTCAAATCTGCAACATCCTTTCTCAAGTTCCGTAAAATGACAAAAGCTCATTTATCTAAAAGACCATATTATTCAGTAGAAGAGTTTCTTAATGACTAACTAAGAAATCACAGTAATGTACAAGTAACTAAAGTGTATTTATATATATTTGGGTGTCACATACAGCAGCTTAAACTTATTAGTTCCTTTGTTTGTGTTTTATTATATTATGTTGTATGTTCAATTTTGCAATTTATAGTAATTTTGCAATATATTGGTTTTTGTTTTTTTACTTCACTTTTTTAACTTGTTTATATTTTTTTTTATTGACGATTTATCTAATTTTATAAAATTGTATTTGTTATTGTTATGTAGGTATATCTTTTTCGTGAATCTATGTTAAGCTTTGTCCATAAAATTTTATAATTTTCAGTGACAATAAAGCATATTTCTATTCTATTCTAAGTAAATCGGGAAAAACACATCTCTATGCAGAATTTAATTACGGTGAATTTTTATTTGGGTGTTTTTGGTGTAAAGTTAAAATCTTTGGAGTTATAGAGCAAAAATTGAAAAAAAACACAATTTTCGGGAGCCATTTTGTTTATAAAAAAAGTAGCACACTATCTGCGGACTTTGCATACCTATATTATTAATGTATACAATCATAAGATTCGATTCCAGCAATAAAATTGCTGGTAAATAACTTTTCCCAAAAATGGCCTATTCTCCGATAATCTGCCCAGGCTAGAATGGGAATGAAGATATTATCTTCCACGTTTTTTAAAAAAAGTAACAATCTTTTGTAAAATTTAAAGTTTTCAGCACGGAATTGGAATTCGAGATCTGGTAATCGAAAATATAATTTATGCTTAATCTTAATTGCTAATCATTATTTTCGTGACGAAAATCGGTTTCATGGCGATTGCTATGAATCTCATGCACTAAGGCTGAAAATCATTTGAGTCGATTGCATTCACGGGATGTGGGGATGTGAGTGCAAAAATTTGTGGGGATTATTTGTCCGGGATTTTTTGTGGGGATTTTTGTCCGGGGATTATTTGTGGGGATTTTTTGACCAGATATAATTTGTGGGGATTTTTGTCCTGGATTATTTATCCTAGCTTCGTAACAAACTTACAAAATGTACAAAACTTGAAAAGTTACTCCTTAATGCAATGCCAATTTTTGTATGTATTTCAGGATTTGGAAGATCATCACGACCAAAATTCAGCGGTGATCCTGAAGAAGCAGAGAAACAAATGGTAGATTCCCTAGAGGCATGGAGAAAACAAATGAAACTAGAAAATATGATCCTCCTGGGGCATAGCTTTGGTGGATACCTGGCAACAAGTTACGCTATAAACTATCCCGATAGGGTAAAACATTTAATCTTAGCCGATCCTTGGGGATTCACGGAACGTCCAGCAAAGTTAGAGGCGCCATTTTGGTTTAAACTTATAATTTTTGCTGCATATCCTTTCACTTGGTTTAATCCGTTGGCTAGTATTAGGGCTGCTGGACCGATAGGTAAGTCACAATATCGTCATCATCATCATCATCACTTGTTCTGTTGTCCACTGCAGGACATAAGCCTCCTTAGCACGTCTCCAGGAAGTTCGATCTTATGCTAATTGCATCCATCTGCCATATATTCTTTTTATGTCGTCTGTCCAGCGTGTTAGTGGTCTGTCTCTGCTTCTCTTGTACATGCGAGGTTTCCATTCCAACAGTCTTTTTGTCCACCTGTCATCCTGCAGTCTCGCTATATGTCCGGCGAAACTACATTTGAATTTCGTAATTCTTTCTATGATATGTTGCACACCCGTTCTTTGCCTTATTTCTAAATTTCTCACTCGATCTGCAAGTCTTATTCCTAGTATGGATCTTTCCATTTTCCGCCCTGTGTCTAACCTTTGACACACTTGCTTTGGTTAATGTTAGAGTTTCTGCTCCGTACGTAATGACTGGAGGGACACATTGATTGTATACTTTCCTTTTAAGGCTTAAATCAATTTCACTGCTGAATATGTTTTTCAATCTGCCATATGCTGCCCAGCCTAGACCAACCATTCTATCTATCTTTTGGGTCTGATTGTGTCTTGAAATTTTGATGTCGTGTCCGAGATTTTTGATATACAGGGTGTTTCATTAATAATTATTGTCCATATAGTAACTGGAGAAACCAGTTACTATATGGACTAATTAGCACAAAATACGAAGATTTAACCTAAAACACCTAAATGAAATGTGGTTGCTTACTGAGTTACAGAGCGTTTTATCTAAAAATTTAAAAAGTATTTTTGCTCAGCATTTTAAAACTATTTGACGTATCCTTTTCATACTTGGCAGTAAGTATAGGTACTATACAGACTACTAAATTATGTTAAACAAACGTTTCTGGCTATTACCAGAGGCGTACGACTGGGGAAAGTGAATGGTTGACCCTTTCCAAATTCTACGCCACTGGCGAAATTGCTATTTTAGTTCAATTTTTGGATTCTCCTATACTTTCTATAAAAATAATATGTTCTCCATTCGTACCGATAAAGTCATTAGTTTTCGAGATCTTTGAAGTTAAAAATGAAACGACCCGGTTATTTTGATTAATGTATTGTGTTGCTTTATTTTTAATTTCAAATATCTCGAAAACTAATCATTTTATCGTTATGAATAAAGAGTATATTATTTACATAAAAAGTATTGCAAAATCAAAAAATACACTAAAATAGCAATTTCGTCAGTGGCGTAGAATTTGGGAAGGGTCAACCAGCCACTATCCCCTGTCGTACGCCTCTGGTAGTAGCTAGAAACGTTTATTTATCTTAATTTAGTAGGGTGTACAGTACCTACACTTTTTGCCAAGTATGATAAGGATACGCCAAATAGTTTTAAAGTACTGGGTACAAATAATTTTTAAATTGTAATTATATGAATCATATCATAAATTAATCAAAATAACTGTGCCGTTTCATATTTAACTTTAAATATCTCGAAAACTAATGACTTTATCGTTACTAATGAAGAGTATATTATTTACGTAAAAAGTATTGGAGAATCTAAAACTGGCACTAAAATAGTAATTCCTCCAATGGCTTAGAATTTGAGAAGGGTCAACCATTCACCATCCCCTGTCGTACGCTTCTGATAGTAGCTAGAAACGTTTGTTTACCGTAATTTAGTAGGGTGTCTAGCAGTCACACTTTCTGCCAAGTATGAAAAGGATACGTCGAATAGTTTTAAAATGCTGAGCAAAAATAGTTTTTAAATTTTTAGATAAAACACAGATTTTTAGATAAAATAGACTCAGTAAGGAACCACATTTTATTTAAGTGTTTTAGGTTAAATCTTCGTATTTTCTGCTAAGGTTACTCCAGTTACTATATGGACAATTATTAATGAAACACCCTGTATAAGTCACAATATACTCTGGGCAAATTAGGAAAAAAAACAAGGAAAAGTTATTTACAAGCTATTTTATTGTTGGAATCAAATCTTAAGATTGTATATTAGTATTGTAGGTATGGAAACTCCGCATAAGGTGTGCTATTTTGTTTATAAACAAATTAGTGTTCCGAAACAGTGGCGGCCGGTCAGGGTCGGCAGTGCCGACCCACACATTTATAGACACATTGTAGATTTTCTAAATATTTAATTTAATCAGAGTAGATGATATTTGTTTCTGTAAAATAAAAAAAATTTGTGAGATAATACAGACTAAATTTTATTCATTGTTTTTAAAAGAATTCGATCAATCCGATACGTTAAGTGATCCCTACGCGTAAGAAACTTTTCAAATTAATAATCACAGCCATGCATCCGATTGCGATTGTGTGAATTCTTTTTTATAAGATCTGCTTCGACAGGGACGGCCAGCCGTCCCTAGATCTACGTATCTACGATTTGAAGCGCTGTGGAATATTAGCCGATAGGAAACCAACTATACATCCCTCCACCCTCATACTTCACCACAATTTCACCCGTATTTGAATGGCAGAGTCCGGCACATAAACAATCTGCCGATCGGTGATAGGCAGACTCCAGCAGCAGGCACGCCACGTACCCTGCTAATAGTGCGCTCGGGATGAAAGTAATTATGAAATAAAGTAGCTTTTGGAATTTTAAATCTCGGTTAGTTTTCACTGTGGCAGATTTTCGTAAACAGCTTTTGGAAGTTTTTAATTTTATTTTATTAAAAAAGGAAACAATTTTGCGAGTGATGATATCTCGATCCGTGAAGCAATCGGTTTGAAAACTTTACTAAATGATTATTCTTTTAATATTTTTTACATATTTTTAAGAAAGTGCTTACCCAAACTGATGTGATATTCAATGTTGTTGAAAATCAGTCAACTGACATTATTTATTCCAAAAATAGAATAACAAAGCTGGTAAAAAATCTCAGAGATAGTAATTTTCAATATATATGCTGATCCAAATATTTTCGGAAGATGGGATAAGTTACAAAATATGTATAATTTTATATACTGCAGTTCATTGCAACAAACTGTTCCCGAAATTAATAAATTATTATCATGAATTTTCTCATTGCTACCAACTTTTGCCTTAAAGTGATACAGTAGCGATCAACAGGTAGCAACAAATGCGGTCCAAGATTGCGAACTTTCTGCGAACTTTCAAAAGTGAGGCAACAGTGCGTTGGTGATTCGACGCTGACAGTGACGTTTTTATACTATCAAAAACCACGGTTCTTGAACCAAATCGACTAACCAATGAACATTAAGGGTGAGATTACGTCACGAGAGTTTACTGTAATTTGAATCATAATATGATTTTTTTCGAATCCTGAGAAAACCAAGTATTTTAGAAAAATTTAAACGCAGGATGCAAGATTACATTATTACCGAGGGCGGAAAGCCCCTTATAATAAACAAGCAGATTCTATTGAATGAAATATTTGAAATTAAATATCACACTTCTCTTTTATTTTCAGCCCTGTAACTTATTAATTAAAATAAATATTATAGAAGTTTTCAGGGACTTTCAGCCCTCGGTAATAATGTAGTCTTTCATTCTGAGTTAAAAATTTTTCAAAAATATTTATTAGTTTTCTCAGGATACGAAAAAAATGAATACAATTAAAACACATTGAGAATTTTGACATGCGTCAATTCTTTGCATTCTCAATGTAAATTCTGAACTGTTGAATTCCAGCTTCCCTAATAATTATTTTACATCAAAAGACATTAGAAACTATTTGAAGAGGATTCAAATCTGTATTGGAAATAACTGTTAAAATTGGTCTACGTAATTAAACATATTCCAAAATTTTGTAAAAATGTAATACATTTTAGTTTTCAGCCCAAGCTTAGGCCACACACAATGCAATAATGTTCACATTTTTGAACTGTCAATATTTTTATTTTATCATCTATTGTTTAAAAACAATACAGTTGATAAGATACCCTCAGTTGCGGAGAAAGGATTAATAATAAAGATTTTTTTTATTCAGTCAATGGTGTGAGCACTGTCAGTTAAATAGTAACGTGTGGCCTTACTTTTACACGCATACCTATTGTGGCAAATGTATCATATTTTTCAAAATTTTGGAATGCATTTAAATCGTAGAACAATTTTAACTTTTGATTTTAATACAGATTTTAATTCTCTACAAGTATTCTCTCATGACTTTTGATGTAGAATAATTAGGGAAGCAGGAATTCAACAATTCAGAACTTTACATTGAGTTTCCTATGACCCTTTTTACGATTCGCCACCCGGTATAAGATAAAATGTGTACTATTTGTGTTATTATTTCATAATAACACAAAGAATACACATATAATATACACAATAACACACATTCAATGATCGAAAATAATTTAAAAATATGGGAATGTAAACTTTTGTGACGTAAAGTCAAAAATATAAGTCTCCCCACCACCGTCGGACAAGACAACCGTAATAAAGTCTAATAACCGTGATCAAAAACAATAATTTTTATACACATAGACGCGAAATGTTGCCAAGTCAGTGATGTTCGATTTCTTGTTATAAAAAATCGATTTTTGGTAGTTCCAATGTGACACAAAATCTAGGCACGGGATAAAAAAGTTTATTTGAAGAAAGTGTATTTTTTGTCTTTCTTAATGGCGGTACAGGCTCCTTTTTGCAATATTTTATTTAGTTATAGAATAATTTCCACATACTAACCTATTTCTGAAATTGGGCTATGTACCGCCATTTTTTATTATATTACGAATAAGTGTGCCAAATATCTCCACAAAATATTCAAAATTACAGTCGCAATCTTGGAACGCGTTTGTTGCTACTGTTTCCTCTTAAATGAACGGGATTTCTCTTGTCTCAAAAGTGTCAAAACGTATTGTCGAAGCACCATGAAACAAAAGAGAATGTCAAGCTTTTCTTAAATGTCAATAGAAAAAAACTATTAAAATCTCTCCAACACATTAATAAATTTTACGATGATGTTATAACCCATTTTGCTACGTCCAAACAACATAGACCAAAGTTAATTTATAAACATGTTTAGGTTCTAAATCTATGTGAAAAAACAAAAAAAAAAAATAAATAAAAAAACAAAAACCAAAAATCTTCTATGATGATTGAAGCCTTTTAATTATATGGTATACCTATCTGAGGAGACAAAAACCTTGCCGACCCTGTCCCTAAAGCCACGAGCCGCCACTGTTCCGAAATCCTCTTTTTTTTCAGTTATTACTCTATAACTCGGAAGATTTTATATTTAAACCAAAAACAACCCCAAATAAAAGTTCACCGTAATTTAATTCTACACAGAGATACGTTTTCCGATTAGTGTAGGAAACAAAGGTTGAACCTCGCAAAATGGACACAAGTCTGGTTTTTTTTTCCTGGTATATCAAGGGGTGCTTATTATGCGACTAACTTTTTTTTAAATTTCGCCCCGGGACCCCCTCTTTTTATCACTTTAAAGGGGGTAATTTGTGGTTTTTGCGAAACGTAGCCCTTCATGTACGTTTTTCAAAAGATTTACTTAATAGTAAAATAAAGAGGACTATATTTCCTACTATTTATTTGTCGTCAGCATATGTGTATCACCCACCGTTTAGCGGGGGTGGCGCCCCAAAGTTAACAAATTGTTTTTGAAAAGATGTTTTAAAAAAATATATTTTTCCCTAACTGTAATGAAAACTAAGAAAAAACCCTGCGGCAATTAATCACAAATAAGTGGCTGATTTTTTGGTATAGGTTTCATTTAAGGGCAATTGCAAATTTTTTAGTTACAGGGTGTTACATTTTAAAAAACCCCCTTTTATACCATCTGCATCGCCTATGCTAGAGTAAAAAAACTTTCAGCGATTATCCGTGTACTAGTGTTATCTACAAATTTGTATAATGCACCCCCATATTTTCCCCTGAACCACCCCAAAAAAAAAGGAGAATTAATAAAGAAAATAATCAAAAATTGATTTTGGGCCACCACTGTGGCTTTAGGGTGCAAAGAAAATAAAATATGCTTAGGTGCAGAGAGCTGATAACTCACTCACCTTAAATCTTAAAATCAAAGAAACTGAAACGAAGCAAACCAAGACCACAAAAACCTTACATCCCAAAAACCGCTGTAGAATTGGAGCCTGGAATGTCAGGACAATGCTCGAAGCGTCCAGACTGGCTCAAGTAGAAAAAGAAATGACAGAGTTAAATTTACATATATCTGAAATACGATGGCCTGGACAAGGAGAGAAGACAATATCAAATGACAGTGTACTACTATTCTCAGGAAATGACATAACCAATGATAGAAGAAATGGAGTCGGAATACTTGTAAGCAAGGACGCCAAAAGAGGCCTAATTAAATGGTATCCAGTGTCAGATAGAATAATAGTGGCCCAGTTCAACTCGTTTATAAGGAAGGTAACCATCGTGCAATGCTATGCACCTACAGAAGTAAGTGAAGAAGAGGATAAAGAAAAGTTTTATCAAGAATTAAATGAAGTTATGAGGAAGATAAACAAAGGAGATATTATCATAGTTATGGGGGATCTGAATGCGAAAGTAGGTCAGGATAATAATGGGGCAGAAGCAAGTATGGGAGTACACGGGCTGAGGGAAAGAAATAAAAATGGAGAAAAACTCATAGAATTTAGAAAACAATGTGGTAATTGGAGGAACGATATTTCCACATAAAAAGTGTCACAAGATAACCTGGGTATCACCTGATAAGAAAACAGAAAATCAAATAGACCACCTTCTGATTAGTAACAAATGGAGAAGCAGTCTACTGGATGTAAGGAATAAGCGATCACCAGATGTAGGGAGTGACCACCACCTACTGTTGGGGGAAATAAAAGTAAAAATAAGGGCGAAAAACAACAATAAACAACTCAACAGACGCAAGAAATACAACATACAACAATTGAATGATAGCGAAACTCATAATGAATGGAGTAATAGAATAAAACTGAATGCAGAAACTATAAACCATATGCAGATAAGTGTAGAAGAGAAATGGGAATCGATTAAACTTGCCGTACATCAAAATGCTCAGGAAATCTTAGGATATCAAGAAGAAGAACGGAAAGAGTGGATAAGTGAAAATACCTGGCAACTTATTAGAAAAAGAAAGGACCTCAAAGCCACATTAAATAGAGCACAAAGAAGTGACGACAAAATTAAAATAGCCCAAGAATACGAAGCTGCAAATAAACAGGTAAAAAAGAGTGCTAGAGGAGACAAGAGAAAATGGGCTGAGGGAATGGCTCGAGCAGCAGAAGAAGCAGCAGCAACAAATAACCAAAGAGAATTATATAAAAACACCAAGCGTTTGGCAAACAGGAACACAAACAATAACAAACCACTAAAAGACAAAAGAGGGCAAGTTCTCACAACGACAGAAGAACAGA